>NC_132940.1:57710363-58015931 GCF_034638445.1 Ciconia boyciana | reverse complement strand
GCGGGGTGAGGTGCTTGGTGGGCGCTCACCAGATCCAGAGCAACCTGTGAGGCTGTCCCACACTTATAGCAGGTCCTGCCCAGCAGCGTGACTGGAGGCTGGCGGCATGGAGGTTCGCAGGCTGGCTGTTTTGGAAGCACCCTCTGCCACACCAGACGCTCTCCCTGCTGCCAGCCATCTCCCTGCCGCACCACGCGGGCAAACAGGACCCAGAGAAGAGAACATGCACGCAGGGTGGGCATTGCACCGCAGGCAGGGACACGGCTCTGCAAAAGCACTGGGGGTGTTCAGTGGTGTGGCTGCGGCATGACTGGTCCCGAGCTTCCCTCGCTCTGGGATGGCCGCTCGCCCAGCCCCACAACTCACATTGTTGTTTGAGTTCACTTTCAGATGGTTTTGGTCCCCAAAGCAGATCCTGTGGGAGCCTCTCCTCCAAGGGACAGCTCTGTTGCAAAAACACATCCATGGAGGGTGAGGATGCAGAATGCGCAGCAGTAAAAAGCAAGGGAAATACAACGTTGCATCTGTGAGGTGAGGCAAGGCAGCCCATGGGTAGGCAGGAACGGGGCTGCGTTAGTCTCTTTCCCTAAGGAGTCAAGCAGCAGCTTTCAGCACATACATCCTTCTTCTTCCTTTTTTTTCCTTTAAATTTTTTTTTTTGCCTAGCCACTTGCTCCTACATCACTACATGAAGATACGGAGGCACAACCAGTGCAAAACCGCAGCCACTACTCAGGGCTGCAATCCTGGGCGGTGCTGAGCCCCTGCACAGAGCCGGCCAGTGCCCGCTGCTGCCATCAGCGCCGGGGGAATTAAGGGCATTTCACAGCTTTCAGGCACAGGAACAAATTGTAAACTGTAGTGTTGCATCCATGTGTGAACACACACACACAGACACATAGAGAAAGCCGCCAGCAGCTGATGCTTCACACTAATCACTCTTATAAATGCCCCTAATTAGACTTATAAATACCTCTAACTTTCCTACGGGGAACAAAATGCCCAACAGGCTTAATGTAAACTCAGGGCAAAAAAGAGTTAAAAAGATGAGTAAAAGCTATTTTTAAATCTGGCAAGTCCTAGACCAGCACTCTTGAAAATTCAACCAGTACTACAGAAATCCTAAATTGCAGTGCCCTGCACCCCACCGGAGCCCTTCAGGCTGCTGGAGGGAGGCGCAGCATGGGCAGATTGGGGGTGAGCAGCCGGGGGAGGGGCTGCAGCCCTCAGCCTTTGTAGCCGGAGGGCGAAACATTGGGATCCTGCAGAGAGGGAACACAGAAACCCTCAAGGCAGAGAGAAATAGGCCTAGACAAAAGCCCGTTACATGGTTGCAAATCACCCCACTGCTGTTATTTTATTTACCGCTGTCCGCAGGAGGATTGTTTTCTCTTGCAAAATTTTAAGCTTTTTTTCTTTTTTCTTCTTCTTCCCCCCTTTTTTTCCCCTCCTTGCTTCACAGCAGTGGTCACTTATACCACAGTGCCACATACAGACTGAACTCACGCCCGCTCCCAGGCAGGGAGGGGGTGCTGCCGGCAACGGCCTCCCGGCCATCCGCACCCACCGCCCTGGGTGGGGTGTTCTGATGCAAAAAATAAACCTTTTTCCCAGGAAACAGCCCACGGGCAGCTTATTTCTCTGTCCGGGTGAGGAGCACAGCACAGCCAAGCCACCCTGCGCCTTTGCTGATGCACAGGCACTCGCACGAACCCCATGGCTGCTCTGCCAGTAAAAGCTCCCGACGATTACCGTAAAACTTTTTTCATTAATCTTTTTCAAAGGATCTCTATATTATTTTTGAGGGTGTAAGAAAGAGGAACAAAGTCTCTGGGGCATCACATTCATTTCTTGGGTGTTTGTTTGGGAAATAAATTCCCCTTTCAGTGTCTCTGCAGTGCCGTGGAGTCACGCTCATCTTCCCCGTCCTATTCAGGCAGGTTAAGTTTAGGACTGCCAGATTTTAGCTATCGTGGTGACTATGAGTCCTCAGTAAAAGCAACCCGTAGACTTTTGTGCTTTGAAAGAGGTGCTAATATGGACTGGGATTTGCTGGCGGTTCCCCCACCTTCAGCTTTAGGGTCTGTAAAACACCTTTTGGACATTATCTGCCATGCGCGTGAAATCATCATCAGCGCGGAAAGGAAGGAGAAAAGCCAGAAGCTATGTCCCTGTGGGGAAGAAATTACTCCTGCCCTTGCTGTGAACATTTTTTTGCGGTGGTGGCTGCGGTGGCCTGGCCGTGGGGAGCACGGGGGGACCCCAGGGAGGTCCGGCTGCCCCAGCCCCAGCCAGCCCCTTGCAGCCGGGAGGTGAGCTCTCCCTCCTCGGACAGGTATTTACAAGGTGTTTGAACAGGCAATTAGCGGCCAAACCAGGCTGCAGGAAACCCTCCCGGCCATCCCGCCGCAGCACAGGCAGTGAGCTGGAGGGCTGATTTTCGACGGCTGATTTACCCTGAACAAAGGCCCCAAACAGCACTGAGCGCCCGACTTAGGGATGGTAACTTTAGAGCCAATGGGCTCCTTTCCCATCAGTTTAAAACAGTGTTATTTTTTTTCCCAGCTGATAACATTTTAAACATATTGCAAGACGGAGTTTTCTTGGGAGGCAGGGAAACCCGTGAATTTGCTATAAAAGAAACTTCTGTGAATAAGGAAATCCGTCCTGTGAATTCACCTGTTGCTAGCCAAGGAGAAATGTTTGGTGTTTTATTTCAATCAAGAATTTGCTGCATATCTGGTGCTTTATCTAACCTCAGTCTTGGAAAGATTTGATGTTACGCTTGGCAGAGCTCTCAGGTCCAAGCTGCTTTATTATGCTGCGCTCTACAAGTTCTACCGCTTTAGACTGGTGGTATTGTAGGAATCAAACTATAGCCTGAAATCCCCACAGAACGGGCAAGGTGCATTTAATGTGGCCCAAACGAATCCTGAATTTTTTATCAGGAGTTTATATAACCACTTGAGGCTGTTGGGGAAAAAAAGAAAAAGCCACCGCTTTTTTTCTATGAGCAAAGTCTTAGAAATGTGCAGCACATCTGTGGCTATCAGGAGATCTTTTTTGGCCTTGACCAGCAACTGGATCACCTGCACGTCCTCCTCCGCAGAGGTGGAAATCCCACAAACCCCATGTTACCAGTTACCAGCTGAGGAGATTTGCCATGGTGCTACTAGTATAAATCTTTGCCGTATCCTCAGTGTTGGTTTAAAGTCTACCAATTCAGTGCAGCTACCCTGAAGTTTGAGCAATCCAGCTACTTCAGGTGAAGCACAAGGGCAGAGGGTGCCAGGCAGAGACCTTTGCTGCACAGAAGGAGGTTTGTGCCTCACACCCCCATTTTAATCAAGCCTTGTCTACTAGCCTTTATTTTGTAACTTTATACGAAGACAGAGCTGTCCTGTAGCAGCAGACTTTGATGGGTGGTCTCAGCTTCTCAGTATCTGTATAATGCCATTGACTACATGGACCAACATCTGCATTCTTGACCACTTTCTTCAGCCCACCGCATTTAAGGAGGTCACTCTCAGGTGGGGTGGGTACTGAAACATGTGCCCGTGGTCTGACCATTCTTGTCGATATTTCTTTGTCTAAATCTGCTTTTCACAAACATGGGGTGTTTGAACTGCAGCATTTGGGGCTGCCCTTCGCCTCCAGTAGTGGCAGCTCCCAATGAAGGTGCAACATCAGCTAGCTGGGGACATAACCCCTGACATTATCGCAGCTGGAGCCACTCAAGCTGTGTCTGTCATAGCACTGAGGATGCCCATATACAAAATGAATTTAGGATTACTGCAATTCAGTGGTCAATGCGGAGCATGGTCCTGTTACAACCTCTAATTATGGGTGGTAACATCTTGAGCACAAGTGGTAGGATTTTGTTCTTATGGTTTAAACATCGGGTCTCACTGTTTGGTGCCTCAGCTAAGGCTGCAAATAGGAAACCTTTTCTGCAGTGAAGACCCTACTTAACCTAACTCAATAGGTCCCAGCTGTGGTTTTTATTGGTAGAAAATTCATGCCACCTGCTTATTTGCAGTCCCTCGGTGGGGGTCTGGTTGGTACCCAACAGTTGCTGCTTCGTCTTCAGGTAGTGATTTTTGCTTTTATTGCTATTTGTATGTTTTTTCTTATAATTTATAAGGTGTGTTATTGTTTTTCTGGAGAACAGGAAAAAAACTTTTGCTCTAGGAGAAGGATGGGTATATGGTAAGTTCTGTTCTGTGAGAGGTGGTTTGTTTGTTTAATGTTCTAAGTGCTTAAGTGCATAATGTGTGTGCGTAACCTGCAAATGTGCTTAAATCTGGTACTGTTTTTCTTGAAACAATTGAGCTTAATGTATAAGTTCATGCTGAAGTTGAAAATAACTAATACATTTAGTTTCAAATGGCTGCAGAGCTTATTTTGTGCTCAGAAAACATGTATTCTTTCATCTGGGATAGCAGTGCTGTGTCATAGCTGTAAGTGGAATAAAACAAAGTTTGCTGCTTTGATAATAAATATCTTCTTCACCACCATACTGTGTCTTGCTGAGTACAGAGAAGTATAATGGTGGCTTGTGTAAGTACTGAAATGGTGAGTGGTTTTAGCAGTCCCAGGGATATTCTGAAAACTAACATGAGGAGTAAGTTAATTTTGTAAAAATGAGGAATAATGTAGGGAGCTGTGGTCTGGCCCCTCTGTAGACAGTGAAGCCTCTTAATGCTAAGTACTAGAAAGGTGTATGGTAAGAGATGGTTGTGTTGCCCATCAAAAATCCTGGGTCTGGGTTATACACAGAAAATGTCAATACGTTAATAACCCTTGGCTTGTTTGTCTACTGGTTTGTGCAGTTAGGGAATGTTTTCCAGCTTTGTCTTTCCTCCGCCTGGGGTTGGAGACATGCCCTTTATTTATTTGTACCTTAGAAACATTTGTAACTGCAGGAATGGGGTTTTTAAAGCCCACCCCAAATGCCTGTGAGATTCCTGACAGCACCTGGTGTTCCTGCTCTGAGCAGCAGAAGGAAACCGGGGT
Source organism: Ciconia boyciana (assembly GCF_034638445.1). Taxonomy (NCBI): domain Eukaryota; kingdom Metazoa; phylum Chordata; class Aves; order Ciconiiformes; family Ciconiidae; genus Ciconia; species Ciconia boyciana. The sequence continues at coordinate 58,010,915 of NC_132940.1, read as the reverse complement.
GTGGGGCTCAGCATGGACATGCAATGGGCGCACAGTACCGGGAGCAGCAGCTCAAGTCTCCTCCTGGGCCATGTCCTTTCCCAGCAGCAAGGGCTGGAGTGCAGCTCGTGGCTGGGCTTTAGTGGAGACACTGGGAATGTGGGAAACTAATGATCAGAAAGCAGAGTCCCGTTTCTGCCTCCAAAGGGGATTTGTGGGGTCCTGTGGGTGAAGGCAGCTTCGTTTTCTGGCTGTCCCATATAAGTGCTTTTTTGCATCGCTCGTGGGCTGGGGATCAGGCGGCCTCGCAACCCTGTGAGTCCTGTGCACGCCCTCCCACTGCATTTAAACCCACTCCTGGCGGAGGACGGGGAGGGATGATGCTCCTTGGTCACGGCGCTGCTCTGATCTGCAGTGCTCAGCTGCGAAAGCCAGAGCTTTAGTCTTGGGGTTCATGTGTAAAAGATGGTGGTACCTGAGTAAGTATTTGAAGGTTATCTGTTGTCTTTAAACCAGGTATAGGGAGGGCAATTGCCACAGAAATCTTTTAGTGTGTTAGAGTTGTGTTTGGGGATGCTTAAAGTGTGTCATTAATTTAAATCTAATTACTGCCTTCTGGCCTACTCATACTTTTTTTTTTTTGTCAGTATCATTTCAAATGTAGTTGTCTTTCTTTTCCAGCAACAAGGCAGAAATTAAAGAAAGAGAGTCAAGGTAAATGCTGTGTACAAATGGCTTTTGGCTCTTCATCTGTGTGGCGCTTATCCTTATTAATTTCTGTAATGAATTCAATAATGACTAATGTGAAGCTATAATAAAACATAGTTATTACTGTGCTAAGAGTTCAGGAAATAAATTAGAAAAAACATTTAACTCACAGGAAGGTTTTAAATATCTTGCTGAAAGCTGCCGGACCCGGGCTTCCAGATCTCTCTCTGCAGAGCACGCTTTAGCTTTGTATGTACCTTTAAAGACTTTAAACAGCTTGAGACTCGTAGTTTGCCACAGGAGCTTAGAGCAAATTCATGTTTCTAGGTTTTAAACCGTGAGCTGGAGTACAAGAGCCCTGCTCAGGAAGGTAAGGAAAGGTGTAATGAGGTCATTTTGAACCACATACATTCAGGTTGTACCTTTAAAGTAAATTCTAAATTTAATTGAAAGCTGAGGGCAAGGGAGGCAGGGTTGCACCGATGTGCTGACTTATTTTGAAGCATGTGAGGAGCCCTGCCGTTGAATGCTTGATGAGCCACAATCTTAATAAAATGGCGCTGGGCAAGTCGGCAGGAAGAGGGACTGGGTGAGCCGAAGGGTGAGGTTTGGGACGGTGGGTGGGGTACCGGTCTGTGCAGCCTCTCCCTGGAGTCTGGTGCGCTCTCAAGTTGATGGCAGCATATGAAAGATGGCGATGAAGTCGCGTATTTAACCAAAATCTCCAACAGAAGATTTTGCAGGGGTTTTATTGTACTGGTGAAGTGATGGATGAACAGAACCAACCAGATACGGCTGTTTGAAAATGGAACTGGACAAGGCAATAATTTCACTGAGTTTGTGCTCAGTTTGAGTAACAACACTTCTCTTGCCCCTCTGTTTTTGAGCTGTTCAAGAGATCCACTGGTAAAGGAGGTGACGATGTTTCACCCTCCTTATGGATGGAGATGCTGAGGCATAGGGGGTGTAGTGTCTTGTCCCATGTCACCCAGCAGGCAAGGGGCAGCCTGGAAAAGTCCTTCCACGCAGGACTTTGTGAGCCTGATCTTGCTTTAGCAATAATAACTGATGCTGATCTGACAGAAGACCACCCACTAAGAGAAACAGCTCTTGGCAATATCAGCAAAGTTTTCCTTTGCTTTGCTAGTTGTTTTATACCAGAATAATAAACTCTTTGTAAAGTTTACCCCCCTTTGCTGAAGGAACTGCTCGCACAGATGCTTGTGTGTGCCTTCCAGCCAGGTGCACCGATCTCCCAAAACCTTCTCCAACCAGCTGTGCTGCATGAGCTGCTCTGCCTCAGGTCCATGCTGTGCCACCCTCAAGGGAGAGGTGTCATTAGCACAAGCTTTTCCTCTTCTCTCTAACTGCATATTTTTTTTTTTTCCCCCTTAGCTCACTCTTTGAATAAAGAAAGTAATGTTACCTGTGGTGGCTGTACTGGCTGACAAAAATTTGCATTACTTTGCCATAGAAAGAAGGGTGAGTATTACGGTCTTTTCTGCATGAATTTGTGGATGCCTCTGCTGCCTCGCTGGGCTGATTCGTGGCTGACTAGTTGACTGCGGTGGTAATACAAAGCTTTGCTCTCCTGGAGTGTGAAACAGAAATGGCATAAAAATGGCATGGGTGTGGTGCTAGACCCTGAAGAGAAAGATATCTTACACTACATGGCTGTCTCTTTAAGCTCTTAATATTTATAGCTGTCAGCTGTTACATTTATTAAGTTGCTTGATGGTCTAGGAAATCATGTACTCAGGACAGTGGCAATGGTGATGTCAATTTTTTTTTACTGTAATTTTACCAGCAAGTTTCCTGTTCTCTCTGTTTTTAAAAAATGAGAAATAAACATAGAATTCACATGGGATGTTTTCTAAGTCATAAGGTAGGTATTTTTAATCTGTGCATCACATACATGCAGTTATTCTCCATTTGAGTAGTCTTTGCTTTTTATTTCAGAAATACTCTGTGAGGTCTTTAACAACAACAACCACCCTTCCCAATTCATACCAGGTTTTACTAACAGTAGACTGCAGTTGTCTCCTCTAGTCTAAAGTTTCTGAAAATTGCTTCCCAAGTCCAATTTGGTCTTGTTCACCTCATTATTTATAGATAATAAAATTAGTCCGTTCACTGTATTAATTCCTCAGTCTATTTAAGAGAAGACCTGCATGAGTTGTTAGTCATGTGTCGCCCACTTGCACCATGTCTAGACCCAAATCAATAGCTCACGGGGAATTAGCTGAAATGCATCAGGCTTTTAAAGCATATATTTTTACACCAGAAATGAAACTGCACTGTGCTCAAATATTTTGTGCTGGATGTTCCCAAACATTGATGAGAAGGGATAGGGGTGTCATCTCTCTTCTCATAATTCCTGCAACTTTTGGCATCTTCTTGCAAATCTTTGGCTTGTAATTTTTTTTTCCTTTGAGTTAACTACAGTTCCTCTGTTAATATTCTTGGGGGAATTATTTTTTCTGTTTTTTTGTTTTTTTCTCTATATGTTACTTCCCATTAAATATGTAAAACAAAGCGTTAACATTCTTATTCAGCAGTATAGACAATTGCATTATGTAAGTATTGAAGACTGCCCTTTTTTGGAAGCTTTTGGCAACAATACTTTTTTTTTTAAGCTTAAGCCAGTGTTATCACTCTCCAAAATGAATAATGCAGTTGAAATTGGTGTTCTGACTTGCCTGTTATTGATCTAGCTGCTCTAATAACTTTGCCCTGGGAAGGTCACAATAGGTGTTTTTGTATGTTTTTGTTCTAGCAGTGATTTGGTTTTATCTGTTTTCCACACCCTTCAAGTTATTTACAGTTATAATATTTCAGGATAACTTCATGGGGCTTGCCCCTGTTGCACTAAAGTCAGTGGAAGCCAGAAGTATGTCCATGTAGTTATTCAACAGCTGGAAAGGCATCCAAATGTGAAGATGATCGCACTCATCTTTGTGAAATTCTGCTTGCTATTATCCATTATAAACATCAAATTAGTCTGATTTTGAACTTTCTGAATATATTCCTGTGAAATTCTGCTTTGGCTTAAATCGAGTACATTGTTATCCTGGAAACAGAGGTTACTGTTTCTGTTCTTACTGAAGAGAAATACTTAAATGTAGGTATGGATGTTTTGGAAAAACTGAAGAAAGCTTAGACTGTGAATTTTTTCATAAACCATAAATCATTATAACAAGATTAGCCTTTTACTACCTCTCTCCCAATTTCTCCCTAAGGCAGTTTTTTTTGTCACTTTTGGGCAGAGCTGTCATGGGAAATCCTTTGCTCTTCATCTTGCTAATATATATGCTTAATCAACCATATCTGAAGTTTGGAGTATGAATTAAGAGAATATTTAAACTGTGTTGAATAAGTGAAGTTACCCAGTGGTACCACTTGTGTAACACTTTCTCTCTATTGATCCTGTTCTGTTCTTGTGATCCTATATTGCTTTAATCAGAATGATTGCATTTGTTACAATGGGTTGCTTAGTATGTTTTTCAGAGGTATGAGTGACTAAATATGTAATTCTCTAGGCTCCTGGTGACGTACCCAGTCAAAAGTTTTTATCTTGAGATAGCACCTATAAGATTATATAATCCACCAGTTAAATAAAATAGTCTTGCATGTTTATTTGAAAAATATCTTCAATAAATAAGTTTTGGCTGTGATCTTGCAAATAGTTAAGCATATGCTTAACATTGTAGTGCTACTTCAGCTAGATAATAGCTGGACTGTGCCGAGGATCAACAGAGCTGGCAACTAAATTCCCATTGCTTAAAGGGAACCGAACTTCCCAATCTTTTTTTTTATTTTTTGGGAGGGTGGAGGGGCATAAAGGCTAAAGGAGGGTGGGAACCAGGTTCCATTATTTTCCAAAACACTTGAAACCCATAAACGAGGTAGCCCCAGATTCACATCCATTTCTACAGTTCAGATGAAGTCAGAGGAACTGATCCAGGTTGTATCTGGCTGCTGATCTGGCCCTTGCCAGCTAACACAGGTGAAAAATGTTGTCTGAAGGAAAACTATTTTTACTTCTGTGGGTGTTATAACTTGCATTTTGCTGTTGTGTACTGTGAGCTGTGAGGAGCAGGGAAGCTGCTCTGCCTACAGACTGCTGAACCAAGAGAGGAACATGCATCTGGGCCTAGTGCCTTGATGTTTCACAGTCACCTACAGGAAAATTTTAATGTTTTGGGCTTTAGATTCATAATTCAGGTTTCCAGGATTCCTTGGTTTAACTGATGCATAGCAGGGGAAAACCTGAAACCTGAACTGATTTCTTTAACTTTTTTCAATATGGTGTTAGTCCCCACCATGTCATCTCAGTTTATTCCATCTGGTAAAGTGGTCCAACAACTAGGAAATAAAAACTTAATCAAATCAAAGCTGTGATAGGGATCAATAGCTATTCCATGCAAACTCTCCTCATCCGGTGAAGTATCATGGGTAATTTATCCATTTGAAAAATATCGGTCTGACTAATTAAATTTATTCTACAAGCAATGTTTTTGGTTGCCAATTAATAAAGCACTACCAATTAAGCTTATACCAGACATCTAGAGTTGCCTACCTATGGTTTATAGGGCATTTCTATCTCTACATTACTTGTGGGGTTTTTTTGGTAATAAGTGCTGTGATCTTTCCTTTGGTTTTCTTGTCTCTGATACTCCCAAGCTAATTAATATTTGCAGTCGTCTTTAACTATCAAATGGGGTTGCAATCATAAGCACATTCTTAAACCTCTTAGTACTGAAAGGAAGACCTAAATAACTTTTAAATCTGTGAGACAATGTCAAGAAATGTACTTGCTTAAATTTAATCCATCACTCTGTGCCAGCAACACATATAGCTGAAAGGTCAGAGAATCATTGAGAGGGAGAAAAACAATTAATTTGGTATCAAAAAGGTAATAGGATAAGGCTTCGCCAACCCTCTCCTATTGTTCTGCCGCATTAACTTCAGCAGGTCAGATGCCACTGGTCGTTGACCTCAGGCTAAACAGGGTCAGCCCAGGCTGATTACAAAAGAGATGTGTTTGCACTTACCCAAGTGTGTCTTAAAAAAACCGAACCCACATCTGTGTTGTTCCTGAGGAGGAACACACAAAGGGTAAACATTTTTCAATGCAAATATCACTTACAGAATCTTCTGCATGAAGAACGGTGTCTCCCATCATGGCATGGCCCCTATGCGTGAGTCCTTCCCACCACTGTGACACGTTGTAACCCCAGACCTGCCAGTAGGTGCGTGTCAAAGAACTGGTGATACACTGGGAAAACCTGCCATGAAAGCAACTGGTGGAAAACAGCTGTATTTTTTTTCTCAACTCTGCTGCCATACATCATGTCAGTAGGAGGTCTGCTCCAAGAGGAGCTGCTGATGTTATTAAAATAGAAGATACCAGTGAATTAGAGAATTCTCTCTTGGAGGAGAAAAAAAAAGGTCCCCAAATTTTCTATCCTTACAATTCTGTTTTTATGCAAGTCTTCAGCAAAGCTCATCCCAGTGTAGTGGCAGAGATCTTTGCCTCACCATGTCTTTTAAATTCACCTGTCTAAACCCTTGGGATCTTCTCTGTGCTCCTGCTGGGGTCAGTGGTGCTCCCCTCCTGGGGACGATTCAACCCACTGTTTTTAGGTGCTTAGCTGGAAGGAATCACTTTCTGTTGATGCTGGATTGGCTTCATCAATGCTGCATTGACCCACAGGTTGGTTTTCTAGCGCAGCTCTGTGCAGTTAAGGCCCAGGTGAGGATTCTGCCTGTCTCTCTCTCCTTTCAATTAATTCTGATGCTTTTGGTTAAGTTCAGCCAAAGCTCACCAACTGGTAAAGAGCTACAAGGTTCTACGATATTTGTGACAGCAGACTGCAAGTAGGGCAGAGAGACTCTGGAAGTCTCCTTATCAGAGATGGTGAAAAATCTGTAATGTCGGCTCACTTCTAATAGTAAAGGAACCATGAGGGGCGGGGAAGAAACTGTGTGGCTCAGCCACAGAAATGGTTATCAATGAGACAATAAAAAATGAGATGCAAATTGTGGGAAACCTCACTTCTGTAGCTCTTCATCTTTCCAAAGCTAACTTAGACCCTGACTAGATGCAAGTACCTGATTTCTGTAGCTTATGCTAGACTGCCCCATCTAAGCCATCCAGCCTGTAGCTCTGGAGTTCAGACAATTTTAATAACTACAAAGCTGTAAATATTCCAGCTGACAGATGTGAACTGGAGTATCACTGTGTTGTAAAAACATTTGAGACTCTAGCTCCAGGCTAGAGACAGTTAGCTAATTGAAAAAAAAAAAAACCCTCCTACTTTCATATGCCATCCACCTGCTTAAATTTTAATAGGATTTCTCCCTTAAATATACTCATTTACTCTATGGATGAGACCTTTTGGAACCAGTTAAGTTCTTATTCCCTTTATTGCTGGGCTCGATTCTGCAAAGTGCTGGGTCTTTCCTACCTCTGCTGGGGAACAGGAGTTGTAGGTTTCATTTTAAGCATCAGTGTTTCTAATGCAGATAGGGAGGATTCCTAATTGTACAACTGCTTTTCTAGGAAAGGAACAAGTAAAAACAAGTAAAAATGGGTTATGGTAATTGCTAGTAAATATATACCGCTTAGTAAAGATTGGGTGGAGTGAGGGGAGCAATCAAATCTATCGAAGTAGGAAAAGTAGGAACCATTTGTCTCTCTAAAAATATTTAACTGCAGCAATGCTCTTTTGCTTGGGATCCTGCTGATTAAAAGCATTAATTGTGAAGATTTCTCGTATGTTCTTGAGTGTTGCTAGGCTTTTTTCTGGTGTTGACCAACAGCGCTCTGTGCAGCTCCCACATTTGAAGTCTTCCCTTACACAGCACTTCCACATTTGAACATTCACCAGTCGTGAAGATAATATTGTAATTGTCCCGATGGCTGTGCCAGTGGGTGATGGCCTGCTGTGCTGAAGACACCCAGATGCAGGTATTGCTTCATCAGGAAAGAGCTAAGCACACGTGCATGCATGCACTCTGCTCAGATGGCTCAGAAAACAAGGCAAAGGGTGGGAAATTAAAGTGCTGAATGAAGAATAAGTTAGATAAGTGGAAAAGTAAGGAGGATTTTGCCAAGCTGAGACTGTCCTGTGGTGTCTGTCACTTAGAAACCCAATTGCACGGTCAACTGCAATAGCATGAAAGCCCATCAGCCCAGTAATCTCCAGCTTGTAATTGATTCTGTTTCTACAAATGTTAGCTAAAGCAAAAATCTGCATTAAGGTAAGTGCTAAACATCCATCAGCCTGACTGATTAGTCAAAGTAGGAATTGCTGGAGAAATGCATGTTATTTGCCATCAGATTAAGTGAAGTTTTGCTTCCACAGTCAGAAAGCTAATAATTTGCTTGTGATGGGATCAGTTCAGTTTTCGGCTCCACTTGCTGTACAAATCTCAGTGTTTGAGGGCACATCTCTTCAGATCACAAGGCAGATAAGCAAAATAAAAATATTTTCTGATTAAACAGATATCAAAAGATGTTGAAAAAAAGCTTGAATTGCAAAGATTGAACAACTAAACTAGACAATAAACAGGCTCTTTATATAACAAAATCTTTATAGAAAAAGACCAAACTGGATTTATCCGTGGATTGTCTAAATCTTCTTTGATATTGCATCTTTTGTCTTATATCTGTTTTTCTTTGCTATTTTCTTTCCTTAAAGCATGATCAGCTGATATTAGTTTCCATGAACTTGTTAATGCAACTATGCTTTTGTGAACAGGGCAGCTATATTCCATACCTAACAATGCCTACGGGGTATATATGTTTTTACAATATAGTAAATATATTGACTTAGTGGGGAGATAATACTGAATTTGATGAACTCTTTTTTTTTTTTTTTAATATTCTGTAGTGATTATGTGTGTCCATACTAAAATTATTCCGGTCCAACCAAAATCTGTCGTTTGCTGATGCTGAGCAGTTATGTGGCGGATGGTATTACTTTCCTTTGTAGCTTATGTAACTCCACAAGACATCATGAATTACAAGTTTTATAATATTCTACTCATACTTTCATTGAACATTCTAGTATTTAAACTTAAAATTCACTTATAAAAATGTTCTCCAGTAATCATAGGACTCTAAAGCTTAGCGAAAATGAATGCAAAAGGGTTATAAAGAGATTAAAACTTGGTTTTCTTTGTATTCAAGCAAGTACTTGTGAATAATTTTTTTCTCTATTCGCTTATCTCCAAGGTAAGCGGCTTGCGTGTACCTCGCCAAGAAATCCAGTACAGAGCAAGTCTGCAGTTCAACAGCAGCCCTTCCCTTGGCAAAGCGCTAGGGATTTTTAATGACCACTGGTGGTCAAGACTCTGCTTTTACCACCACCAGTGATCTCCTCTGGCCGTGTGTGCTGGGCTAGCAGGTTTGACGTCAACAGAGCACACTTACCTGAATCAGCGTTTTGATGTTTCTTCCTCAAAATACCCAATACTTAATCACCTTGGAAAGCTCTCTCATTCCCAAGTTCTCAAAAAATGTCCTCCCCCTACGTACTGATGATGGGTCTCTTGGCCCTTGATCCCTGACAGCTATGTTATTTATCAGCAGGATGGGGGAATTGCCCTGGCTGTGATCTCATAGGGCTGGTCCCACCGGGCACCCTGCAAGCCAAGCCACGGTGGTGCTGAGATCCTAATAATGTCTGAAGTTATTTATCAGTTAGCCAGATATTGCCCTGGATGTATCATGACTTGGCAGGCTCAACCCAGGGGAAAAAATGAAGCAAAATGAGCAGCCCCACAACCAGAAGGAAGCTTCTTGTACAGATCTGTCCGTCCTGGTGGGAATCTTGTGGGGGTCTGAGCTCTGCTGAAATGCTTCTTGCAGGCAGGGTGAGTCATGAGGTTTCTCTCCCATGCAGGTGCTGTGGTTCGTGTTCATGCTGCATCCTTTCTATCTGCTGGGGCATTCCTTGTGTCAGAACTGGCTGTCCCCAGAAACCTGTAAGGCTGCTGTTTCCAAAGACCTTTTTCAAATTTAGGTGAAACTGCTCCTCGGGCTCGAAAAGAGCAGCTGGCAACAGGAACGCCTAGACTGGGTTCATCACGCTTGTTTGTGATATCTTGCACAACTAGCAGTGTTGTTACTTCTCAGACTTGTAAACAGAATCTCTCCACAAGGGCTTTCCCTTCCCTTGTGTGTAATTTCATCTTACGTGTGTGTGGCTGGGCAAGCTAAGCAGGAGCAGGGAAATTCAGTGGCAGAAACTGTGCTTGCAATATTTCTGTCTGCAACAGAAGTGGGAAGAGCTGTAGCCTCTGTGGGGTAACTTTCTTTGGTGAGACTTTCAGCTGACTTTTCTGGCCCAAAAAGAGTAGATGAGACTTTGTGTAAGTACCTAAACATTTAGATACATGTGAACTAAATAAAACCACCAAACCATGTGCAGTTTATTTGAGGTTACAATAGCTTAATTTCTTAAGCATCCTTGTTCAAAAATGAGCAACAATTCAGCCTTTAATACAATGTCGAGCTGTGATTCATAGTTGGTGGTAGGAGAAAGCAGTGAACTAATTGCTTGGATCTGGTCAGCAGACAGTGAAGCAGTTCCCTTGTCCGTGATACCATGCCCCTTCCCTTTCTGATCATTCACCAGCAAACATCCTACGGTCCCATTCATAAAGTCCAGTAATGACACAAGAAATGTCAGGAGTATCTGCTGAAAGAGTGGGAGGCTGACAGAGCAGCACATTGTGAGCCTGCGAGAGCAGCTCTGCATTTCCTCTGGGGTTGTTTTTAGTTCTTTTGTCAGCTGATTACATGGTCTTTTATAATTTCTAATCTACAGAATAGAGCTATTTGCTTGTGGATTATGTGCAAGTTGCAGGCTTATGCAAAAGAAAAACAAAATAATCTGAAAGTGGATTCTGTTGGCAAAAGTTAAACTTCATTTAGGTGGTTTTTATCTAAAGGGGAGTTTAATCTAGGGGTGTGAAGGAAAAAAACCCCAAAACTTCTGTCAGTCTTTGAGATTTCAGCCTTATGGCGTTAATTCACCAGTGCCCCCGTGCATGTGACTTAAATTACTTGTCCCTATTCAGCGAAATGTATTTAAGACTGTGCTTAAAGTTAAATGCTGGGTTTATGTGTTTTGGTGAATAGGAATGGCGTTAAATGTGTGCTAAAGTGCTTTGTTGATTTGGAGCCTGTAGGCATGAAATAGTATAAACAAGTTTGTTACGTTTTCTGTCTCCTTTATTGTTGATAAGAATAGCACGTACCTATCCTGACGCTTTTTTATGTTAGTCTGTGGAAGTGGGTGCTGAGTCTTTGCAGAAAGAAGGAACTGTAAGATTGGGATTGATTGGGATATAATCAAAATGACCTGTGAGATGTGTTTATATTGGTCCCCAAACTTCTCCAGGTAGATCTGGGTTTGCAGTCTCAAGCAGGGAGAAGGTGTCTATTAAGTCTTAGTAGAATGTGTATGTATGTGTATATAAATATATAAAAAGGAGGAAGTGGTGAAATAAATTGAAAATAGTGCTAGGGAGCAGTATAGTTTCTTGTGGGTCTCAAGATCAAAAGAAGGACCTTGAGATGGGACCTGGTGGAAACAAGGGAGGTTCTTCTTGGCAAGTGTAAGAGCCAAACTAGTGAGAGGGATCTGAAATTCCAGCATGGATGGAGGAAGGAAGGGTTTGCTCAGCTGTATGTAAAACCTCCCACAGCTCCTTGCAAGGACTCCGTATGACTTGCAGATGTGACTAGGTGTGTGCAGATGGCTGGTGTGATATGCGTATGATTTATCAATGTGAACTTTGGAAGCTGGCTTAAACTCCTCTCCTTAGCACCTGCAGCAGGCCCCCTGCTATCTGCTGTGCAAAGTGGACAGATGTGTATCGAAGAGGCACGCTTTATTTTTCTTGGGTCAACATTTCACATAGAGTTCTAGCAGGATAGTTTTGTTTGGTTTTCAACGAGTCCCTTATTAGCATACTTCTGTTGGGGGGGTGAATAGTAATGCCAGAATAATAGGATCTGCTGCAGAGGGCGGTGTGCTGATACCACTGAGTTTGGTCTCCCAAGAAACTGCTCCTCTTCTTGTGCAAGTGCATTGTCGGAACAGAAGAAACCTACCAAGCAAAAACCCAACAGTATGCATGATTCACCAGTGCAGGGGCAAATGGTCTTGGGGATAGAATTTGGCTCCATAACTAAAATGAACAGACCCCAGCCCCAAATAATAAGTCTTTTGATACCTTGTTTTGCTATGAAACCTCTAAAAATTAGAGCAAAAGTCTCATTGGCTTTGATAACTATTAATGAAGTGTCTCGAGACATCTCTGTGCTTGTTGGATTGATGTATTTGGAGGCATTCAAAAAGCTTCTGTATGGCAAAGCTTGATTTGAGAAAAAGATTCTTGCTTCTGGTTTAAGGTTTTCTGGCTTGAATAGGAGTTAAGTTTACAAATCAGGGTTTCTGCTTCCTAATACAAAAGCAAGTACTGTCTACTTATAGCTTACTATTTATGTTGTCTGCAGATTATGCAGAACTAATTCTCTTGTATCACTGAAAAATGAATTTGGTAGTTTCCTGAATAGTTCTGTTAATCTGGAAATGGGGGGTCTGCCCAAGCCATCTAGATGCCCGTCCTACTTGTGCATTAATCCAGCACTCCAACAAGAACGTGATCCAACATAAAGAAGCATTCAACTTGCAGAAACATCGTACAAAACATCTTGCTCCATGACTGCACTTGGGGAAAAAATTAAAAGGAGCTGCTTGCTTGGAGATGCGCATGACTTCTTTCACTGAGTCAGAATGGGGCATTTGGCTTGTAAAAGCGTAAAAAAAAAATATCTATGGTATATGTTCTGCTTGCACTTTATTTTAAATGCTTCCCTCAGAGTTTACCGCTCTTATATTTAATAGTAGGTTTTTGTCCCCAAGATTACAAAGTGGTTTACAGATTGTTTATGTAGGGATTACTTTATTTATCTCTTATCTGCCTCTCAGAATTTGACAACTGTGTCCCACAATAATGCATGATTGTTTTTGTTAAAAATCTGCATTATGAGGATCTAGTTCACAAATCCAGACTCACCCACATTGTTTACATGAAAACGTGTATTTGAGTAGGAGTTTAGACTTAAGCCTGGAGCAGAGAAGCCTATGCATGTTTTGTCCCAGAAGTGAATTGTTAAACTGTGGGTTTCTTTTTTTTATCTCCTTCTCCTTATCCTGTCCCCTCGCAATGGGGCTGGACAAGGTGTACTCTCATAAGGCCAAACACAGTCCGGTCTCTGGCAGATATTTTGAGCATCACCTCTCCTAAGCGCTCTGTGGATCCCGAGTCTGACTACCGGCCAGAAGCGTGGTTGGGAAATGCGCCGTCCAGGAGACTCAGCAGCTTTTGTTGTTGCTCACCATGCCATGTAGACAGCTTTTGTGTTTGTCTAGCTGTAGGATAGGAAATGCACATTTAATTATTGTTTTAAAAACAGATCTGAAGTAACAGAAAGCACCATTGCCACCAACCTCAGAAATTTGGAAGGAAGTTGACAAGTAGGAGAAACTTCAGATCTTGATGTGACTTTACAGGTTTTGCTTCTGGCTGTGGTCCCATACTCTGTGGCTCACATCTTGATTTTTGTACAGAACTAAACTAAATCCTCAGGATGGCCCAATTGCTCTTCTGTGCCAGAAGCTCCAGAGTGTTAAAGATTTATCTTGTTGGTCCTCAAGATGCTCGTATAGTCATGTCTTGTCATTTTTATACTGAAATATTGTGGTGAGGAAGATCACAGGTCATGACTTTGATGCCGAGTCAACTCAGTATAAGTAGTTTACAGCTGCAAAATATCAGTACATTTATATACAGAAATTTACATTTACCCATAGTGCTTTGCTTTTTGTCTTTAGTCATAAGACCAGGTGTCTTTTTTTTTTTTTTGTGCTCAGAGCTGGTAGTCGTTTTCCCAGACACTGTGCCTGTACAGCCCTTGTTTTCTGTCCTGCCAGTCAGCACCGTCCTCTCTCTGGTAACAACTGTGAGAGCCTGTTTTGTTCCTACAGAAGGTCTCCATCATCAGAGAGAGGAAAAGTTTGCCCTGCCTGGCAGAAGCTGCTCTGCCCCCTGCTTTCATTTGGACTCGCCCTCTAAATCCAAGGGACATCAAAGGTTTCCCCCATGTGATGGAGGCTCCCTGGCCTGTTCCAAAGCAAAACAATGGCTTCCCTATATTCTGGGATATGTGCTCGAAACGCGCCTATCTGCCCGGCTAATGGGGCTTGGACTGTTTCTGCTATAAAGGACTGGTTGTCTTTTGCGTAACGGCCTTTGAGAGATATTCTGGGTGGGTACACCCTAACATGCAGGGTAAGGAAAGAGGGTACCAACTGTAGCCATGAATGTTTTGTTTATAAGATTAAAATCACACACAGTATTTGGAAAAAAAACCAAACAACCCCACGAAACAGGAATGAACTATATTGTGACAGTATTGGTACAGATAATGTTTTCGAAATCACCCAAGGGTGATGTGCAGGTGTGAGTATATAGTGTTTGTCGAGCCAACTTTAGCTAGACCAGGTAGCAAAAGCATTGAAAAACAGATTTTTTTTTTTTTTTCAAAAGCGGGTTGACCACCTAAATGGAGTCAGTGGTCCCAGGTGGGCTTGGAACATGTAGTTTTAAAACTTTGAGAATAAGCAGGGATGCTGCAGCTTCATTGCTCTTTGCACTTGGTGTATATGTAGAGGAAGCTTGTTTGCAGACATCCTGCTGGCACAGTTCTCTGCCCCATTTTTAGAAATCATGCAAGTCCTATTTTTAAAAAGAAAACCTACTTTTGAAAATCTAATTCTGTGTCACTGGAGCCTGATAGTTTGTGCTGATGGAAAGTTCTGTTGTAAACATATCCATCAGATCACTGCTCAGTGTCACATGTTACTGCTGTCTGACTTCCACCTCTTCGGTACAAACGTGTGATCTTCAGAAATGTGGGGATCACTTGAAAGGGAAATGCAAAACTAAAGGCAAAGGTGTCTTTGGCTTTTTTTATTTTAACTCCTTTTGGAAGTTTTGTCAGGATACTCGGAGTTTTGCAGAAAGGGAGTTTGTGGGGTATTGTGTGTGCAAAGATTAATTTTGCAGAGAAAATTAACTTTATTTTGCATGTTTTCCATCTGAAAATTAAAATAATTTGGCTGAAACTGAATAAAAGTAAACCCGAGGAGGGAAAATGAGAGAATAAAATTGGGAGGGAAAGTAGTATCTTTTGCTGTTTGAGAAAGGGTTTAAATAATGAGGGGGTCTTGTGCATGTTCCATCAAAAGGAACATTCATGGCTGAGACTCGTGCCTGGTATCAGGCAGGTTTGCATCAAGTTTTGATGTCTGATGTTGGATCTCTAAATATCCTCTCTTGCATTAAGTTTTTGTTGCTTTTTTGCCTCATCTGTGCCTGAGGATTTCTGTTAAACTGCGAAGTCATTGTTTCCTCTGTAGCTTGGATTCCTTCCTGTAAACAGAGATGCGCTGACTGCAGAGCGCTCATGCAGCCATGGCCGTGTAAGCTGGGAGACAATAGTTCACATCATCACGTACGTTAAAAGCCAGAACATTCCTGCTTGACGGACTCCGGTTTTGAGAACCATTGTTCTTTTTGTATGTGCGATATAGTATCACAGGCAAATAAGGAAAAATTGCTTCTTGTTAATAACTGTATGAATTGGAATGAAATAGTGTCCTAATTCTATTTCAGTCAACCTGAAAAGAAAATCCCTCCTGTCAGGATATTGACAACACACTCAACTAATGAAATACAAGATGCAGGGGTTGCATCACAAGAACATTTCTCATCAGCTAAATACACCTCGGGGCAAGCTAGAGACATATAACTACTTTTAGGAGCTTATTAACTTTCTGGTTGTGTCCTTTAGGCTGTTACATCCTGGAAAAATATTTGTTTCCTATAATTCAGCTTCTTTGTTTTCAGATCACTCTCTAATGCCAGTACTTGTTTGCTGAGTCCAAGTCTACCTACAAAGGTTCATACTACTCCCACTGGATGGAGATGATTTATCTCCATCCACCTATTTGTATCTCACATGGGGAGCACTATCTGAAGTTATTCTGAGTTATTGTCATAACTCCCAAGAGAAATGCGTGTTAGCTTTGGGGTGTACTGCCTGAGCAGATGTGGGAATGTAAATCGCCTGGGCAAAAATGCTTTCTGGAGGAAAGCAATTTTACTACACCTTTTACTGCTTTGATTGCTACTTTTTGAATACAGTGATGGCAGCTATTCTGGAAAATTAGGTTTGAAAGACAAAATCAATGAAGGTACCCCCCCCTTCCCAAGTTAAAAATAGTTTCTCTGTCAAACATTTCTGAGGTATTTGGTAGTGCTTCCTTGTTTCTTCTGTGGGTTTTAAATCAAATCTGTGTTAGGTGACACAGCCTTGCTGCGGAGCAGCTCTGGCTTCTTTTTGTTTGCTCGTCACTGCTAGTCAGAAAGGCAGAATAATAATTTATTGATGTGGTACAGAAGTGGTTGATTGTTGCTTTAGCGAACTGGCCCCTTCGTAGCACTCGGAATAAACGCCATGAACATCTCTATAGTCCTGCCTTGGTCCAGTAAGCAATACTAACATCCTCGTGCTATCTGGCGAGTCACCAGTGCTTAGTTGCCTTCACGGTCTAGTGGACACAAGAGGTAGAAGCATTACAGGCCATTCCCATCTAAAACATATTATAATCTATGGCTGATGTCCAAAGGGTCAATCCAAGCTGTCAATTTTAGATGCCTAATTCTAATATCCCTCTTAAAATGTCTTATGAATAAGAAGAGGTAGAGGAAGCCAATTTTCCCTAAACAGAGCAGATTAGGGCAAGGTAGAGGATTAGGATTTGGGATGATGTGCTGCCAGAGTGTAAAACAGATACCCTTGCTCCCCACACTGCTTGAAAGCAACTTTGCAGAACACTTAATAGATCTGGCTTGAAGTTTGCTAGTTCAGTGTTCTTGTTTCCCTGAGACCAGGTACTGGTGTGCTTGACTTGGGTAACTGGAGATGGCATACAGCCCCTTTCAGTTTAGCCACCCGAAAATTAGGCATCCAGTTTCAGGGAGCTGGATGTGCTCCTCTGGCAGCCGGTGGTCAGGGTTGACCTCCTCTAGAGGTTGCCTCGTCCCACCCTGCAGCAGCTAAACTGACCTGAGGCGAGTCCCACTCTGATCCTTCCTTTCTCCAAAGTGTTCGTCTCCTCCATTACTGCCCTCTGGGCTCTGCTCTTTGCTTTGGGCAAAGGGCATGCTCATGGACTAAGCACAAGCAAAAGCCAAGCTGAAACTGAGCTGGGGCGAGTTTATCTAGGGAATTGGTTATTTTTTTACTTTTGTGAGAACAGTCTTAGGCCAAAATTTTTGGCATTTGAAAAAAGTTCTGATCTGAGCTTTTATCATCTGCTAGTGTAAACCTCTGTAGTCCTAAAGAGTGTTCCCATAACAGCTTCAGCTTCTCTAAATTGTTTCTCTTTTACCACCGTCTCTTCCTCTGTCCCCATCCTTCTGCCCCTTTGCTCTGCCACTAGTGCTTGTCTTTGAACCAGCTCATCACAGGGCCAGAGCTCATCTGGCTGGAAACCAGCCCACCCCAAAAAGGTGCGGGGAAGGTTGCATGGCAGCTTTGGGAATGTTGTGGGGTTTGAGAACAGAATCCTTGTCTGCCTGACTTCAAACACATGCAAAAAGCCCTGAGGGTGGATCGTGGGGATCTGCAAAGGTTTAGTTGCCAGTACAACTGCTTCTGTTATAAGAAGCAAAAATTTCCTTGCTGCCTGCCTGGACAAAGGAGTCCTTCAGGTGATGCTAGCAGGTGTCACCAACAACCTGCACAGTGGTCATCAGCCACCTTGGTCTAGTGTCCTGTGTTGCTCAGTCTCTGACATCAAAGTGAAGGCAGAACACAGTGGCCATGCTGACTTTTGCATCCCTGTTTTCTGATGTAGGAAAGTGAAGAGCCTACACAGGTAGTGCTCATTCCCCTGCTAATTAACCTGTAGGTTGTGTTTATAGACACGTTTTTCTTTCACTGCTTGACTCTATCAGGGTGTTGGAGTGGTCCCTTGTAGTCAATGCTGAGGGGTAAAGAGGATGAGGGATGGAGATGCAACACCTTATTTGCATTGGTCACTTATTGCCTGGGGCATGCCAGCCTGCAGGCTTCCTTAAATGCAAACTTATTTGTGGAAGTCTGGTGGAGCCTTTTGTGGACTAGTCTAGCCAAGAGGTATTTTGTCGCAAGGGGGAGGGAATGAAATGCATCTGCAAAGTCTGCAGGAACTGTTATGGAGGCCTCGGCTTTGGATCTGCCTATACCTGTCACAGGGTAAACAAAGCACCCTGGGAGGACTCGGGGTTAGCCGAACACCTTGGTCACACACTAAGCAAACTATCCCCCAGGTGTGCTTGCAGAACAGACTCTCCATCAGCGTCCTGTCATGCACAAAATGTTTATCCAATTTGTCAAGATAATCTTTCTTCAAATAAGCTCAGGTCCTAGGCCTCAGAACAGCCCAATTTCAAGCAGTATAAAGTAACTCTTTTTTTTTTTTTCTCCTTTGCTCACCCTCTCCCCCTCCTTTTAATCACTGTGTCAACTTTTCCTTGGCTTTAAGCAAACGGAAAGTAATTATATCATTCTCAAGTGAGTTATCTTTTGACTGAGTTAGCTGATTTGTAAGTTACTTCAAAATGCTCCCAAGTTGTGGTATCCCTTTCCAAACACACGTTCTCAGATGCTTCATGAAGTTGAGCTCATCAATGACCCAACAATTTGTTTATACTGGCATGTGTAATAGCTAACTAATGGTAACTAATTTAGGGCATTTGTAAAGAAATAGAATTTGGATTTCCACACACACCCCCCTCCCCGCTCCCCCCCCTTAATGGTAGCTTTACCTATAGTTCTGGATTTCCCTTAGGAATTCAAAAGAGCCTGTACATTGTCATTTTCTGCTTGAAGCTGTCAATACATTTTAAGTCTATTCTGAAGTATGGATTAATAATAGATCAGGTGTTACTGCCTAAGGCAATGCTCACTCTTATTTTTGACAGATAACAGAGTTTCTTAGCTTTATTGAATACAGAATATTACTTCTGTGATCACTCACAAGTGTCAGATTGAAAGTAATTTGTGCATTTTTCCCCCGCTCCCCCAAAGAACTGAGTGTATATCCAAAAATAGAAAGATAAATAACCCTTTTCTTTTTTTTTTTCCCTTCCTCTCTCCCCCCTGATATGTTTCATTCATTGATTTCCTTCCTTCCCCCTCCTGCCCCAGGTAATACTACAGAAACTGTAATTTCCTTTTCACTTACATTAAGGTGGAACCAAGCTATATGTATTCACTTAGCTCTTTACAGCTTGGATCCTGAATCCAAAAGGACTGCTGTACATGCTGTTTCATTTTAAACTTTGTGGGCAAAATTCTGCTTAATTGGAGATAGTGGATATGTTCCAGTGGGGCTGTATGGGCCAGAAGTGGTCAGTGGGTTAATGGGGAAACTTGCAGAGGGAGTTGAGTAGTTTATGTTCTTACATTGCCTCCACCGGCAATGGCCAGGTCATGCATAACAGCTATTTTTGAGCTTTGCATTAGAAAGCCTGTGTTTAAAACCTGATTTTTAAAGGGCATTAAGCAGCACCAATCGTTATGTTAATGACGCTTATTGTTTTGGGAAGAATTGCTATGTTTAAAGAGATTGGTGATATCCTGTTTATCGTTTGTGAGGGGGAAATGGTAAAACTTGCCTCTGCAGCAGATTATGAATTGGAAGAGAAAAAAATAATTCATTCTTAAAAACAACCATGTCTGTCTGTTCTGTTTGCATAGATTTCAGCTGAATTTAACTGGCCCAACTTTCATAAGTGGTAGCCCCCCTACCTACCTCTGGCAGAGCAAAGGGGCTACAGTGGATGAACAAATGTGGAGTTCTGATACAACATACTCTCTCTTACCCATCAGTCAGTTCTAGATGTTCATAAAAATAAATCTTTGGACTACAATATGTCAGAAAAATTAAAGGATTAAAAAATATCTAGAGCTGTTATGAAGATAATGATTGGTATATTTACATAAGTAAGGGATGCGATAGCCAATAAACAGAACTTAATTAATAAAGATTGCCATTATGCAGCTGAGGACCTTGAAGCGCTTAACAATTAATTAAGTTTCACAACCCTTCTGCATTATTGATAAGTGTTCTTATGATTATATACCTATTCTACAATAGGTGAATGGAGACCCTGTGCACTTAAGTGAATCTTTTTCCTCAAGGTCACATAATGACTCGGTGATAGAATTCAGGAATCTTCACATCACCACCTGAGACTGGTCCTTAGAAAATATGTTTTTGGCACAGAGGGGAAAAAAAAGTATATTCATGCTGGTGTCAATACAGCTCTTCTGTCTGAGGAACCATTGTCTTTGGTTCATGTGGAGTACATGTTATACGTGTTGTTCAGGGGTTTTTTTTTGTTGTTTTTGAATGGTAAATTCATCTTTTCTATTGCATTGCCAGTCAACTAATTGCTGTCTGTGCAGCCTCGCAACTGTTCTAAGTTTGTTCTGTATAATTTTATTTCTGTTCATGCTCTCTCATGCTTTTGTTTGTACAACTTGGTTTGCACATTATACAGCACTTGTCAGACTCATTTGCAAGGAAATAACTGAAGACTTGTGCTGCATAATATTTTGAGTGAGGAGAAGTCAGTCTTCATCTGGTTGATTTGATAGTCCCAAGAATCACTTTGCTAGTTGCCAGAGTGAAATACTGCCTGCAAATGGGTGTGAACAGGCACACACTCAATCGTGAAAGGGAAATTGAGAGAGCAGCATGTCAAAACTAAATTTGGATTTTGCCGAGGTAAGTTGCATATTGCTTGACTCATCAAAGGTAGCAGGAACCTATCGCTTTCAGGTAGAGCAGAGGCAGCATCCTCCTTCGCAGGTACCTCTAAAGCTGTATATATAAGGCTGTCCTTTCTGGGTGGCGGTATGGCAAGATTCTTGTTGTTCTCTGAGAGACTCCTTTGCTGGCCTCATGCAAAGAATCTGTCCCAGTGCCCTGTGAAAATAATGACCAAGTACTCCCAGAAATCATTAGCCAGGAAGTATTTCTGGCAAAAGAGAAGTATTCTCTGAGCCTACGCTCAGGCAGAAAAATAGTGAAATACATACGGCCAACCCCAAATGTTTACTATCCAACGAGCCAGATATTTCAAAGCAATGACAATGGATTAAAAATATTACTTTGCCCACATCAGTGAGGGTTGGAAATACGTCCCTTGTAAATAAAATAGATTCTTAAATAATGACAAGATTCTAGGAACTGGGGTGCTTATGAAAATCTTTCTATTTTCAATCAGGCTATCACAAATCTTGTAATAAAATGTTACGTTTTGGCAACAGTAATGTTGCTTTGTGACTGTTTAAAAAAAAGTTTTCAGACTGATCAAGTGTCTTAAATTTGTAGGGTGTTTTTTTTAAAAGCAAACCTTTATTTTTGTGTTTCCTTCTTTTGCAGCAGACCAAATTGTGCTGTTTTGCCATGTGGAAAAAACTTTTTTTTTTTTTTCAGATATTTTCACATTATGATTATTGGAAAGCTATGCTTTTAATTTCCCTTAGTTTTGGAATCTCAAGGATACTTTCATTTCATTTTTCATATGTTTTTGTTGCCAGTCTGGATATAATGTGCTGCTATTGACCTGTACTAATTAAGGCTTCATGTCCAGTATGGACACTCACTGTTTTAGTGTCATGGCAAAAACAAAGCTCAAATCTGCCATATGCAAGCAAGCCATACACTTGCCAATTGTGCTAAGGAAAATCTCTGTGACCTGTTGGCTCCATAAGGGAATCAACAGTTGTGAGTTAGTCTTACTGTAACAGTATATGGTCAAGTTGCTAGTACTCATTGGACAGCTCTGGACACAACACCCAAGGGAAAACAGGGAGCTTTGATTCCCAGATTGACACATATGTGTAAAATTAAAGAACCTGTGGTTTCTATGAAGCATTATGGCAGGAAAGTGGCCAGACTTTCCACTTGCATATTTGTTTTCTGGGGGTGGTGGACTTCTGTCATTCAAGTCTGAACTCTGCTGAAACTGAAGGTAGTCATAAATATGTTGCTGTTAGAATATAGGAAAATGCACGTGCTTTTCAATCTTGCTTTGCCTTTCTCCTGATTTATTAGTTGAATGTGGTTTTCTTACTGGTATCTTGTCATATTTTGGGAAAATCAATATTTCAGATTTTTTTTTCTTTTACTGAGATTGTATCACATGAGGAATGTAATCAGACACAGTGGTTCTTGGGGGAAAAGCTCAACCTCATTTTGCAGACTCAAGAAGTTCAAATAATTCTGACAGCATGCAAATGTTGGTGCTTAACCAGGGATTGTCTCTGAACCTTTATGTTCATTGCTGCTGCTTGATTGAGTATTCATGTTGTTGTATGGAAGAAGAAAAGGTTGCAAGATAATTCCTTACCACTCTGGCAAGCTGTGATCTGGGGTGTGGAGGGAATCATCTCTCTTATTTTGTCAGTGCTACTCCTTTTGAACTCCTGGCTAAAAAGCTGTAATAAAGATCTGTCTCAAAAGGAAGGTCATCAGGCAAGTGCTGAGACTTCAGGAAGTCTTAAGCAAACCTACAGAGTCTTTTTGCCATTCAATTGTTCCATCTTGAGCCAGGCCCTTCCTTACTGGTGTGTACTGTAATGAAAATGCCAGCGCTGCTCTAACTCCTGCTGCTCTAATATGCTTCTCCCCGGCCCTTGCACTGAATGCTGATTATTCCCTCAGTGGTGGTGCCCTGTGCATGCGGTACGTTGTGTAGAGTCCTGGAGAAGCAATAGATAGTCACAAAGTTTGAAAGAAAACGTGGCTGAGTCTAATCATAGAGGCAATTGGATACTGGATGGTAAATAACTTGCTGGGGAAGATGAAAATGTAGGGGGAGGGAAAAAGAGCAGCTAAGTTTAGCCACATACTTCAAAAACAGATGTTTGACAACTTTTGTTATGAACATTTTCCACTTTTAAAATAGCATATTCTGATATTTCCAATTTATTTACCTAGCTGTTACTGTTGGGAGCCTGTTATGACGACTGTGGGGCACAAGGGTAATACTCTGTTACTGTACCCTGCAATACAGGATACATGATGATGGCTGGTGTAGAAAGAGGGAGAGCGTGCATGGGAGTTTAAGTAAAAGTGTTCCTAGAAGTCCTTTTCTCATGAATTGCCCCACAGGCTCCAGCTGCCTGAAAGATGTGTCCCAAGGGCAAACTTATTCTCTAAGAAGACAACAGAGTCATCAGATCTTGGCAGACTAATGCGCAAGCTCTTTAATGTCGACATTAACTCTTTAGCTGCTAAGCTATGTTTTTTTCTTCTTAAATGTTGTTGTTAATACCTCTGGAAGAAGTTGACCTAGAAATGGAAGCTACTCAGGGAGTTTGTGAAACTCAGCTGTGCTCCAGGTGAAATCTTAGAATCGATTGCATAAGGCTAAAGCATATTCCTTCTGGGTGAGAGAGTTTTGGCTGTTATGTTTTCCAGTCAGTGCAAACACACAAACTATAAAAGCTGTTTGCAAATTATTTTCTTTCATGTGTTGTTTTTGTAACTTGCCCATTGGCTTAATGGTTTTCCAGGAACTCTTTTTGTTTTTCTGTTCTTTTCATGAATTGTTGGACAGGGTCTGTTCTCCAGAGACAGCAGGAGTGTAGACTTTAAGTTAGAATATTCAGATTTGATTTTCCCCTCCCCTGTATCATTACAGTCTTCAGGAGCTATCCAGCTTTCTTGAAGGTGCTCAAAGCTCTATATCCTCTGATCAGATTCTCAGAGGTCTGTGTGGTTGTGTGTGCTGTTTTTTTTGTTTGTTGGTTTGGTTTTGTTTGGTGGGTGGCTTTTTTTGGGGGGGGGGGGGGGGTGTCTGTTATGTAAATCAAACACCCACAATTATAACTGATGTCAAAAGGAGCCCATAATCATTATAGGGGGTTATTACCTCTCAAGGAGTGATCCTCAAATGACCTAAGAAAAGTAATTTGGAATAATAACTGTTTCCATTTCACCAATAGAAAAGTTTTAGTCTTGCAAAAGAAGAAACAGATGTCTGGTTTGGCATTAGACGATACTGTTCTGCCCATAGAGGAAGCTGTAATGTGGCCTCAACAAGAAAAGAAACCATGCAGTTTTAAGCAGATTAGATAATTGAGATTAGCCCTCTGTGATCTTGCTGTGTTTTCATTTATTTCAAAACAGTCTAACATAGAGCATGTTGAGCAATCAGTTGAAAATCACGTGCAAACACTGCCTAAGTACCGATAAGAATCGTGGAGGTAAACAATGAATTCCTACTAATGGCTAAGTCACCAAGGTAAGATCAAGTCTAAATACACACCCTTAGTTAAATATAATTTCATTAACTCAGGTTACGTGGCTTTGGTAAAGGTGTTTTTGTTTTTTTTTTTCCCCCTCTCTCTCCCTGCTCTCCACTTTCTGATGCTTGTCAAATGAATTGCATACAACTAATCCATCACTTTCAACTTTGTCTGTACCAGAGATGTGTTTTGAGCTGAGCAATAACCCAGTATAGTTCTGTAAATCTAACAGCAGATGAACACTAGATGCATGTGGTAATGCTGGTTAAGAAAGTGTGATTTCAGTGCATTTTGCATATGATACTTCTATATCTGAATTCTACTAAAAATTTAGCTTATCCTAATAAAAATGACCATAGCCTATTATAAATACTCAAATATCACAGGATTTCCCATTTAGAAGACACATGCAGATTTTGCTGGCATGTTTTTATTGCAGGGGATAAAGGGTGTCTAATCCCTTGTTAAATTATGCATTGTGCACTATGCACTTGATGTCATTCACTCATCCCTTTTCATCCTCTCCCATTCCAGCATTCTACATAGATGGGGTGTTTGTGTGTTGGGTTTTTCCCCCCCCCCATACTCAACATGCAAGTTCAGGTATTTTAAGTATAAACAGTTTATCACTGGTTTAACATTTTTGTGGAAAATCTTAGCTTGAGTACCTACCTGATATTTACATCTCAGAATTTGCTTCTCTTTGTAAGACTTGCTCTTCCTTTTTGTGACATCTCATGTCCTTTGCTTTTTTCTGCCGGTGCAGCCATTTGTTTGGATCAGTTGTCTTTCCTTGGTTTTCTGGCCAACCATCCCTTCTAAAATATCCAGATGCCCTTTTGCTAAATATTCTGCAGTAAAGCTTCTAATCAGCAATGCAGCAGATGAAAACAATGGGCAAACAATGTGAAGGCTCCCTTTTCCATAGGGAGTTCTTGCTCCCACAGAAAATGTTCCTACTTTAATATTCCTCTCATCCTCCCTATTAAGTTCTACAGGACCGATTTTCTTTTTTTAATGCAACAGAAGACTTTTCACCCTGCTCAGTACTGCCAACTGGTCCAGTCCCAAGGAGATAGTTAACACATAACAGATGACAATAAATAATAGCAATAATTGAAGCATCCATGGTAGTGGATTTAGAATTTATTGGCTCATTTATCAGCCTGCATAGGAAAACAGGTTTCCTTGCTGCCATAGTCAGTAGCCTGACAAGGGCCAGTAATAGATTCTTCATGAGGTAATACAATAAAACCCATAGTGGGAACATATGGGCTCTCCTGACTCAAGAAAGAAAAAAAAAAAAGTCCTGTTTATATGCTGATGCGTGATTTGTCCTATTACCTGGAACTATGAAAGTTCTTTATACCAGTGGTATCTTGTGATGATGAATACTGTAGGTACTCATTATTTGTCCAAAGGCTGGACCTCTTTGTGGTAAGCAAACACAAGAACAAGAACTTAACTGCTGCCTCAAAGAGCTTACAGCCTTGGAGAAGAACTAGAGATGGACAGAAAGAAGTGGAAGTGTGTTATGACACTTTATTGACCAACATGAAAAGCAGTGGCCACAGGATGTGAGTTGTCAAAGCATCGCCTGTGATTTTTGGTGACGTTGTTGGGAGGGGACATGAATGAGCTAATAGTCTTGCAGGTGTGTGCAAGGAACTCCCACTGAACACAAAGGTAGTGTGGTTGAAATCATGAAGGTGTTTTTCTGTAAATGTAACAGATGTTTCAGACTGGAAGATTGGGATGATGATGCTAAAGATGGGGTCAGGGATAAGCGGTGAAAGACCTTGCCAAGGAAGATAGCTTATGTTTGATGTAATAGAAAAGGTGAACCAGCTGAGAAATGGAACAGATAGTCAAAGAGAGGAGCTAAGAAATGATCTCTCTCCCATAATGAGATGGGAGCAAAACATTATGGTGTGTAATTGTGGCCAGAGGATAGTGGCAGGAACTGATATGAGATGGCTTAGGTAAGAGTTGGCTCAAGTGCCTGATGTTATACAGAAGAACTGTGGAAATTGTCTATGTGGTACTATAGGACTCTGGAGGAAGCTCTGAATCTGAGGTGACTCTGATATTGGTGAGTTCTCCATACTTAGGATGACAGAATGGACATAAGTGATGGGGAAGATGGTGGTATGGTCAACAGGGAGAAAAGGACAACACTGGAAAGGGAGAGAGTTTAATACGTCTGCTTTGGATGTGGTCTGATTTTATTTTTTTAAATCGCTATCCTTCATGGATATCCTAGCAATAAAAAAAAGATCCAATTTGGCACAGCAGGGAGATCTGGAGTAGAGATGTGGATTTTCAGAGCCACTAAGATATGGTGAATTTGTCAATAAGATCATCTGTGTAAAAGGGGTACAGGGAGACAAGACAGAGGATAAAACCTCCCCCGCTCCCAATGTTGCCACCATGAAAGACGAGAGAGCGAGGACAGATTTTTCCATAGGATGCAATAAATTATGCATTTAAACATGTTCCGTTAAGGTATGCTGCCTTTTAGCTTCACTGAACATCTCCCTTTTCTTTATTGCAGAAGAAGCTGTATGAAGTACCCATTTTAATCCCTTACAGTTCATTATATCTTAGATTTTTATTTGCTTTTTCTCTAATCTAAAGAGCAATCATCTCAAGATGGCAAAGTAAGAAAAGTAATTGTGAACGCTGTGGCACATAAGTAGCGCGTAGGAAGGAGCTGAAGTAATCCATTATTACTGTTAGTCTGATTTGCCTCTTTAATCTCTTTCATCTCTATGCACTCAATGCCCTTTTCTTGCTTGGAAAGCTGATAGTTTAGCTTTGTTCCTAGATTTATGCAATTACAGATACAAATATCTGCTGTATGTTTTTTGTGTTCAGAATTCTGGCATGAGATATCAAGAAAATTTCTAGGTGTGTTGCTATTACTGTCCAGGGAATGATCTAAACTTCCAGCGATTCCTATATTTCTGCAAAGTGTAGTTGGAGAACACAGCTTGCTTATTGGCTGCATTTTCATTTGCAACCTTTAGTCATTGAATCTTATAGTTTGTGTTTGAAATTGGGGTGTTTGGATCTGACACTTTCTGTGGTGTATGGTGTGGTTTTGGTTTTTGTGTGTGTGTGCTTGTGTTGTGTGTTTGGGGTTTTTTGTGTGTTTTAAAACCCTCCCAGCTGGAATAGGGAAGTATCCTTGCTACCTCCCTACTGTGACAGTTAAGGGTGTTTTTTGGAAGACCACTGGGGATGGATCTCCTTTGGGATTGGGCACAGCATCTCCAGTGAGCGCAGTCTCAGGTGTGTGCTGACCTGCTCTGCTGGATAGCAGTGGTTAAAGAGATGCATGGAAAGTTAGCAGGGGTCTGTCTCACTGTGGCAGAAATGATCTAACAGAAAGTCCCCTGTCCTTTGCCCTGAGCTATGTTACTCCACCTGCGAGAACAGCAGAGCAATACAAATAAACCACTTGCCTGCTTTAAGGCAGCTCAGTTTACTTAGTTGCCTCTCTGCTGAGTTAGCCCCTATCTGGATTGTGATCCAAGTCTGCTATTCCAGGTCTTGCTGCCTCTTTGCGCTAAGCCTGCCTCCAGTTTTGGGAAAGCAAAGAATAATGTTGAGTATGGGAACAGATCATGGGAAGTTTCTTAGGAAAACAAAAAAAGCCTTTAAAATATCTTTATTTTCTGTTGAAATTAAAAACTGTTCTGTGTGTATCTAAATAGGAGGAAAATATCTGTTTTTAAATTATGTCCAGGAATCAAAATGTGACTGTGTGAATCCCAGCTGCTGGCTCCACAGCTCATCGTTTAGGAGGTTCAAGAGGAGGCAGTGTGGAATAGGGAGATTCTGACTGACAGGACAAAAACATGTCTAGGGAGGGAAGGAGCTACGCATTGCCAAGTGTCAGCTCTCTAATGTTGTGCAGGAAAATATCAGTCAGCAGTGTGTACTAAAAGCAACGTGAGGGCCATGTGATGTTACATCCCAAATTGCACTTAAAAGTCATGGAACAGGTTTGTTGTACCAACAAGCTTGTTGTACTCCACGCCAGGCAGGTGGTAGCTATGGGTAGTTCAGTGGGTACGTGGTGCTCTGGCCTGATCACAAGGTTGAGGCTGGTGTGGGATTTGGGTCTGAGTTGGGAGGCAGCAGTGTGGTGCCTCATGAAGTCTGGCCTCCCAGTTTTCTTCAGTTTAGAAATTGTGGCTGATCTTACATAATGGATTGCAAGGAAGGATTTTTTTAGTGGCATTTTTAGTACCTTTGGCTGGAATTGGAAAAGGATAATTTGCAACTAAATCTGACCCACCAGCACAACCCAGAAAACTGAGGTTGTATTTCAGTGGTTGATCCTGTCTCTGTCAGATTGCCTAATCCTCTTTATAAATGCCACCTGCCCAACAGCACACAGTTGCACATTGCCCAGACCTCAACACCTGAGGACACTCAGGGGGAGGAGGACAAATTAAATAATGAGAAATTTTGGAGCTGGTTTTGGATCTGTCCAGAATGAGATGGTAAATGAGATGGAAAATCATGGTGTTTTATGGCAGCTCAAAGTTTGTCAATTGAATAATCATAACCAAGATATTTGTCAGATTTGAAACCATTGGCCACATAAGATGATTATTGTATCCATGAGAAACTCTGCAGATATGCCTGAGCCTTGTGAACCTGAGGCTGTTGAAGCAGGAAGGTAAACACCAAACAGCACCCAGGTGCTGTTGTTAGCAAATGTTTCCCCAATAATTAGATCACCCTGTGGTGGGGACAGTGGAGCCAGATGGTGCAGGAGAGTTCACATTGTTAAAAACCAAGAGAGGCAATGCACTTTTACCATAAATTTCACTTTCCATGTCTCTTAACTACAAGATTTCCTCCCCCCCTCTTTCTATGTTATCTTTTGGCCATGCTGACAGTTTTCTCTTATTCTTTTGGAAGTATTTTCAACATTGCACAGCTGTTTATTTAATATGTCTCTAGTGCCTAAACAGATAATAGCAAGTCAGAGTGAATATTTATCTTATTTCTGAAGCACTATTCCATTCAGCACTTCTAGCACTCCGTTTGGCTGTTTCAAGTGAGCAGCGTAGCATTTTAATTTTTCTTTACTTCGGGCATTCAGTCACTCTAGGAGAGGACTATTGCTCATGTTTTTTCTCCCATTATCTTTTCTTTCTCATCAAAGTGTAAATAACTTTGTCACCTCTTTTCCCTGGCAGACTTTCAAATTTTTATTTGACAGGTTTGAGTGACCTCGTGGAAAACAGCAGTTCCCCTCACCCTCCCCAGAAGGCTGCAGAGTGCTCAGGAAAGTACCTTGGGGTGTTAGGACGTTCCCCATCCCACTACCAGCAGTACCAATTAGCTGAAAAGCGGACAGCAAAGTCTATTTAACATAAAGAGAAAGGAACCCCAAATACTACTTCCCCGCTGTGAGAAAACTAAGCTGTGTTTATTCCACCACTCATCGTGGTGTTGGTTTAGGCGTAGATTCCCAAAACTTCTTAGCACCGCTTCCGCCAAAGTCATAAATCTCTAATAAACTTCTAGTGACTGCTGAGAACTGAAACCCTGAAAACCTTGTCCCCAGTAGGCGCCTATGGAGGGAGTGGGGGGGGCTGTTCACTGCTTAGTTTGTACTTGTGCAAACTGAGTCACTCTGAAGAGATTAAGAAATATTTTCCTTACTTTTCAGAAATAAAAGTTACCCACAGCTGAAGCTAGGGCATTTGTTTAACACAATTCTTTTTCACTGCAGTATGCCACAACATAGTGCTTCATACTGAATACATGATCATAGGAATCTATTCTGGTCCAAACAAGATAGTTTTATATTGTATCTAAGCATCCCTTCATTTGAACCAGATCAGGAATTCACTGTATCTTGGAGAATAGGTAGTAAGGGAAATATTCTTCAGATGGCAAGGGTTATTTTTGTACTTAGCTTTGATAGTGCACAGTACATCAGCCAGAGCACTTCTCTAAAGGTCTGCCAAGTCCTAAATTTTCAATAATCCCACTTCCTTCGCTTAAAATTGAAAAGGTAGTGACTCCCCTGGGAATGCATGTCATTTCAGCATTCCCGTTGACTGTGTATTCTGAAATGCTGCAGTCTGTTTGCTTAGTAATCCCCTTGTCTGTGTAAGTTGTTAGGGGTAACCAAAGGCAGCTGATTACTTAATTGTATAAGGCAGGAAATCAGGTTCTTTCATTAGTTCCCATAATGTTCTTGAGAGCAACCAGTATTCTGCCTGACTGAGTTTTCGATCCTTTAATTCAAAAGATATACTTTCCCTTGGCATACTCAGTGACCCTTTATCCTGATAGGCTATTTACTGAATAAACTGAACATTTTAGATTTAAAAAAAAGCCTAAACTTTCTAAATAAAATAAAACATTATCTCTATAATAAGACAAAACATGTTGCAAACAGAGGAGAAATATTATATGTAAGGTCTTCATGTCACTTTGCACTTCTGTAAGATCATTGATTTTTGTGTGTGTTGCTTGAACTGATGGGCCCAAATAGGAAAAGAAATATTACTATCAACTTGTCACAGCCTTAGAGATCTGCTTTTGTTCAGTGTCTCACGTTAGGAAGCCCTTTTCCATACTGAAGATTAGCTTTCTTTTGCTGAAATTAATAGAGAGCTTGGGATGAAATTATGCTGTTTCTGTCTGTTGGCAAATAGTTGTCAGAGAAGGAGATGGTCACAAAGTTTGTCTTTTGCCATGTGATTAGGGGTATGTGCAAAATCCTGAGCAGGGCTGGTGGGGGCTGTGGCTCAGGTATGTTCCCCCCTCCCACCCCAAGCACATGCAGTGAGTTGGAGCGTGGAGCTGGCACAGGGTCTCTGTGCTCTTGCTACTCATCAATGCAACCCTTGTGACTATGAGCAGCAGGGGAAGAAAGGTACAACTGCAACCTGATCTTTAAGAATATCCATTGGTTATCTCATTAAGAAAGAAACAGCAGGTTTTTTCTTCTCCGCCCCCCCTCCCCGCCCCCCATACTTAAGCTGATACAAAGGCTGGCGCTTGCCTTGCTCTTTAGAATCTGCTTATAAATGTTTCTCTTGCCTTCTCTCTTTAAAACCCCAGAAGATCTGTTTGTGTCAGACTGTCCTTGTTTTCATGCCATGGGAGTCGAAGGGAACTTTGCTGTAGAATTCAGGGTGCTCATGATCAAGTCTGTCATGAGTCTGAATTGAAACTTTTTTTGGAAGCGTCTTCTATGAATCTTCTCCAGCTTCCCAGGCCTAGTATGCCCAAGGAGAGTTTGCTATGGGGAGAGATTAGCCTTAGTACATTAAGCCTTAGTACATTTAAAGCATAAAAAACAAACACACACAACTTACTAAAATGTCCATTGATCCGTATAGGCAAAAATATGCCTTGTAAGATATTTTCTAGCATTTTGGACGGTTGGACTGCTACCTCAAAACTGCACGTGGGTGAGTTTTGCAGGGTTATTTCAGATAAAGATGAATATAGTTTGAGAAGAGGAGCCTTAATCACTGAGCAAAGGTGTTTCCTAATTTGGACTGATTTGGTAACAACCGTGTCTGTATGCTGTGCGTCTTAGTGGATGTGGAAAAGGTGAAATGAACTGTGAAAATGTTTGCGAAACATGCATAATTTCAGTGGGCTGTGGTGGTAATGCCCTTCTATTGAGTTTGTGTGTTACTTTCCCTGGATTTGTAAGAGGACACCTTGGCTGGTCATTGGCCCATATTGACATAATGCAGAAGACAGATCTATAACGAGGTGTTTACTTTGGATCTGACTTAATGCTCGTGGCAGTTGATGAAAAATCATATAAATGCCCTTATATAAATAGAACAGCCATTTTTTTTCTTAAGGAAAATGTAGGGCTGCCTAAAGGAGTAGAGACTGTAGAACCATGTGAACACATTTAATTTGAGTCTAATAATTTCAAACAAATATGTGACTCAAATTAATTGGAGGTTTCTGCTTCTAACTATAACATTTCTTATCATGTAAAGTATTAAGGCAGCATAACATATACAAGACAAATATTAAACAAAGGTATTATGGATGGGAAATTCCTAATCTAGCTCACTATGTTGGTACAGTGGAAGTTTCTTAATCCAATATCTGATGAAGGAACAAGGAGAGAATTAATTTACTGCACACTAATTACTGAGGAGTATGCACTGTATATACAGTGAAAGGAGCTGAAATGAATACTTGATAAACAATATCAGGCAAATTAAAAATCTGAAATGTTAAATGAAATGCAAATTAAAAATCTGGACCGTTAAATTAATTGAACGCAAAAAAACCCGACATTAACTATCATCAAGGGTCAAAGTTATATCAGCAAAAGCAAAGCTATTCAGAGTTAAATCCTGCTTCTCTCTCTGTGATTTACTTGTTGTGAATGGGTGGGTACTAGAGGAGCTGCAAAGATATGATGAATTTGCATACATGAGGAGCTATGCTTTCTGCCTGCTGTGCGAAATGCAGTCCTAGGAAATGATGGGGACGGTTTGCACCTAAAAGAAGGTCTACTGAAATGAATGAGTCCCTTGGGTACAGGCGAAATGCAAGACCTGTGTTGCAGTGTCTGTACCAACTTCACCTAAGCTAACGGTGTACAAGTTTTAATCTAGAAGAGACTTGATTTTTGTCTTTTGCATTATATTTTAAGCCTAGTTTTCTCTGTGTCTTGTCTTTTGGTGGAATGGAGACTGGAAAACACTACCCTGTGAGGATGTAAGATGTTTCTAAGAATGAATTTACAGGAAGTTAATGAAAGCTTAATATATACTCACTCATGCACATTAAATCATGTTTTTAAAAAATATGTGCCCATTAAGGATCTAATGCTACAAATATGTATGTAAATTTCTAATCCAATTGAAGCAAATGGAAATATGTTTTAAGGAGCATGCTGCTTATATCAACTTGGTCAATGAGAGACTGAAAATATAGGGAAAATTTCGTATTTATCTCAAAATTCTGGGACATACCACAAACTGTGCATTTGCATGGGGCTCTTATTTAGCCAATTTAAATTTTCACTTGTTTTCCTCCATTTTCATGTTTATTCATGATTATTTGATTATTTGTATATAAAGCACTGAGTATGAGAATTGTTCCAGATGATAACTGTTTCTGCATGTCTACCAGGCTCGAGAGGGCTGTGGGGAGAATCTGGAAACCTTGAAAAAGGTATGTTGTAGGTCAACCTTAAGGAAGGTTAAACCCTTCCAAACACGCACACGCACGTACACACACATATGTGCACACGAGCCCTTATAAACTGTAAGGGAGATAAGAACACTCCCATTTTTAAGCATGTGCATAGTCCTATAAAAGTCAAGTGCTGAGTAGGGGGATCTGATGATTCAGCTTCTCTTTTGGGGGGCAAGAGCCAGCTCTAACAGCTCTGGGACAAATTGTTTAGGCCACAGTTGAAGTGGGAGGCTCTTTGCAGGTGCTTGCTTGTATCATCTGGTTGCAAAGGGAGAGGTGTTATTGCTGGGTGTTAGACTTGACGGTGTATCTGGAGAAGTGGGCAGCGTGTGTTCTGCATCTTTACACCAGTTTCTTCAAGTGCTGGGTGTTCTTCCAGCTGAAGAGCCTCCTAGTGACGAGGGGGATTGATTTCACTGTTTGAAGACAAGGCCCTCAGGATGGCAGTTTTCATTGATTAAATGAGGGCACTTTTCAGAGGGAAAGTGATTGCAGTAAATTCCAGGTTAAACTGATATTAGTATTTGAATTACAGGCAAGTATCGTAATGACTGAGCATTAGGAATTTGTATTAAGATAAGATTGATCTGGGAGAGAGTACTGCTAGTAAAAAAAGATGATCTATGTATTACCCTTGTAATGTAATGTCATGACCCAATTCCAGTGTACTACCACTTAAAGACTGGAAAGAATGCAATGCAATTAGTTTAACATTTAACAAATCTGAACTATAGCCTAGCACTATATTTCTGTTAATCTTGGTTTGTTCCAATGTGTTTTAATAGGTTTAGACATACGGTAGCAGATCTATCGCAATTAAAAATAAAAGTTCTTACATACTAGTAGCGCTTCCCTGGAGGTCTAGTCAGTCTCCCACAGTAATGAAGATATAATTATACTGATGTAAATCACAGCACCATAACTAGGAGGGATTGGCCTTTCCCCTCCTTTAATTCATTGAAAAATTTTATCTTTGACAGGTACTGTCAAACAAGGTGATGGGCTGGAAGGCAGGATTTTTTTCCGGTAATTAATTTGCTTGGGGAGAAAATTGATTTTTTTTTTTTTTTTTTGAGATGGTTTGAATTCTGAGATGATTCTCAAGTCCTGCTTCTCCCATTCTGGGATAGCAGCAATTCCTGTAGGCTTCCTAATGAAGCGTGGTTAAGATCAGACTTTCTGCTCTGACTGTGCTGTTCTCAGCCTGAGAATAGGAAAACGTGTCTGAAGGTAGCTTGAGGTCACCTTTTGGGTTCCAGGGTAGTCAGCTCTGCAAAGAGCCTACCTGGCTCCTGCTGTAAATAAGAAAAAAATGGCCTTAGGACTGATTTATATTTTACTCAACTGTGATGGTCCCAGACATCCATTCTTTGCCGTGAGAACAGCAGAGCACAGCATGCTCAAACCATAACCTTTTCTCCCTTGATAGGCTTCCAGATATACTTCCTACCGGTCAGATGCAGCAAAAGGCTACTTTGCCAGCTTTAGTGCTGCCGGGAAAAATCCACTGACTTAAGATGTTTTCTGCAAGTTTGCTTCTACTTTGCTGCTACCTGACTACTATAAATGAGCCACAATAGAGGGAGACTCCTGCCTGTTGGTTTATTTTTCTTGGCCATCAAATATGACTCGTCCCATCGAGCTGTCAGCTTCTTAGGAAAAGGCTGAAGTTTAAAAATAATTATCTTAAAGTGAAATAACAAATTTATTGCTGCCAGCTCGTATGTTCTGTGTTGTTTTCGTGTGTGTGTATATATATATAAAAATACCCCCCCCCCCAAACCAAAACCAACATCAGAGGGTGGCAATGTGTTAGGAAACACTTCCCTTTGTGCAGTAGTTTAACTTATAAAGGTTGTTTTCTGTTGCACTCCTGGACTGAAACAGCATTTAGTTTTCCCCTAGTCCCTTATCCAGCAAACACCTCATTTTCTTTCCCTCAGTAACCTCCTCTCCTTGAATCTGTGCATGGTTCTGCCATATTTTGTGTATACTGTTAAAGCCCACAAAAAAAATCCTAAATTAAGCCCTACCAGAAGATCCACTCCTTGTTTTATTGCATGGATAGGACATGATGTCTGAGAAGGGAGATATCACTGCAATAAGAGAAAGGGCTTGCTGCAGAACAGTCAGAGAGGTTGCATGTTTCAAACACTGTCTCAGTGGTCTGATAGCAAGGCAGGACATTTCCACAGAAATGTGTTGTACCAAAAATGTGGAGGGCCACCAGAGAGGCTGTTGAACATGTGTCATCACGATCCTCCTTCCAGCCACCTGACCGTTATGATATGCTCCTCATCAGATTGGTTACCAAAGATTTTGTAGGGTCACATCAAGTCTCCTCTAACCTCTGACTTTCTGGGCAATGCAGGTGTCAAAGGAGATGTTTGAGGCAAACTGTCCATAACAGCTCTCCTAGGAAAAAGTCTCAGATCAGAGAAATCACAAGACAGATTCCCCCCCCGCCCTGCGCATCAGTGATGACAATCAGGTTTAGGACTAAGAAATGAAGGAAGTTACCATTATATTACTGCGAAAAGACTGCTACTTTTTTTTCTTTCCATCACTTTTCTTGGGTAAATTTTCCGAGGTTTTGCACATCTGTGTTTGTCATCTCTGGCAGTCAGCAGTTGACACCTTTCCTTGGTAATGAAAATAGAGCTTAGGAACATGGCAGAAGCCATAGACTGCCTGGGCCTGGGGGTGACTTGCTGCTGACCCATGGGGACTCCTTCCAGGAGCAGACACAGCTGTGGTGGCCATGGCACTGCTGTCTAAGCTGTGTGTGCTCTTGGAGAGAGCTTCAGCCTTCATGCTGAGACTCCAGCGCCTTTCCCAATTGCTGAAATTCACTAAGGAAAAGATACAAAAATAAAATAAGCATCTCGGTTTTATTTTCCATTGAACTGATGTTTCTTTAGAATTGGCTGTTCCACATACTACTCACCTTGCTGGCAAAAGCATCGGTGATCAATGAGGACAAAGTGATTCTGACTGTCAGCTTGCCACATACATCGAAAGCAAGCGAACACATCAGAAGCTGATTTTGTGCAAGGCCTGCTTTTGATTTGTGCATTTTTCTGGCAGACTTGGGCTATGTCCTATTACTTTCTTACAATAAAAAGGAAGGTTTCTTCTACTGGAGCTTGCAGCATGCAGCTGCAATAATCATAGGGGAGCCCCAGGTGGTCTGATTTATGGTGTCTAATGTGAACTCTTGAGGTTCTGTGGGGAGAGATGATAAGGTATAAAACATTTTGCAGAATTGTTTTGCCACACTTCAGTTCTAACTTTGCTGGGGGGGCTCCTTCATTTATCTCCCTGCCCCAAGATAGCTTATCTAAATGCATGTTTATTAAAGAGCTCCTAAACCATGTTAAAGTTGCTCCTGAAAATATTCTGACTAATGGTGGTGTTGATGAGGGTGAATCATCACTGAGAATGTTGTGCTCATCAGGACAGTTTCTCAGCTGATGGGATTTGGCAGAATGCCATGGAAGTTCATGGCGCTTTTCTGCAGATTGGTACTGGGCAAGGATTGATACGCTGGGCAGGCGTTGACTGACTGAAGTTCTGATGGAGCTCTGTGGATTTGTACTGGCTCAGAGCCTGCAGTTCATAAAAGGAAGCCCTGAACATAAATCAATCAGATACTTTTATTGTACAATCTTTATACAGGGAATATTATTTACTGAATGCTAGTGTGTTTCTGTGAGGATGTATTGGAAAGTTAGGCAAGGAGGAAGAAGCTATTTGTTTAACTTTGCTACCATTATTAAGGTACCAGCTACAGGTTTCATTGCTGTCCTTCTCAAGAACAAGTCAAAGCAAGCTCGGTTAGTGCTACCCCCCACGCTGGAAGTCTGCAGTGGGAGCGGTAGAGGAGGTGCACTGGCTGCACCCATCCATGCAACTGCACTGGCACCAGAGGCAGGGAGTGACTGGCTTAGCAAGCTAAAGGGATGTGCCTGGGGCTTTGGCTGAGTCTGTTCAAACAATAGTTTGTCCAGGCAAGGAGACAGATTTCCACCCCAGGTACAGCCCGTGACTCAGAGTCCGCGCTGCAGCCCTTCTCCTCAGTGTGCTTTCAGTGTGCAGGGTTGCAAAATACCATGACAGATCCAGATCTCATCTTTCTTCAACAGCCAGGGGAGCTTAGACTCAAGGTTTAAACCTAGGTTCCTCTGTAACTGGAAATGATGTAGTTGCATAGTATTACAAGAACAAGATAGTCCTGAAGATGGAATTCATGTCCTGAAGTGTTTAGCGAAATAAAGTAAGACAGCAGCTGAGAAAATAAGGTACTTGCTATAAATTGATGCTTGCTTGATGAGGAAGTGAAGGAATGAAACCAGAGTAAGCTCTGGATGGGATAGGTACAATGATCAAACTTGTAGTGGATCAACTGTAGGGGTTTGGTTTTGTTTATTAACTCTGTCCATTCCTATGCTACCTACAACTGAACAAACTTCCTGATTTTTTTTTGGCAGAGAATAGATGATGTTTGTTGTTATAGCACTTGGTTTCAGCTAATGACAAGAAGACGTAATCTGTAATCTTGTCTATTACCTGTCCTGTATTACACCCTTTCATTTACTACATTAAAGTAGCAGTAAAAAGCATTCCAAGAGACACAGTGGAGCAGCACAGCAGCCCCAACACAGTCTAAGGCTGAGTATTATATTACAAAACTACTCTTTTTTTTTTTTTTGAGGGGAAAGGGGGGAGATATTGTTCCACTTTACAGGAAGGTTGGGCAAAAGGTCAGGGAAAGTGCGTAATTATTATCGGCTCTGCTGAGGCCACACCTGTGTGAAATGTTCAATGCTGACACAAGAATGAACTTGAAGCATGTTTGGAAAGTACAAGCAGCAAAGATAACCAGAGAACTTAAATTGGAATTTAAACTGCATTTAAAAAAAAAAAAAAAATCTACTATAGGATGGAGAGACCAGAAGAAGCCCACAGAGACCTGAAAGTGTAGTCAGGGCCACCCTCATCTTACTAAGGACATGGAGTGCATGGAGGTTATAGAGCTTGGCATGAAAATGGTCCACCAGGAGTAGTCTTGGCAGATAAAGGAAGAGGGCTCAGTCTTAAAGTGAACATACCTTTGTAAGCGGGACAGACTATTACCATGGTGTGACTGCAGGATTTGGAACCTGTAAACTATACAACTGACTGACTTTTGTTCTTGCACACCTACTCTAACGGGAGGCAGGAGCTGGTTTTTGCATTGCTGCAAATCTGCTTAGCTTTGTTAGCACCAGTCGGTTTGTGACTGTTTATACCAGTTCAGACCTAATGCTAGTTGCAACTTGCTTATCACTGCTGGCTGGAGTAGAACCCAAACCTGGCTCCTATACTTATGCTTTATCATAACAGCTGCCTTCGTCTTCTCCTCTAAAAATCTTGCACTATAGATATTGAACCCTAAAGAAGAAGTGACTATCAGCAGACATAATTTTGTATGAGTAATTAACTTTTAAAGCTTGGATATATTCCATCTTCCTTGTGACTAATGGTACCCGAACAGAACATAATTGTATAATCATTTTCCAATTGCTTAATAACTCATTTTCCTTGTTTGTAAGATGCTGTTTTTCAGCGTTTCAGAGAGATGTGAGGACCTGTGTGCAGTAATGAGTGACAGACAATTGTTTATTTCTCAGCAATAACGCTGTTAAAGAAAACCTCTTTATGCTTAGAGCCCTGACAACTGGCCAGATCTTGACATTCTTACTCATTTCTCAACACAGTGAAAGGCCTGCTGGCAGGCAATTAGTCTGCAGTTTCACATCACGTTGTCTTTGGTGGCAACACTTGCTTGAGGAGTTTTGACCCCACCACTTCTCCCTACTCGCCAACACCTAAAAGCCAGCACATCGCAACTGCTCAGGGCTGCGCTGTAGGTGCAAACACTGCGGGCCCACAAATCCTTCTGTTGGTGTAGCTGGTGGGAAGGGCAGGAAGGAATTAGCTGGGAGCTGAAATCTCTCAAGCTGGCTTTTCTGTTGGAGGGGGGGGAATGTCGTCCCTAGATGTGGAAAGCTTGGGCACTCATAGCATATAATGTTGTTTTCAACTGCTGGACCAGCTAAGTTGGAGAAAGTTATTCAGGGAGAAAAGGCCAGGCAGAGGAGATGGAGCAAAGAGGTGAATGTGTGTGGAAATGCGCATGCATCTCTGGTTTGGCAAAAGAAATGTGAAGGGTGCATAAAGACCAGAAATTTCCCAGGGGCTTTGATCTAGTTGCAGAAAATACTTTTGAAGAGAGGGGACAAGTGCAGGAAAATAGATGTCCTATGCTATTTTAAACAGAGCTGATGTCTATGTGTGACTTCACTGTGTTGTATTCATAAACAGTTGAACAAAGAGTATTCATTTTTTGGGGGAGAATGGATGTCTGAGCCTTAGGAGTTGGTGCTGATGTTTGGGGGTAGAAAGAGAAACCTTTTGCAGGTGGGCAATAAAATTCCATTCTTTCAAAGAGGCAACAGGCAATCTGTGCCCAAGATATCTTGCCAGGAATAGCAAGTGCCACAACATACGGAAATAAAAAGAAATTTAAAGCACACAGGTCTAGATGGAATGGGACTGCAATACAAAGCCCAATGAATGTCCAGTTCTATCAGGGTTGTGTGATCCCAGCTAGGGCCAAGAAATTAATTTTATACTGCAGTAACAGACATAAACACCAAAACCCTTGTTGCATTTGGTAGTCCAGTATCAAGTCTTGATTTGGCTTATGTGAATTGATGTTTTACTCTTGGAAAGTTTGCTCTGTAGAGTCTCATCCTAGATTTCTAGAAGATTAATGAAGGGAATTTGCTTTAGGGTCTTTTGAGATCTATTGAACCTGAAAACAGAGCTCAAGGGTGGGTGATGTTCATGGGAAATGTGATTGAGAAAAGAAAGTTATACATGTATCTGAATAGTAAAAAAACAAAAACCAAAAAACAACAACAAAAAACAAAAAACCAAACAACAACTCAGTTCTTACTTGCAAAGAAATTCCACCAACTTCTTCACAGTTGCATAAAGTGTACATTTAGAAGTAGAAAAATGTGTTACAGAGAATAGGGATTGGAATTTTCCGGGGAGTGAAATACAGCTTTAATTGAGAAGTATGCTTAAGACTGCATTGCATCTGTCAGTGGGTGCCTGGAGGTTGCCTTAGCTGATGTAGTTGGTGGCACTGCAAACAAAGTGAGAGGATAACAGGAGCATTTTGAAAATCAATATTCAATCTTGCCTACCAGAATGAGTTTTTCTGTTCTGGCATTTAGACCTGCCTTCAGGGATG
Source organism: Ciconia boyciana (assembly GCF_034638445.1). Classification (NCBI taxonomy): domain Eukaryota; kingdom Metazoa; phylum Chordata; class Aves; order Ciconiiformes; family Ciconiidae; genus Ciconia; species Ciconia boyciana. Next base: position 57,970,239 of record NC_132940.1, on the reverse strand, counting down.
CCTGACTTGTCTGCTTCCCATCCTCTAGATAGCTGCCAAGGTGAGGAAGGAACCAGTTCAGCCATCTGAATCTGTTTTCCGTCTGAGAGAGTAGAGTACCTGTGTTCAAACTGGGACTTCTTTACAGGAAGAATCTGTTTAGTGTTTTTTTTTTCCCTTCTTTCGGCTTTTTTTTCCTTCCTTTTTTTTTTCCCCAGTGTTAAAGTATTTGGATCATCTCTTAGGAACCTCTGTTCCTTCATGTATGGAAGCTTCTGCAGATTGTCCTAGTACAGGAGCATTGCATTGTTTATTTTGTTTCCTCTTGGTATGAATTTTTTAGATTTCTCTTTTCTGATGTTGCCAAAACATGCTATAGCAGGCTGTGTTCTCTTACAACCCATTCCATGTTGAAATGTAAACCCATTGCAACACAGCCCGTCTGGCATATGTTGTCATAGCTTTTAAAAAGTTGCCCTGCTTTTCTGTTGGCGTTGAGAATTTTATTAAATAAGAGTATTTATTTTTCCAAATTCCCCATGGGCAAAAGCAGGTAGAAAACAGATACCTATGTCTAATTATAACCTTATATTTCACATTAAATCTCTCTTAATTTTCTTTCATCCCACCTCCAGCATGCATTCTCTCGTTCATAATTGCCACTGGATAATTTGAAGTCATTTGCTTACTCAGGGCTTTATGCCATACACTCATGGATTGTGGCAGATGAATCCTTCGCAAAAAATAAAATGAGAAGCTCATTCTTGCTGTATAGGTAGCTCGCTCCCTCCCTGTCCCAAAGTTTACTGAGCAAATTGTTGCTATTAACTTTTAAATTAGTGTACTTGTTGCTCAGGGAAAAGCTAAGTGTTCAGAGGAATTTTGCAATAGGCTCAAGACTGACTTTGCCTCTTCAGGAGAGATGTTCCGTGCTATGTGTTAGTTGCCAAAATACCTGGTGTGTGGTTACTCCTTGGCTGTTGTTGTGGGAATTTCATTGTTCCCAAGGAACTTGCTTGTTGAAGGAGAAAAGATTGCTCAGCTAGCTCAGTCTTGGTCCATGAGGGATTTTGGACTTGCGGCACTGTTGGACTCCCATATGGATTCTGTAGCTGATCTTACTGACAAGTACAAGGATGTTGCTTTTTAATTTTTCCTCCCTCTCTAATCAGTGTTGTTTTGCTCTGTGCTTTGTTTTGCGCTACTTAAATATTTTCAGGATTTTGGGCTCATTTGCTGTGTTTGGAAATATTACTGCCTCTTGATCCACAGAAAAAGAATAAATTTCCTCCCAAAACAGAAACTCTAGGAGCATTCAGATTGAACAAAAAAAACCCCAACAAATTTTCAAGGCTCCCTGGTATGTAAATATGCTGCAACTTCTGTTACATGAATATATGGCTTGATCATGGTGAGATTATTAGTGGCAGTTATCCCAAAAGGAGACATAATTCCTATTCTAGCTTACTGTCTTATTTCCAGCTCCCTTGAAGCCGTCTCTCTTTTTTTACAGAGTTAAGTCACAGAAATCCTTTAGTTCATTAGATATGGACAAACAAAAGGGGGAAATACACTTTCAGTTCTTAAACCAGCCATGTCTTGGGAAAGGCCTGCCCCAGTTTCTAAACAGACTGAAGTTCTTGTGTAGTTTTCTCTCCTTTGGTTTTCTTTGGCCCCACAGCCTACTGAGTTGGGCAGAGAATTGCTCTTACTGTCAAAGAAATGTGTTTAAACAAAAGCAAGTCCTAGCAAGGCCTCTTCTGCCTCAAGAGGGAATATTCGCATTGCCTTCTCTCTTGCAGTTTGGTCACCAGTGGCTCAACCTCAGTTTCCCTTTCTTTGCATTAAGAAGCACAGGGTTTTACTTATCCCTAAGCACTTAAGCCCCAGTTACGAAACATGTTTCAGTGACCCACTTTCCTCTTGGTTTCAGTGAGAATTAAGACTGTTACTACCACAGAGGGAACAGTCCTACACAGCACCATAGTCTGACACGGATGTTGTATTGTGTATTTTCTGCGAGGCAAATGTCATCCCACTGGGTTAACCTGTCGGACACACATTGATCTCTTACTTTGTATTCACTTCCTTTGGTCAAGAAGTATGCAAAACCTCGGTCTCCTACACTGGTTAATGTTTTCTGCTATTCGCACTTCTTTCAATCCATTTTATGCAGCCCTATTTTTTTGGTCAAAGTCTTTCATACTCCCAGTCATTTATCTTATAAAACAGCTACTTAGTTGCAACTTCAGTGTTAAGAATTTGCAGTGTGATAGAGCTGGGGAGAGGGTGGCTGAAAATCAAACATTATCAAGCAAAAGCACATGCCACTTCTTGTGTATTTTATTCTGCAATTCTTTGAAGTTTAATCTTTTCAAAAGAAAAGCCTTTCAGCTACTTTGTGGCAACAACTTGGGCTCGTAACTTTTGATTGCACAGTGCTCCTAGTTCATAAACTGATCTCATCCTTCTCTGACAATTAATACTAAAGCGAATTTAAATTGGATCTCCTACTGCCACCGCATCAGCTGTCTGGAACAGTTTGCCTACCTTGGTCTCCCACACTAATTCTCTCTGTACCTTTTCAAAATGCTGCTAAAAATCCTGATCTCCTTTAGGGCTCTACCAGCCAGTAAGCTATCAACCAGTCTCCTTTCACATGTGGATTTGGTTGCACATCTGCTTTGCAGAGCTGTAGAGGACTGTAGAAGAGACAGGGTAACTGAGCGCTGGGCCGTGCACGCTGAGATCAGCTTAGCAGTGCCATAAGCCTTTGAACCCACCCTTCACCTTATGCTTCAGCTGCATTAAGATGCAGCCCAGAGCAGGGGGCAGTGCAGCTCATGTACCCTGGGCGAAGCTTGGCATGGCCTTGTCCTTCCCTCTGCTTTCTGCAGAGCTGCAACCCCATCACTTCATCCCTCTCTTGTGCAGTTGTGTGGACTGTACGCATCCACAAATCAGCATACAGAGATGCTCTTGGAGCTGCGATGAGGGCTATAAAAGGAAGAACTCTCCTTGCGTCCTTTCCTTTTCATGCAAGGAAGAAGCATTCACAGGCTGGCTCTCAAGGCTTCTGTTTGAAAGCCAGCTTCTGAAAAGCACTATCTTGATTACTGGGTTAAAAGTGGAAATATTTTTATACCATAATAAGATTTTTTTTTTTGTCTAAATGGGCTGGTAAATAGTGAGTATAATATCACATTGTCTTGTGGTTTGTTCTGTGGTCAAAGGAATAATTATACGAATGTCGTCTTCCCCCCACCCCCAGCTCCTGTTGTATAGTAATTCTCCTAGCACTGGATTATAACAGAATTGTATTTATACCAAGGCCTCTGAAGTAGTGTGTGTACAGAAACTCAGAGTAGTGAGCAAGAGCTTATTGTGTATGACAAGATTTCCCATAGCAGGTTATAAATTTCAGAGCATTCTGCATCCTATTTTCAAAGGCTCAGCACTCACAGCTGGGGCCAAATTTTCAGAAGGGAAACATTTTGATGTAGAGCCTGAAATAAGGGACTGTGATGAAAATGTAGTCATTACCTATGACTTTGGAAAACTTGTGAGCTTATTTTTGTTGCCTTAACAGTACCTATGCTTAAACACTTATAATTCATAAAGACCTCTTGCCCTTTGTGAACTCCCTGAGGACATTACTAAACTCATACATGTCAGTGGCATAATTGTTTCCATGGAAGCTAACATACTTTTAAAGGAAAATAAAAAACCCAATAGAGGACATATGAGAACATAAAAACAGCCATAGCAGGTTAGAGCAAAGGTCTATTGAGATGTGTGTCCTGCATCCAACAGTGGTCAATGGAAGGTGCTTGGGGAGGTGCATCAAAACAATGCAAGCATATGGCAATGCTGCTCCAGAAAATCTTTCAGCTTTAGCAGTTTTGGACTCAAAGATTTCCTGAGCCAAAGGTTGCCTTACAAGCAACATGAACATTTTATTGCTACTGTGAAAAGCCTTGTACAGCACAATGACATGTCTTTGCAATCAGACTCTTGCAACAATATCATTCCGCAGAGAACATAGGGGCAATTTGACTGTCTTTAGTTGTTAATTCAGTCCTTCCTCAAGCAAAATGCCTGCTAGCTTTGCTTCCTTAAATGTTTCAAGATTAACTGTCTAGAATTCATCACGGAGATGCTTTAGGGAAGGAACTGGGGTCATAGGGCTTCACTTAGAATGACAGTTGGAAGAGAGCAATCCTCTGTATATTATTACACTCTTTTATCCTAAGAGCTAATCATTTGTTCAATTTTTTTTAATATCACATGTCTAACATAACCTTGTTCACTTCACCTGCCCTTTGTCCCTGCCCCTGTCCATCTCTATCAGGACACTCCTTTTAAAACAGGTGGTTAAAAAAATGTGCTTCCTGTCTTTTTTAAGGAGGATTGCACACCTTCATGTAAGTTTGAAGCCAGACTTTGAAGAAATGTGGCTTCCAGTTGTGCAAGTGTGTAAAAAAAATTTTTTTCTCTACGCATTTCTCAGTGCTGAAACTTGAAGGAGTGCTATCTCTGTGCATGCTAAACTGCATCAGTGAAAAGCCTTCACTGTAGTCATGGAGAAAGCAGGAGATGTGCCCATGTGCTCACATGCAAGCTGCTTGACCCCAGCTGACATGCGTAATCCCAATATTCTACAAATCTGATGAGTTGGTCATGGTTTGACCATGCTCTGCTGCAGATCTTCAGATGTCCAGAATGTGTACTGTGTGTTTGCCTACATGGGCTAGTGAAATATTATGCTGGGAAAAGTCCCTGATTTATTAAGCTTTAAACAAAAAGTCCACCTTGGGTGTTAATTGGAATCTAAATTCAGGTGTTAACCTCTTTGATTGAAAATACATGCTGAGTAATTACAGGAAAGAGGCCAATTTCAGGCACAGCAGTAATTACTGAATTAGTAGAAAAGTTCAAGAAGAGCTTCAAATTTCATATCATTGCTAAGGTTTCTGAGGAACAGCTAATCCTGAAGTGATTTGGCTCCTCACACCTGTATATGTTTTAGGAAACTCCACTTAAATTTCAAAGAAATGTCTGCATGAATAATTCCAGAACCAGATGTCAATATTTCTTAAAATGTTGCTTTGTTTTCAAATGCAGAAAACTGACCAGCAGCCTGAAATTTCAGTGATGAGGAAATCGGGGAAAAAAGCTTTTTTTGTTAAGCAGTATTTTTTTCTTGTTCTTGAACTTGATGCTCTCTTGCTTGATTCATTTAAGTGGAATCCTCTAGTATAACCTCCTGCCTGTAGTGGTATGCCTCATGTCTACTGCTTTTCAAATTTTCATTTACCAAAGAAAGTCTTCACATTATTTACTTGACCACATCAGTTGCTGCTAAAACAACATACAGAAATCCATATACTCAACTTCAGTGCCAGTGTCACAGTTAAGTCACCAAAACACATCTTAAACACTACCACTTCTATGTCAGGTTTCAGGCCATTAACATTTATGATAATATTTTGCTCTGGACAACAGCTGTAGATTGAAAGCTGTGTCTCTTTTACAAGTTAAAACCTCTTCTCTTCCTGAGAAGAACTGTTCAGTTGTCGTCAGCTATTGTGATGTAGCAAAAAAGGTGAGAGATACTACAAGTATTTCAGTTACACTAATGAGAGCTTAGGAGTGGATATCTGGGATGAAACCTTGACATTGTTGAAGTACAGTGCAGGAGCCTTTGGGGTTTTATTGATGGTTTTGGTATAGTTGCATGATAAAGGAGTAGATACAGACATAGTATATGGCCAGAGGTGCCATTCTGAAAGTGCAGAATCTGTGCTTGATAACATGGCTGTACACTCACAAGAAGAATCTGATGCAAATCCTTAAATATAGAAGCTTCCTATTTAATTCTCAATAGGTACTAGACCATTATTGAATAAATCTTTCCATTAATATTTTTTGACAGTTTTCCTTTGAGAAAAATCAATTTACAGCCAAACAATTCAGATCCTTGAAACAAACTGGCCATATATTGATATCAGTTAACTAGAGAGTAAGCTCCTCCCAGGTTCAAAGAACTTTTTTGTTTATTGAAAAGACAGATTGTGATTGCTTCAGAGAGTATTTAAGGCCACCTTGATAAGGCAAGTCTAGCCAGTAACTCGGAGCACTTTTGAACTGTTTCATCTAATTTATTGTGTATCTAGATGGCATGCTGTGCTGTTAGAAGGAAAAATATCTGATACACAAATTCTTTGATTTTTGTCTATCATGACAAACCCTTGGTCAGTTGATTCTTCTTTCCTGCCCTTTGCTGCATCCAATATCTTTGACTAAGACAGAATGTCAGTGTATATTACATATTCTGAGTGTGATGCATATATTGATGCATGTACAAGAACAATATAGATGTGAAATTCACCAGGATTCTATTTTATAATAAAAATACTATATTATATACAATTTTTCTGATACTCTTTTCTATGTGCATTGATCCTGTGAGTGTGCTGCAATCAGGCAAAGCCACTGTGAGACTCATCAGCAAGTAATCCCAAATTGTGAAATCATTCTCACTCATTAATATCTCCAGGAATTTGAATTGAACAGTGGAACAATTAACTTTTTTTTTTGTTGTATCCAATACATAAATCCAAGTCCTGCAGGATATTTATTTTGCACATACCTGGCACACATTAATCAATAATAAAGAGAAAGTTCTACAGTGATGAAAGGAGTTGTACAGTGATGAAAGGCTCTGCTCGGAATGAATGATCCAAACGTTATGCTGAATTGTTTTGAATGGATTTATTAAAGTTTCAGGTGCAGCTATCCAACTTCTTTGTACAGCCAGCATTTGCAATGGTGGTGCTGGGAGATGATGGCTTTGTGAGGTTTATTTAGCAATTAATGTATACAGTATTTAACTGTCATTACATTCTCCTTATCCTATATGCTATATTAAGCATTGAAATGAAATAATGGAATGGAACTGAGGAGAAAAAAGAATGGTGAGGCAACAAGATAGTGCTTGTGTACAACACCCATGGATGTCTTCCTGAGAAGTCCAGAAAGAAAAAGAGGGTTCTGGTGCTTACTGTGCAGAACAGTGAAGTTTGAAATTAAATGTTCCTGTTGTCTAGGAGCAGGAATACCCTTGATCGTTTTTGTCTGTGTGTTGGGAGACCTGGCTGATACTCTCAGAATCATCGTGGGCAGTATTCAGGCTCCACAGGGCCTGCTGTGGAGACTGGTACTGTACTCTGGTGCCATTCAGGGATGGCTGGACCATGGCTCCATAAATGACTAATGTAGAGGAGGTGGTAGTAATGTCTGCACAACACAGTGTGCCTAAGTTAGGCTCTGAAATGATTTCTTTTCATGGACTCTCCAGGGACTGGTCCAGTTTGCACTGGTGAGGTCTATAGACATTTGTGGTGGGTGGTCTCTATGCAAGCCCCAGTTGCTCTGATGTGAGGCTTGTTGTGATGATTTTGTCCAGCTCCACTGACTCTCCCCATGATCCTAGACTTACTGATAGTTCATGTTTTTCTGGTTCTGTGTTTGAAAAAAAAAAAAAAGCCACGGGGGATGGAAAAGGGGAAAATCCATAGGATAATTAAGGACAATAACTCTATACCTGTTTATTTTATCCTATCTTAAACCTTTCTGACATGTAGTGATGTCTCTAATGTAAGAGCCCTAAAGGTGTGTGGGCCATCATATTCTTTGGTGGTGTTTGCTTTAGGAACTTAGCTGTCTGAAAGTTTTGATATCTAAGAGGAGCTCCCTGTTCTGGCATGATGCAGCTTGCAGGCTTCAGGGAGAAAAACAAGCCCAGCACTGCAGGCACTAGTCCCCTTTCAAGCTGCTGGAGGTAAAAGCATAGAAGTTCAGGCACTTAGATGTCCAGACTGAATGTAAAGAGATAAGTGATTGTATTTGTAATACCTCGGTGTGCTGGCTGATTCATTCAACCAATTAATAAACCCCTGCCCTGAGCATAAAGCAAAGCCTGTTTGGAAAGGTTAATGTCAGCTCTCAGACAGCTCAGTTAAAGTTACCTTTTTGCACTCTGCAGGAGATCCCCGAGAATCTTGTCATAAAGTCTGCTTAGTGAAGCAGGGCAAAATAATGCAGTAATAACACTTGGTATCTTGTAAGAAGCCATCGGAGGATCTCCAAGCACTTTGGACAAATTAGTAAAGCCAGCTCAGCTCTCTCCTTTGCCAGGTAGAGCAGGGTGATGTTCTTTAGCAAGAGGAAGGATTTTTTTCCTTTTTTTTTTTTCCTGTTTTAAAAAGAGTACTTTGCTCCTTTTTAAAAAAAAAATAAAATCTTTGAATGTATTCATGTTCTGCATGGTCTCAAAGCGAAAAATTCTTAGGAGGCCACAGCAGGGAAAATGGCAATGAAAGAGTTTAAACCAGGAACCTGTTCTGAGGTGCGCAAGAACTGAAGGCAAAAGTGCTATTGGCTGAGTAGGATCTAGACCATACTTCTCATTTAGCTTGAGGCTAAAGAAGTTTCTCAGGATCAAGTCCCACCCCAGTTGGTGGCGATTGGAATTTTTCTGTTTATTTCAATGGAGGCAATATTGCCAGCCCTAGAGATTTCACTCAGAACAGAACCAGCTCTTGAGGGTGGGGAAGATCCATGGAGGATCTTCTGTCTGCCTGTTCTGTTTTTCATGAAACTTTTTCAACTTACTCCCTCCTTGCCCCCTTTCTAAAGATGATTTTTGTTTTGATTTTTTCCTTTCAATAGAACTCTAGTTTGAAAATCTCCCACAGGTCTAAGCAGAGGTTTGTGTCTTGCAAACAATAAATACTCTCGTTGTGAAAGTAATTAATTCTTCTTTTGATCTGACATGATCAAGCTAAGGTTAAAAGAACACTAAGTAGTCAAGGAAACTCACTCCCACATCTTTACCCTTATGATATTTGTTTTCAGAAGGCTTGAAATGGAATGAACCCTGTTCTTCCATACCTCATAATAACTTTAATTTGTTTAACAGTTGGATAAAAAGCAAATTAATCACACAAGTACCTTCAAAGGGAGAATTTGGACGTAGTAAATATTCAGCTGTGAAACAGCCATCTGCCATCACACGCAGTTTAAGCAGCTAGTACCCCTGAGCAGAGATGTAGCTGTGTATTTGAGCATCCTTAATCCTTTTCAGTGCAAAGTAAAAAGGACTTGTCTGTGTCATTGTGTTTCAGATGAGTTACTGTTAGTAAATTGTGACCGTGGTAGCTATTTGACTAGTAAACACACAGCTATGTATTATATATGAAAAAGTGTCTTGCTTAGTAGCTGGCCAGAGTGAGATCCAATTTCCAGAAGTAGTAGTCAGAAAACAACAAAATCTCCCCACATTCACGAGCAGTAAAGGTAATTAATCAAAGGGAATAGCTTACCAAGGAGCAAGGACAACTTTACTATGTGCCTTGCCTGACTTGAAATCTATTTAAAATCAAGGAAAACACTGTAATGGGTAGGAGCTGTTGAATCTGTGACTTTTTCTAGAAGATTTATTATGTGCCTGTGTTTTAATATTACCTCTTATTTGACAAGGGAAATTTTTCAAACCATGTTTTTCTGAAACAGTTAACTATGGGTTGTAAAGCTAGAGAACTGATCCAGCTCTTCAGCTGCTGGTACCAGACTGATTATACTAGTGAAGATGTGGCTGTTTGTCCTTACTGTGGGAGTCCAGACAGCACAAAGCTTTCACTACAAGCAATACTTTGCACTGAATCCTGGGCCCAGCTTACCTCTGCTGTGACTCCATGTGCCTAAGGACATACGAAAAACGGTGAACAATAAAAGTGTCTCCAGATTGAGAATAGGAGGCCTATTTCCCCCATAACAACAAATACATGGAAAAAGATCACAGAATTCTCTTTCTGCCTATAAATCTGGCCCTGAGGCTCAAGGCTCATAGGTTTCACTCGTTCTTTATGGTCTGAAACAGATCCAGTGTCAATCAAAGCTAGGAAGGGAGGAAACCCTGCTTTGAGGAAAGGACTGAACAAGAGCCCCTTTTCCTGAAGCTCTGTTGCTTAAATAGCAAGCTGAAGTAAATCCAGTTTCGTGACAGTGCTGTGAGGAGGAAGAGAAGGGGCTGGGAAGGCACCTGTGGGACTGGGCCTGGCAGGAAGCGGCAGCCCTGGGTGCTGCTGCGGGGTGGCCCTGAGGTAGAAGCAGCCCCCAGCTCCCCACTCTGACCCAGAGCAGTCCCTCCCTCTGACAGGAAACTTCCAGGTTTTGGGTCAATCCTGAATAGTTTTGTAGTAAGTGGTTTGTTGTGAGAAAGCTTTCTCAGGACTAGGGCAGAAATCCTCCCTGAAGGAAGGGAAAGGCCTACCCCGAGCTGGGCCACCCTGCTGTGCCTCCCTGCAGGCCATGGTTGGGGCCTGCTCTGCCTCAAGGCCTCAGGTCTGATTGAGAGGTCTCAGTCCCCACTTTAATCCTCAGGATGATGAAATGAAATCCCCACACCTCACAGACTGTTGTGGATTTCTTTCTGGCTAGTCCAGGTACTTGTTATTCCCATGTATTTCTGTCTCTGATATGGCTAACCCGCTGCAGCATGGCACTGATATGTCTGGTCACTTGGAAGAAGTTTGTTTTCATCATGCTTGTCCTTACAGGATTTATGTGAGGTATGAGTCTCATTAAATTAATAGCCTTCATCTTTTCATCATAGGATATGTTTAAAAACATCTGGTCCTAAATGCTGGGTGTCATTATCCATAAATTAAATGACAGGGTTGGGAACCTCCTTTCAGCCCTGAAGCAAGCAACAAAAATGCCAAACCCCGTGGTCTCCTCCATTCAAAAGTGCTGCTCCTTAGGATGCCTGAAAAATTACCTTCTCCTGGGTATGCAGCTGTTTCCCAAAGCTGACAGTGGTGTGTGCCAGTACAACCTGTTTTTGACCAAAGCTTGATGGCACCTTCTGAACCTGAGGCCCTGAAAAGTAGCTGGATGTAAGCACAGAGCTGCCCCTTCTCCAGCCTGCTAGCAACCTCAAACAGGTATAACCATGGCTAAGAAATAAAGGTCCCCAGCCACAAAGCTACCCTACGGTCCTCCCCAGAGAGGTGTCTCTGTCAGTCCTAACTCAGAATTGTTTGCTGTTGGCTTTGTGGCTCATACCAAGCATATGGTTGCATATGGTTTTCTTTAAAAAAAAAAAAAGTGTCCTCATCTGAGGTATGAGGAGATCCCACCAAATTAGGTCCAAAAGTGAAGTAGCTAATAATGCTCTGAGAGCTAAGTTAGGAGATTGCTTGAAAACAAGACATTTAAACATATGTTAATGAGGGCATTATGTGTTTAACAGGAGCCTGGCTAGATGAGCAAATGTTCACCAAGGACCTTTTTTCTGATATATCAGTCAAAAAATAAAAAACTGAAAAGGTAGTCATGATTCCACATGAATGAAAGAAAATATACTTGAATTTTTTGCTGGTTTGACTTTCTTCCCACTCCAGTTACTTGAATCCTTTGTTTTGTTTTGTTTTCATGTGATTGGATTTAATGTTTTAGGGTTTAAAAAATTATACTCAGAAGCTTTATTGAGGTTTCCTAATACTTTAGGATTTCAGGTTTCATGCAGACACTTGTACTGTTTGAATTCAAAGGAATATAAATTATGGGAGCTGATGGTTAAATTTACCTATGTTGTTGTGTATGCTGTGCGCAACGCTCTGTGTGCGTGCATGTGTGTATGTTTGGGAGTGACCTTGTAAATCCTCCTGAAAACTACAGTAAATGTTTCACTACGTAAAGATTTTGAATTGAGCCTGGATGTTTTAGCCAAGTTGTTGCGCTGTAGCTGTAGGACATGCATTCAGCTGTACGATACTGGGCTGGAATTGGAAGGAAGCATTATAGAGTTCACAACATAATCCTTCTGTCTTTGAAACTACTGAGACTGCACTCTGTTTCCTTCTCATAAAGACTTATGTCCTCTCCCAAAAAGCATTAGTCCAGAGTCAGATGCAGAGATCTGGATAACTTTCTATGGGAGAACCCTGGAGATGGACTGAAACTGCTTACACTTTCCCTTCACATTCTATTAGTTTTCTTTGCAGTGAGCTTGATTTTTGCACAGAAGAGGGAGTGTGTGTAGGTGTATCTGAGATCTTTTACAATTTACCTGCCGCTGGAGTGATCTCTGTGGAGAACATATGTCTCTGTTAGCTTCTGCTTCAGCTCCAAAGTAATGCAGTTTGTATGTGGATATGTAATCTGTGGCTATTGTCCTACGTGCTACCCCAGAGCATCAAAATTTGAGTCCTATGAAAGGTCAGCCTGTGATACAGAGTAGTGTAGAGTGGCAGCCAGAGAGGGATTCTGCAACCTGCTTCCTTTATGTGAGTTACCTCTTTAGGATTTTCTTTGTCTTTAAAAAATAAATAAATCTCCCTCTGTATTTGCTCTTCATTTTTTCTCTCCCTTCATCTCCAGTCTCTGACAGCAAAATATCAACAAAAAATATCTGAGTGCAGGTGTGGTCAAGTGGGTTTGGAATACACAAACAAGATCACCCAGACCTGGACACTGACACTGTCCAAATTCTTATCCATCTCTGTTATAGGGATTTACTTTTACCTACTGTTGTGATTGAAGGCTCTGGAGCAAATGGAGCCTCTGATTCAACCACTACTGTATCAAGTTCACATAATGTAGCCTATTAAAATAACATTAAATAATTAGATGGGATGGTCCTTTTACAATCTTCTTAACAAGGAAGAAACTGATGCCTAAGGCACTGAGCACTGCCTGTGAGATTGAGAGAGCGCCCTAAATCATTGCTTTTGATGCGTATTTAGGGCGCTAACTTCTGTGCAGCTCAATGTCTTGCAAGGATGGGCCCCTAACAGAGCTGTTAAATGGACTCAGCTACAAGAGTTGTTGCAAGTGTGCACCTGTCTAGTGACAGCAAGTTAAAAGATAAGTGCTTGAATAAATCAGTCGACAGGTTTTATGAAAGACTTGGGAGGAGAGAGAGGACAGCAGAAATTAGCTGTTTGTAATGCTAATCAAAAATGAAAGATGTTCTAAAAGCATGTGAGAACAGGCGAATATTAGCAGGTGTTGTAAATGTCCAGGGTTAGAGCACAGTTTGAGCCACACTGGGTAAACTAATTTCTCACGGGTTAAACTGCACTGAAGATGCTAGTTCACCCGCATAGTCTCAGTGAAGGAAATTGTAATTTAGGAATGGATGACATATATTAAGCTCTGAAGTCTCTCTTCTTTAACATAGATTCTTTCCAGGTCTGCCCTGGGCTCCCTAAACTACTTATACTACGTAACACACTTGAGCGTTCCCTCTTCAGACAGTTAATTTTTGGGGGCAAAATCCTGGTCTTTCAGCACCTTTCCCAGCACCTCTACAAATCTGTTTTCTCAGTGACTGTTTCCATTGCATTTCAGACCATCAGGAGCAGTTTCCAAGGAGACTACCTCCTTGTGGGTTGAATCTTCAGCAGGTGCATATTAGCTCATTTCCAGTGAAGTCTGCAGGGTGAGTTGATCCAGTTTATGGTATTAAGTTCACTAATCAAACTGTTAGCTGTACCACAAATGAAAAAAACATGGTTTAATATCTTGTGACTATTCTTGAGGGCAACATTGATGATCAGTCTGTGGTTTCAAAATAAATAAGCTCATTCTGGCTACAAAATGTAAAGTCTGTTTGCAGAGCATGCATCATGTTCCACCACGGGCTTGAGATTTTTAAGAAAACAGCAAGTTCTGGAAAACAATATGTTTGCATGTGATTTCTGTAAGTCTTAATTTTCAGAGCATTAGGAGACCAGCCTGCAGCTCTTCTGGTTGCTTTGTGTAAAATCAGGAACATCAGGATTCTGATGAAATTTTATGGCTTTTTTCCTCCTTTGGCACTTCTCTCTCTGTGATTGTGATACAGGTGGCAATTGTGAAGTAAAGTGTACTTATTTTTTCCACTGAAAGCCCAAAGTTAGCATTTGCTATGGATCATTGCTGTGTCTCCCTCAGCATGTCCCATCCTGGAACTAACTGACTTCCTGTTTGGTGTGTGCGTTCCTGGGGGAGGTGTATGCAGTTTTCACTTTAATTGTTGGTACACCAGGCTAGACTTGCCTGTGTATAACATTAGAAATAGAAGAAATGCTGCAGGCAGTTTATGTCACATTAATTTATAGCTTGGGTAGGATTTGGATAACCATATGAATTACTTTACCAGTGGACTTGACCTTTACATGTGGTGGTAAATAGAGAGAACAGCAACAATGTATTTAAGGAGGGGTGGAATTTGAATGTGAATGGTCTTGATTTTGTAATAAATCAGCCACAGAATAAACAAGTCTCTTCTCTCACCCCCCCCCACATATGGAACGATGATTAGAACCAGGACATCAAAAAGGTTGCAGGAGTAAACAAATCTATTTATGACACTTTTTAAATTTTTTTTTATTTTTCAGCATGTTTAAAACACTAACTTCGTAATCTCTTTCAATGCACATAAATCAACTATATGTTTTAACAGTAAAAAAATATGGGTATGTTCCAGCCTTACCCTTCATAAATATATGTTGGGCTATTTCTTAAATAGCTGTGGCCTTTAATGAAAGGTATAGCATTGCATATGCCTCTTAGGGCATTGTATTCCTAAGGATATTGTGTGTGTGTATTTCTATCCTGGGAGGTTTCCTAGACCACACCCTCTCTTCTGACAGTTGCATCCAGCAATATGGTAGTGTTACAAATTATTATTAATGCAGGGAGTTAGCAGCTCTACCCTTTCTGTGCCCCTCAATCTTCTCTTACAGCTTCTTTACTCAGGAGGACTTTGGCATAACATGTGCAGCTTCATTGGCTTGGGCTTGAAAAGTGGCTTTGTAGCAAAATCAGACATGTCACTGTCATCATTTTCAGATGCAGCTTATTGCAGCATCAAATTTGCCAAGAAAGCCATAAAAAGAAAGCTGATTAAAAAAAAAGAGAGGAAAAAGTGAAAACCTAGATCTAGAATTAACTAATTAAGTTTGTTTGTGGGTTAACAGATGAAATCTCGCTTATGAGGTTTGAATTTTGGGCTGAATTGATACAAAGACATCTATGGTATGGTGAGTTGCTTGTGTAAATTTCTAGTTCAGACTAAATTCATGAGAGCAGATCTAATAACATTCAGAATATATTGCTGGATGGGGTAAGTGAGCTAAGAGACAACATGAATCATCTTCTAATTGCTGTTTTAAATGTGGACTAGCATCTCGGAAGGATGACTGTTTCTCATTAAAAGTCTGACCATACAGTGCTAGAGATAAACTTCCTGATTTTTGTTCAAACCAGCACCAAAATCATAAAGGTTGGACTGGATCTTCTGAAATTTTTAAAGCAAATTTGGCTTTAACTCATGTGTAATTGAAATCTTTCAAGCATCTAACCCACTCAGTACTCTTGATTCAATTGGGCTTGGTATGGAACTGTATGCGTATCTGGATTCTTGTATGTTAGCATGGCTTTCCCCCACCCCCATGCTATTAACTAACTGTTGAGCATCACTGCAAATAGATATTATGGTGTGACAATTTCCTACTGTATTTGGGTAAATGTTGTAGAAAACATAATGCTGTAACTCTGTTTAGTCAGGCTCTGTGCAGATGTAAGGTTAGTCATGGATCAGACTTCGTTTTCATCTCTCCTTCTGCTTCATTGCCCACATATGGGGTTTTGAGCATGAATTATTAATAATTGAATCATTTGAAATGCTGGAGATGCACCAATTGTTGTCAGATTTTAAATTTGTTCCTTTTAATTACATAGTTACCATTTAATGCACAACATGGATCTAAGGAGTTCTAATTGTTAAAGAACATTTTTCACCTCTCCTGTTTGGTATGAGGTAGATTAAGGGTATAGAAAAAGCTCTTCATCAAACCCACTGAATTTTCTTGTCAGTGCTAAATTAACACAATATGAATGTAAGAAATCACCATGAATAAACATTTTAAAGGATGTATGCTTTTTAATCTGTGCATTCCTGTACTGTTAATAATACTGGGGGGCTAAAGCTTCCAATTGTTTTACCTGGTAACTGTAGATAGTATAGGAAAGATAATAAAACAGAACACACACAAAGTGAGGATTAATTACTTCATATGGATGAAAATCTGAAGTCACCCTGGAGATGCTATTGCATCTGTTATTGCTTTGCTTTCAGCGGTTGGTGCTGATGGTAATGTTCCATCAAGGGCCCTGGAAAAATTTACATGCTAAATACTTGGGGCTTGGTGTAATAAAATTGATTTTGGAATATGCTAATCATGCTTATTTTGATCTTGCTGTACCCAGCAGTTTATTGGGCCCACTTGCCACCTAGGTCTTGGGATCAAGGAGGGTCAGTTTGGAGACTGTTCCCCAGGGATTTTCTGCTAGAACTTCATAGGAAATTGATCAAGGACTTAAGGTCATCTGTAGAAAAAGGTAGGTACAAAGTGAAGTTTGAATTTCAGCAGAAACAAGTACCTATAGTGGTGGTACGTGTTGCCTGCCCCCCCCCCCCCCCCCCCCGTGCCCCTCAACCAGTTTCTATTTGAGGCTACAAATAAATAAATGGAGGAAAACGAGAACATGGGAAATCCAATAACTTTAATTTGTAAGGGACAGCTTTCTATTGAGTAGGCATTTGAAAAAGTGATGGACTTGGTTTGGATTCACCCAAGGGTAAATATACAATTCTGGGTGGGGAATTAAAGTTTAGAAACTGCATTTTGTCATCACAGCCTTTTAAAGTCAGATCCATTTAACTTTCTCGAAGAGGAACCTGCTGATATATCCATAGCCATAGGGGGAAGTGTTTCTGTTCAGGTAACAGAAGTGTTGCAGAAATTCCTGTGCTATGGCAGAGAGAAAATTAGGTGTTTCCTATTAGGGCAGTGAATACATGCTTGATCCTAGAAGTGCAAATCCAGTCTTTAGAGCCAGGGATTACGTTAGAACCACCACCGTTTTCCAAATGGGTGAACCTTTCTAGAACACCAATAGCCTGTGCTTTCTTACCTACTTAGTGTCTCTGATAGCTCGTAGAAGTCCATTTGAGGAAGGAGATACAGTCTGAATAGGGTGTTCACCAGTCAAGGCAAAAATAAATAAATAAATCCCAAACTCAATATCACACTCCTCTAAAACTCTTCTAGCTAGCAAACCATTAATATAACCATTAATAATTGCTGGTAGAACTTCATAGTACTTGATACAACCGGCTAGTTTTGAAGCATCGATGTGAAATCTGTTTTCATTGAGTTCAAATGAAAGTGCTGTGCAGGGAAATGGCCTCTTACACTTCTGTCGTTATCATGTAATTGTGGGCCTGGAAGACAATGCATGATGGTAGTGAGGTTAAATGATTGGATTGGCTTATCTGCGATTAGACTTGGTATTTTTCTATCCCAGAATGTTGTAACACTACAGCTACTTTAAAAAGAGTTAGAATCAAAATATTTTAGTCCTCTGTGGTAGAGAGAGTGTGATAACAGAGGACACTACTGATTGACTGCTGTTAACAGGGAATTCTGTTTCTAAAAAAAGGAGGCAGACCACTGGATTTATCTGGGACTTGTGATGAGAGAGGATATCCAAACAGAATCCAGTTTGGAAGAAAAATTATTGCTAAGGTGAGAAATCCATGTACTTACACAAGAGCATTTAGAGCAATATCCTTTGGTACGAACAGCCCTGCACCAGTGCACTGTGGCAGGCTCCACAGAATCACATCAGTTTTTGCTCTCAAAACCAAGCTGATGATACCTTGTAGAAATTTTTATCTCTTCCTCCTCCTTTTTTCTATTTTTTTCTAACGATTTGTTGAAACTGGAGGAGTCATTTTAGCTTTACATAGTATGAATTCCAAATCTGTTCTACTGGGACTTCTCGTGGGTATAAGATAATAATTAAACTATTTCAATACTGCAAATGATCTCACTTTTCTTTCACCTTGCCCCAGTATAATATTAACTACTCATCATTTACATAGCTAAAATAAGAAGTTTCTGAATACCAAAGAAGTCAGAGAGTATATTATGAAATCTTAGTTTCTCTTACATTTTCTTCTGGAGTTGGTTCTCAAAAGTTGTACATAATAATCTATCATTTTAATTTTATAATGCCATTTAAATATGAAAGCAATAACATCTAAATTCATGCTAGTGTAAGATGAGAATCTAGTCCTATAATTTCAGCTGTAAGCTCGGCACCATTGAAATTAATAAGATTCTCCAGAGTTTACAGGATGTGGTTGGGATCAGGCCCTCTGGAATTAGCATGACTGGCCACACACAAAGACTGAGTAGGTAAGGATTTGCAGGCCTGGTTGTATAATCTGTCAAGTCTTCCTGTCATAACCTATCTGGAATTTTAGTAAGAAAACAATTTTTCACAACTTTTGATGCTTGACCAATTTAAACTTTCAGTTTGAAACCTGATAAACTTTGCAACCTGTTGCAGCTTTGAGATTTTATTGCTTCTTGCTGCTTTCATTCACCATATGGTCTGCTATTCACAAACTCTGCCCTAATGAGAATTACTCTTGCAGGTAATTTTCTAATGATTGTCTTGGGATAAACAAATTTTTCATACTTGTTTTGCTAATGTATTCAAGTAGGTTCACAGGGGAAAAGATTAATCATCTAAAAAGCAAGCCGGTGTCTTTCATTATGCTAAAGGATCCAAAGATGATCAGAGCAAAGCCACTCGTTGCTATGACAGCAGATACCTTTTTCTCCCTCTGTGAGGTAAATGGCAGCTCCCAAGCTGATTGGCTAAAATGAGCTTATCCTGGTGACCAACCATAGGGAGTTAATTTCATCAGAAAGAGAAAATGGTGGGAAATCCTGCCGTGATCGTACAAAGGAATTTTCATTAGAAGCCAACAGAGTCAGGGGTTCTCTTTCATTATAATTAATATGTTCCATCTAATAAAATAATTTAGGAGAGGCAGACAATAGAATTAGCCTATCTATTATTTTGTATATCCACATAAGCTTTAATCTGTTTTCTGGTAAGACCTACACTCAAAGTAAAGCAACCCTTATTTTCCCCGTAATACCTCTATTACCGAAGACTGTCATCATGTACCTGTTTATATAATTGGAGATAAGCTAATTGCAGGCAATACAAAAGGGCTGGCATTCTTACAGGTATTTGCTGGAAACACTCATGCTCTATGGAAATAATGGACGCAATAATCTTTAGATAGGAACATTTCCCTTTGGTTTATGGTGGTAATTCACATCGTATTTCTCCCTTTCTCAGTGGAGGAGACTTTTATTTGGGTCAGATTCAAGGACAGAGGCTCCATGTCAGTTCACAGGTGAAAGGAAGGGACTGTAATGAGGCATTAGGGTTTACGGTTTGGTAACAAGGAAATGACCTACACTAGCTTGTATGAATTCTCACCTCCTGTTCAGCTGCGGCCATCTCATCCAGTCTTTCAGGTAGGACTTCGCTTGAAGAGGCTGGACTCAGTCACTTCTGTGCGGTTTGCAGTGCATAATACATCACAGTTCAAAAAAGCGGTGGTAAGAGTTATACTAAGAGCTGTGAATTACTAATGATTGTGTATAAGTCACTGTAGAACAGGATATAAGTTGAGCTGTTTTACCTGATGTAGAAGGTCTGTTTTTCCTTTTTACATTGATTGCTTTTAACTGACATTGGTCAAGAGGGGTTAAATTTAACTATGGGACTTTGTTTTGCTAGGGCCAAAGAAAGCACATCATATCTCAGAGATGACTTCCACTCTCTGAACCTGGGGTTCTGATTATGGTTGCTTTACAGCTTATTTTTAAGGTAATTTGGGGGTTTTAATCATAAAAGCATTTATAGCTGTTGCTTTATTTGATTCATATGTTCACGTTTTAGGAAAAATGATGTAAAATGATGAAGTAATTCAGCTCAACGGGTATGTATGAGATTACAACCCCTTTCTTCGTTGTTACTAGATATTTATAAAATAAGTACCGCCACAGGAGATAGCAAAATCTCTATCAGATCAAAATAATGTAACAGGAAAACTTTGCCCTGAGACACCAATTTTTAGTAGGAAGCATGATCTTAGTCACTGAAATCACTGATTTCCACTGTTTTTGTACAGTGCCTATACTGAAGGTTTCATAAATCTGTAGTATCCTCTGCGATTGTCGTTGTATATCTGTGGGATGAGAGAAGAAATCTAGAATTGAGTAATGTAATAAAATTACTCTTCTTGGTGCTTTAAAGCACAAAGGTCAGGCAGTAAAGTATTAGCTCTTATACATCTGCTTTATTTACTCTTCTTATACATAAAGGGGAAAATACTGGGCTGTATCTAACATAAGGAGAAAACCAAGACAGTGGAAAGTTTAATTACTTGCCTAAAACCACAGTGATTCAGTTGCACAGATGAGATTACAACTCAGAAGCTTCTGGCCCTTTGCCCAGGCTCTCTCAGTATCATGGAGCTTTTAGTTTACGTGTTATTCTACCAGGACACTTCCAAGACCCGATTTTCTGCACTGTGTATGTGTACACATGCAAAAACACTTATGGGCAAAACTTACATGTGTCTTTCTATTTAACCCTGCTAATTACATATGCAAATCCACAGCTGACAGACTGTTTGCCTTCATCATGTGCAGTTGTGGTAACTTGGCATGCAAATTGGCCACACAACTGTAGCCTACCTTTTCGCATCTGCAAACTCCTGGGAATCCTATCCTTTGTTTTGCTTCTCAGGTTGGTGTAGTGGAGCTAGTTCACCCAATTTGTAGGCAGTGGTGAGGTATCTGCAGTAAGACCAGCTCTTCTAGCAGTTGGACGCTGTCCTGTCCTGTACTGTGTATGTTTAGCTGTTAACTGGAGAACAAGCTCCAGGCTCAGCATTCAATGTCTTCATATGAAATATTGAATCTTAATTGCAAGTTCATGTGAGGCATGTAAGCAACTGCTTGGGTGCCCTGACATGGCCACAATTAACAGCCAAAAAAGGCTATTATAAGAGGCATGTGCAGCCTCTCCTAGATTAAGCCTTCATCCTTTGGAATGTAAGTGTTTATGTCTGTTTGTAATCCCAGTATTGGTCTGTCTTGAATTGAGGGTGGGATTATATAGCAATGTAAAGATATCAAAGATGTCTCTCAAGGAGTTAATGCAGCTATATATTTCCAAGGGCCATTTTTAAAGCTAACGTGAGGATATCGACTCAATGGTATCCTGGAACATAAACATGCATTTTTATATGCCTGTGCTGTAGGCTTCTAGGACTTGAATTTTGCAGGGAGCCTCCTAACATAAAAGCTAGGTGAGAAAGGTCCCTTGCAAGCAGTTTTGTGAATCCAGCCCTGCCTCTCCACAGACTCCAATGCAGTTAACCTTGCAAAGAGGGCTGTTACATCAAAGCCAACTGCTTCTTTAAAATTGGCTTGTTTTCTTCTGTAAAATGTAGTGTTCTCAGGTGTGTTAAACCTTGCTGAAAGTGGCAAGTTTAACCACTGCCTAAAACTTCCATTAGCAGTAAGAGAGTTAATCGCTTGTTTCCACTCTAAACAAAGGCGAATGCTCAGAATTCCAGGCCTTTCCCAAAGAGGCCCCAGTGGGTGTTGCTTTGGAAAGGATTGGTGTGTGCAGAGTGGGAGAAAGGCTGAAACAGCTACCAGGCACATGATACAGGTTTTGGTGGAGAAGCCAGATTAACTTTCCACCGGCTATGCTGCTGTGTAACACAGCAAACAAGGTATCAAACTGTGGCAGGGAGGCAGGAGTGCGAATGGGTGGGGAAATAGAGGGGAGGGGGTTTCCTTGCTTAAACTTTCTGAGGCTGTGGCCACACAATTATGCATTACTTCCCCCCTTTCAAGCAGGAAGCTGACTTGGAGCCACCTGCTTAGAAAACTTTGGAGTTTAGGTATCTGTTCAAGTATAAAAGAGTAAAAACTTTTCATAAAAATGGAGTGAAAGGAAAACAAAGAAGTTGGTTGTCTCTGTGGCAGTTGACGCACAAATTTTGTTGTAAATGGTTTCAGAATTTTACAGTTCTTTGGGACTGAGGTTTTGGTTCAGTCCATGAGATAAGTACCTAACCACAAAGTGTGGATCAGAAACTTTGATTAAAATTTCTACAAAGGTAATAAATATTTTATTTATTTGGTTTAGGGTCTGCCTTTATCCAGGGCAGGTAGAAATTTATTTACTAAAAAAGGTGATACAACTTCTTATATACCTTTGATTAGTATCTTCAGAAGCTTCAGTAAAAAAATGCACCTCAAAGCTAGACATTTTTAAACTGTACTTCTCCAACATGATATTGTATTGTAATTTCATTTTTTTTGACAAAGGACATGGGATGAATTTTTTTTAAAAGAACCGAAACAGAGCAGAAAGTTTTTTTGATTTAAATGAACTTTTCCACTAGCCTGTTCTCTAATTTTCAGCTGGAATTTAAAGTAATCTCTCCTTAAAAAGCAGATGAACAGAATTATCTAATAATGGTGGAGTACTTATTTCAGAATGGGCGTTTTTCTACCTGAAAAGTCAAAACCATAGTTTCTGAGGTGAGCAGCAACTTGTAATATGTTCACTGATTACAGAATGTTATATGTTTGAACTCTCCAGAAGTAGGATCTTCTATGTAAATTTCAGGTGGAAAAGGTATTTAAACATACCCCTGTAAATGAGCTGGCTTTGAATGTTTTCTCATAAAATGCATTAATGTGATGCAAAGGCTGCAATGGAGCTGATACTGTTCTGCTGTTTGTAAGGTCCTATTAAACTACTGCATGATTAAAATGATAGGACTTGGCTTAAAAATTCCAGCACCAGTCTCAACACTGTACTTTTCAATGCTTTTGAATTAGGTCAGAATGTGAAGATAAAATGTACTATTGTGGAAACAGAATCCACTTATAGCCTGTGCTGTCAAAACCTGAGTGATGACTCCCCTCCTAAAGATGGTGTTGATGATGTATTTTCTGACACCAAACAATTTCTATTTTTGACTCTTTAATTCTATTGTTGCATTTCTGTTCAGTGCCCTTCGATTTGTATTCAATCTCACTGTACTTTGGCAGCTGTAATTCTGTCACAAAGTACACTTGGAGCTTTCTTGCAACTGTTCTGACATACTTATAACGGGTACAGTTTTTCTTTGACAGTGCAGTATCTGTTTTTATCAGTGTGTGGGCTGCTGCCGGTGATTTACAATCAAATGTTAATAAAATTTGTCTGTTCCCTGTACTGTGTTTGTTTAAGCAGCTACTCTGAGTCTTTTCATGAGTTGCTCCAAATAAGATCAAAGGGTTGAGAAAAATGTTTGTCAATCTGAGAAGTTACAGTGATGGTGTTCTTGTAAACTCAGAATCCTAAAAATTCATAGCTAGTAAAGTGCTCTGCACACATGATTAATGAGTTAATGGTAGATGACAAGATAGAATACTTTTTTTGGTAAAGTTTCACTTTAGAAACAAAGAGTAATCTGTTTCAAGTCTAGAGAGAAGAGGGGGCGAAGACAATGTCAGGCTAGATTTCCCCTATAGATACCACTAGAGCTTCTGTGCCTGCCGTTGAACGCAACAGCTGGTAAGCAGCAAGCAACTGGAGAAAAAGACCTGCCTTTAATCCAGTACAATGTTTTCTTGTGCCCATTTTACTGTAAGTCTCAGTGGCAAGGGGACAAAGGCTGTTGACTGATCTATGCAATTACCTACCTATTGCTTTCAGCTGTCTGCCCAGAGTGACAAGAGTGGATGAGGTTTAGTTAAAGTCTGGGAAAAATGCCCTTTTAATAAATAAATGTCCCTCTCTGTTATCAAGCTACTCTTTTAGACCTTTGAATCTGTTTTGGAAGAGTGCAGGTGATGTGATTGAAAGTTAGAGTGAGTCTGAACTCAAATAGCAGCAATGCAATCCATGTTTTTTACTGAAATACCCTTAGTGCTGTGTGCAGTTTGCACTGGGAAAGAAAAGGTGTCTTCCCTGCCCCCGCCCCCCCCCCCCCCCCTTTTCTGGTGTGTGTGTGGGGGGTGGTATGTCTCTTGTATGTGGTGTGACTCAGAGGCAAACATATTTTAAAATAATTGTCCAGTGCACTCTTCATTTGGAAGCTTTATCTGTCCTTGATGATAAAAATGTGATCCTTTAAAAATAAATAAAGATAATCCAAGCTTCTATTTATTTCTAATGTGGAAGATGCAAAAGTAAAATTGTGTTTAATGAACTGTAGATGGAAGCCTTTTCCTCTTATCTGAGGAGGTAGCATGAGGAGGCACTGCACATACCTTTATACTCTGAATCAGTGCAATGAAGTTGAAGCTTAATACTGAGGCCCTTTCTATGATGCAGATGACTAACAACTGGTATCTTGGTCCCTATTTTCTTAGAGTTGTTTGTGCAAAAGGAGACAAGTGAACAGGAGTATGTGCTGTATACAGGGACTCAATGTGTGCTATGGTTATGCAGTCATAGTGATGAATGCACCCTTGATTGATGAATAGGCAGCATTTCAATAAGTACAGATGTTCAGATATCACGATGACGAACGTGGTGTAGGCACATAGAGATGAGTGTTGCAAAGCTTGCGTGGCACATGGCAGAGGATATCCTTATTTGTTGTGTATCTGTCTTGGCCAGATGCTTTCATAGATGTGTGTCAGTTTGGGCTGAGGAGAGCTGGAATCTAAGGCTTTAACCAAAATAATGAGAGAAGGTGATTGTACTAGGCAGCTTTCTGTTCTTTTCATGCCTCTAGCCAGGAACAGGCAGTATAGGGACGCTACCTCGCTCTTTCCCTTTTATGAATCCAGGGATTTTGGGGGCGGGGGGAAATCCGCATCTGAATAGCTGCGGAATTGAGCTGGATGGGGCTCTTTTTGCTCTGAATCTGAAGACGCAGCATTTGGAAGGCAGCAGATTTCACCCTGCCTCCCTGCAGAGCATTGATTACCTGCTTGCAAATTTCCTACCTAATGGTACTGCAAATTCTTCTCATTTTATTAACAGTTATTTTATTCAGCAGACCTGACGCCATCAGGTGTCTTAACACTCAATTGTCTCCTAAAATGCCTGAGAGGAGAGGCCAGTGAGAAGTTAATTTAGATTTAATTGTATGGCATTTCTGATTATAGCAGCAGAGTAGGAATTGGGAGTGAGACCACCAAATCCTTTCACATATGGCATCAAATATCCTTACAGTTCAGTCCATACCAGCATCTGTTGAATAATGCTCGTATATTATGTGATGAACCTATTCATTCACTAATATTTAAGCTACTGTTCAGTATGTTCTAGCCATGGCTGACCCTCTTACATTCACTTTGATATATAAGCTTGTATATGCATGATTTGTCTATTAACAAGAAAAAGTGTACTCCAATAGATTTAATGGTAGTGGCTGTCAAGAGAGGTAAATTCCACTCCCAGTCTCCATTTTTTCCGCTTAAATATCCCTCCCCTCCCCCCAAAGGAATATTTTATTTAAATTTACTCTCCTGTTTCTGCAAAAACTCCGAGATCTTTAAGTCGAAATTGCTAAATTAAAGCCTGCATTTTGTTATGGTGGCTTAATAGGTCACTGAAAATGGGCAGTGACTATCTATCTGAGCATGATCTGGAAAGATGGCCTTGTCATAAGAGTTTTGCTATGCTGTCATGTCTGACCCTGGATGGGAAATAGACTGTATTTTTACCACGTGGTGAGTGTTGCACAGTTAAGGCCTAAGGTTTGCAGAAGGTATTGTACTACTCTTGTGTCCTGCACTGAACAGAAAGCCATGCTTAATGTCCATCCCTACTTCAAAATCTCTGAATCTGAATTTGTTAATCACTGTTGCTTTGGCACCTTTCTAATTCTGTCAGGTGCATTGTTGACTATTGCGGTGTCTGGGAGCCTCAAGGACATAGCTTGCCCAGCTCAACCCACACTTTGGTACTTGTACCAGTTGAAATGACTGCAGAACACTGATATAACTCTGGACTATAAGATGCTTGTGTAGAGGAGTGGGAACAAAAAGAACCCACTTGTGATGACTTCATATTCCTTTATCTCTCCAGTCTATTTGTTGTGTAAAACCACAATAAGAGAAGAAGTAAAAGCCTGCACTACTCCTTCCTACCTTTTTTTATATGTAACTATATCTTGATGCTAATTGTAAAACTTGACTGAAAAAAACCCTCAAATCTTTCTGCTTAAAAGGAGGAAAGGAAGCAGCATTTATGTATTTGTTCTCCTTTTGTGTTTCCTTAACAGTGATTCAAGAGAATTAACCTGTGTGGAAACAAAATAAGAAACAGTTAATTCAGAAAACTACCTGAGATGCTTCCTGACTTCCTTATTTTGGCCTAGACTGTGTAATTTACCAGATTAGGGGAGATTTGGAACTGATTTGCCCCAGACCCTTATTTGAATTTCATTTGCATGGACAAAATGTGGCAATGGCTTCCTTTATGCCCACAGCGAGAAGAGGCTCAAGTAATGGAAGTACTGTTTGTTTTAGCATTACACTGGATCAAGTCTGTTGTTGCTGTCTCAAGCAGTATTTGGATATAAATCCCATTTGTAAGTCTATCTTATTCCACCTTTCAGTCAGTTTGGGTTTTGCCTTCTGCTGTTCCTATTGGAAGCATGTCCCAAAACTTCTCGAATACTGACCTTTGAGAGCCCAACCACCCTCTTTGTTTGCCTCACGTTATACAGCTATGTTCTGATATCAGTTCTGGTCTGTTTACTTCCATGTTTCTTACTCCAGAGCTGTATCTTGCTGGGCTAGAAAGGAGTTACCAGACTTCTATGTGGCTTCTCTCTCTGGATTGTGGAAAAACTATTTTGTGTGAATTTCTGTGATTTATGGAGTAGGAGAAAGTACAATTTGCAAAACACACCCTCCTCTTCCTTCTCTGATCAATCACGTTCCAGTTGTGGTTGTTCTGGAAACGTTTCCTCTAAAAATAAGATGCCTGAATAGTAAGTCTGAATAGTGTATTTCAAGAGGGGAATTCCTAGGGTGTGGTGAATTTTTACAAGACAGACTTTTAATAGAAGAGGGAGGCATTCCTTTGAAGTGCTGGATGAGGAGAGGAGGAGCCAGAGGTCTCAGAAGGCCCAACACAACCAATGCCTTCAATTTGGCTTAAAAGGTTCGTTATTTGTGGAATGCTAATGAATTTTTATACTAGAAAGTTATCAGAGGGTGGCTAGAGTTATCCTTTACATTCTCACCATTCCCTACCCTGTGCAAAATAAATAAATAACAAAAAAAGCAAACTTACATTAGTGTGGTCTAAAACTAACGCACAGGTGGGCTCTGCTAATGCTTCAGTACTTTCTCATATCTGATCCTTTCCGAGAAAAGGAATCTCTGCTGTCACTGCTTAAGCACCTCATGTTGCATAGGTGTGGTGTAATTAAGCCTTTCAATCTTTTTTCTTCTCTGTTCTTTTTATAAATATCTGGTGGTTATTGTAAATTTCTATTAAAATTGGACAAAGCATTCCTATAAAACAGGTATTCTCCTCAGATTCAGAGATGATGGCAAACAGCTGCACTAAAAGGGAGGATATACGTTAAAGAACAACATAAGCTCTAAGTAAGGTGCAGGTTTGTTTTTTTTTTTGAAGGGTACAGATACAGTTGTATACAATGGTTTCAAAAACAACATACACAGTCCTGAATTTCCTTCGCAGTTCAACATTTCCTTCTTATTGGATTAAAAGAAAGTTAGCTTCTTTGATTTCTGTTATTACTACTCAGGACATCCTTGATTGAAGGCGATGTTGATCTTGTTTGTAATACCTTTGGGTCACTTCAAAGACTGGGAATCGTGAAAGAAGACTCACTCATGATGGTTTGTATTCCACTGATGTGGAAAACCAAAAAGTGCCAATAGGTCAGAAAAGAACCCTTTCAAGATTTGGCAGCACTAAATAGACTAAAATGCAATCTGGGGCTGTTTACAGCTATTTGGTTATTCACAGAGGAAAATTCAGTCAAAGAAATCTAAGTTGAAAACCAAGCAAAATTCCTGAGTCTCCAGAGAGAGATCATATGAAGCTGTATGGACTGGTGCTTCTGCAGAAGTTTTGGATGAAATATCTTATACATGGTTATTGCAATTGCCACGGGCCTGACCCCAATTCCCTTGCCTGTCCTTCCAGTCACCTAACAACATTTTATGTCAGTTTTCCACTTACGTGAATGGGCTTAATACTTGTAAGGCAGAAGAACATGGAAACCTATTGCTTTCAGTCCTTTTTTCCTTTAAAATATTATGCTCCCCAATTAAAAATCAATGCTTACCAGCAGAGGCTATGTGGCCAGTAGAAATGATCTTTCAAAGGCACAAGCAGCTGATCTAATCTTCTCTGGGCCTCTAATGAAAGCCTTCATGAAGTTCACTATTCCTGGTTCTCAAACTAGAGAAATAACTGGAAATTTCCATTCTACATTAATCATCTGTAAGTGAATGTTGACTGTATTGGGGTGACTTGCTTTAAGAGTAAATAAGGAATTTTTGTTGGTGTGTTTTTTCTTTTTTTTTTTTTTTAAAAAAAGCACCTGTCAGGCCTGTTTGACCTTGATGTATCAGCTCCATTCATTATTCTTCTGCAAGGTGTTGGTTCATTTCCTACATCATGGGGATAGTAGAAAAGGACTAGGTAGCAGAGGGCTACTGCTTGCTTCCTGTTAGCTGAAGTCAGATGTCAGGCGAGGCTTTCTGTTCTCTAGTTTGATTGATAAGCTTGAAGGAGTCCATGGCAGGTATGCAGGTCAGGGGGATAACAGCTGGAAAATATGCACCCAGCAGAGAGACCACACAGAGAGAGACCAAATTCTTTCTC
The DNA here is from genome assembly GCF_034638445.1 of Ciconia boyciana. Lineage (NCBI taxonomy): Eukaryota > Metazoa > Chordata > Aves > Ciconiiformes > Ciconiidae > Ciconia > Ciconia boyciana. The sequence goes on along the minus strand of NC_132940.1, from coordinate 57,941,427 downwards.
ACTTATCACTGAACAATTTCAGGATAACTTGGTGGTTAACATGACATGATTTGACATTTGATGCAGTGTGTAATCTCTGGATATAGCCATATAATTATGCTCTGCATTCTGCTCGACTGATAAAATACTCTATTACAAAGTGGGATGATGCTAATTGTTTCTTACTTTAATTTTAGCTGCAAAATAATATCCAAGACTCGGCAACAACTGTCAATATTCTGTTGGGTATTCAGAGATTTTACATGTAATTGTGAACCAGCTACATCCAGAGGGGTTGACAATTCCTGCTTCTCACTGGTTATAGAAAGAAAAGTTGCCAAGCAGAGGAAAGTTGGGAGGAACTTTCTCCCTGCTCTGAGGCAGGGAAGTGTCAACAAGTCTGTACTTGCATGGGACCCATGCCAATCTGGCATCACTGGTAATGCGATGCTCCCAATAAGAAGTGAAGGAGCCCTTGACATGTTAGTGAGGGTTATGTGATGCAGTCTGTCCAAAAGAACTATGGTGTTCAGTTATCCTTGATCTCCTCAGTTATTGCTGTTGTACTTCACGTGGGTACCCTACTGAAACCATGGGAGGTCTTGGGTAGACACTGAATACATGTAGGCCTCTTCATTCCCACTGTATGCATTCTCACCTCTACGCATCCTGTCTGCCTCTCTGGTAGATAAATCTTGAGGTGGTTCTAGCAAAGATTTTGGATGCTCTGGTCACGTTGATATTGCCACAAGGGTAAATGTTGCACCTGGCACAAAATAAGGCTGCTTAGTCATGAAGTACAGAGCCCCATAAAGGAGTGTGGCCATGATCTGCCCCACAGTAGCTCAAGGTCACTGTTCTTTGTGGCCTGCCCCTTTCCAAAGCAAGTCTTCTCTTCCCTGTATCAACAGTAGGTTTCTACACTTTCTGCAGTAGTTAGAAACAAGGAGTGACATTAGAGAAGAATTGATCTCAGGGCTCAGTGCTGCCTGAAGAGGCATGGGTTACTGCCATCCCCTCTGTAAGAGCTGCCTTTAAACCTCAGTTGGTAAGTTAGAGCTAAAACTGGTTCGAGGTCAGATCGTTAGCTTTGATGAATGGATTGCCCAGAACTAAATAATATCAGCTGAGGCCTGGGCTTTGTTGGTTTCCAGAACAAGATTTAAAATAATATTGAGATCAGACTCCCTTCCTACAGCAAAATAATCTGAAATGAATTTTAAGACAGGAGATAGGTAGGGGCTAACAGCTGCTTCTGATAAAGACATTCTCTTGTATGTGTGTTTTATACAGTTTTGTTGTTCTCAAATGATGAATCTGTGACGGGCCCTGTGCAGTGACACTTGTGTAAGAGTTGTGAATATTCTCTCAGGAACACTGCTGTTACGCACGTATATAGAGACAGCAATAATCATGCACAATTTGAGTTTTGTGTGCTCTTTTGTTAACAGTAATCGCTGAAGCATAAATACACCCTACTGATCGTATTTAGTTATGGATATATTAGGGTGCTCTCCATGTTCAGTAATAGGCAGTTGTCTGGCAAAGGCATAATCCAGCCGTAGTAGAATGACAGTGTTTCATGTTCTCATTTCACAGGTATAATTGAAACAAAGGAAAATCAATCAGCTTAATTTATTCAGGGTGCATCTATGGAAAAGTAGTAGTGTGGTATTTCACCAGTCTTTCTATACATTTTGGTAATGGAGATTTGGTGTCAAATTAAATTTAGATTCCCTAAGCAGTAGCTATTAGGAGCTCTGATCTCTTGTTTTGAAACTAGTAGATTGATTTCTACCAAGGGGACCCACTCCACTGGGTATTAAACAGGCAAACAACTTCCCTGGGAGTTTTATAGGAGTGCTGGTTTCACAGTCAGGTGTTTGTAATGTACCTATGGGTAGCAGGTAATACTCCTCCTCTTCAAAACATCAACCTAGTCTTTTAATTGTGTAATTCCACCTCTTCCCTTCCTCCCTCTCCCCTCTCCTTCCTACTCCAGCCCCTTTGCAGGTGTCTGATCTGACCCGTCAGGTGGGTCTCTGTTTGCCTGTCAGCTTGGGAGCTGATGGCCTTACTGAGGTATGGCTGATTGCACAAAGCGGAACAGGGTTCGTCTGAATTGCAGGTGTGAGCAATCGGCAGAGATCTCTGCTAATCCTGGGGATAGTGGAGCACCCTGGGCTGAAGCAGGCACAGTCAGAAAGGGCTAAATGAGGTGCAAAAGGGAAAGAAAGAAAAAGTTAAATGCTGTGGTTTCCTTCTCCCAGGTGGCTTGGGTTATTTAGAACTTGTAAAGTGAGTTGCTCTTGTTTTTTGGCAGTCCATGAGGATGGAGTTTTGGAGCATGGCTGGGAATTTGTTTATATACATATGTGTATGTATTTTTTATACAAATAGCTTTATTGGAAAGTCATTTTCCAAGGACTTTAAGTCAATGGAAAATCCTGACCATTTTAAGAATTTTGGGTTTGAAGCAGAAATGAAGCTCATTTATACTTTGTCTTCCTCAGCATCTGTGGAGACCAGGTAGCTGAAGGTATGAGTGAGTTTTGGGCTTTATCATACATGGTGCACAAGAGCTCTGCTGGGTGCTAAATGCATTTGACAGTCTTGGGAGCAAAGGAGAATGGATCCACTGAGAGATTGTCTGCTTTGGGCATCTAAAGCATTGTGCAGGCCAAATGCAGACGGAAACGCTAGAGGACAGTTGGGTGTACAGAAAGAGAGCATTACAGTAGGCAGGGGACATGAGACAGATTTAGGAACTTGTAATAGGGTGAAAAGGGAGGTGTTGCTGAAGAAGGAAAAATGGGGTTACTGGAGCGGGGAGAGAGAGGGCAGTAGAAAAAAGTAGAGGTGATCTATCCCATGTGAACTGGATGCCTTTGATCTGCTGAGTAAATATTGTTTTGCTTTATGAGTTTTTAAATTCCACTCAGGGTTTATCTTCAGGGCTTTCCTGAAATCTTGTGAGTTACAAGTTTATATTTTTTAATTTGTATATTAAACTTTCTGTATAATCATAAGATTCCAGATGCTGAGATTCAGAAAAAAACCACTATCTAATATATCTAGACTCTAATATCACAACAGCATCTAATATATCCATAAAATTTTTTTGCTGGCCTTTAATATTAACCACCAGTAAATCTAACATTTTGCTAAAATCACTGAAGGTTAAGCTTTCTTATAGCAGGGACAAATTTAGTGTAGAAATGACATATTGCAGCTTAAGGTCCAAATTCTATCATTCAGGGAAAGGACTGCAGGATATAGCCCTTTATTTGCAAATAGGGAAGGGCACTTACACTAAGCAAAGGATGCCTTAAAAAACTAACAAGAAATTGGAAAGGTACAGAGAAGATTAAAGTATTCCTCAGCAAAGAGGTTAATCCAATTTCTCAGCACCAATTTTTCTGCACTTAAGAGGAGATTGTATTTTGCATTCCTGATCCATCAGGTGTGAGCTAGTTTAATGCAATAATCATCTGTGTGTGCTTGATATTTGTCTCTAAGCATATATTTTACAGAGGGTAGTGTGATACAGTGGTATGACTTCTGTTCTTCCCCTTCTTCTCCACACACAAAGTCAAACTGACTCTGTAGTTTGTGTTCTCTGAGACCCAGGAGACCCCGCTTCAACTTTTATTCCCCTACTTGCTGGCCTGGTATAATGTCACTTTGTCACACTTAGTCTGCTTGTAGTATAACCTCTCCTTTGCATTGTGGAAACACTCCAACAACACAGAAGATGCATACACAGGTCCCTACCTCTATGAGTGTAAACTGAGAAGACAAAACCAGACACAGAATAAAATAAAGGCCTGTTACATGTGAGTAAAGTGACCAGAACAATGGCTGGATTGTAGCTCATTGTTTGGTTTTCAAGTTAAAATCCCTAAGAAAATCCGTCCTGTCAATTAAACTGGAAGGGGTGGGGAGGGGGCTTTCTCACTTTCCTCCTACTCGCAGCTTCCTCCCTGCAGTCTAGAAGCACAGTCTGCATAGGAGATGGTGTTGAAGTCAACAGAAACTTGTGTATCGACCACAGGATGCCTAGGTTAGACCTGTCAGTGCTGGTTTCTAGAGGGGTCTGCTGAAGTAGGTCTTAGGGAGAGGTGAAGTGCTTGAGGAGGGTAGAGCCAGCCAAAGAGCAGCATTAATACTCAGGTATCTTTAAAAGAGATTTCCCCCCCCCCCCCTTCCCCTTTATCTAATTCCTCAGTGAAATGGATGCAGATGTGCGGAATGAATTCATCCAGGATTTAGAAACACCGTTTTGTGTGTGTACCCACCCACATAATTGCTTTCCTTTCACATACTGCACTCCCGTGCACACCTGTGGGATGCTGGCAAGACCTCCTGGATATTAGATCTACTGAACATATGACCCATATAGCTTTCACAGTATGGTAAAGTTACAGAATTACACCTGGGTAGCCTTGATGGGCAATGTATTGCATTCCTGGTTTCATCTTCTGTATCCTTTTGCTTGTGTTAGAGCAGTGTGATGGGAGTCAGAGCTAGTGTGTCCCTTGTGATTTACAATTTTGTATTTTTGTTTATTTGTACTTTAAGCTTCATGAATAATCAGAGTATTCCAGTTTCTGGGATTCACTTATTTCTACAGTGAGGTCTAGGATGTTATTTATTCTCTCTGTGACTAAGTGTACCTATGAATAAAGTAGGGAAAATGCTTATCTACTTGCTGATTTTCCTGTGAAGATCAAGTACTGTTGAGAGGCTCTAGGACAGGGCCAGCAGGTTTCACACAGGACACTGCAGAGACTTCCGTCTTTCTGGAGCAGGTGGAGGCCAGGCAGGATAGCCCAAGGTGTCTCAGGCTACATGCTCTGGCCTGGCTTTAGGCAATAGAACTAAGCTTTAAATAAAGGGAGACTATAGCTGTCTTTTAGTCTTATGTTTTCAGCTTTCTAGACTGTATTCCCCTACTTTTATGCTTTTGACCGCTGCTTAGATATGCTCCCAAGTAGCTGTGTTTCTTCTTCCCAAATAGCATGTCTTTCGGTTGTACTGCACTCCTTAAATGATTAGCAGTTACAGAACTTTTGTGGTCTCTTGCCTCCTCTGTTTCTGTGCAAGGATAGAAACTCTGGCAAACTTGGCGCAACCTGGATTGTGCAAAAAATGTTAAATAAGTACAATTTGGAAAGATCCCATAGAGAAATATGAGTTAGGGGTTAGAGGACAAACTTTAGCTCTGTAGTACTCAGTCTTCGTCTAGTCTAATAATGATTGTGTGGCCAGGTGAGAAGCAGGTATTGTGTCTTTAAAGATACATAGCTACCAAAAGATGTGGCTGAATGGTGCAGGGGATTTGCAGAACTCCTGAAAGTTGAGGGTCAGCTAAATTCAGTGATTCAGCCTGCATGCAAAACTTTAATCTGCCATTACTTTTCATATCTGGACTCTTCATGAATTAAACTTAGTTCAACTATTGTGTTTAATGTTAAAGACTCATGGCATGGTGGGAGGGTACAGGGGATGTCAGGGCAGTGCAGGTAAGTATCCCTGGGCTGGGATGAATCCTGGAAATATCTGCAAGTGCAAGGTCACTTCAGTGGCATGCCATGGTAGGATGGCTATTTTAGCCTTGAAGCCACCATGCAGGCCTGCCTCTCTGTGCAATGACTAGTCTGATTAAGGACTCGTGATTTAGTAAAACATGGAAATCATGCTTCAATTAGTGAATGTAATTAATTTTTACTAAAAATGTATTGACACATACAGGTATTATGAACTCTTACCTCTTGATCAAAGCTGTTGCTTTTAGGGTAAATTAACAGTGGAGCAAAATGACCTAATGTTGCTGAGAGGTAGAAATTGAAACTCTGTGGATTGTAGCCTTGAATCTTTGTGCATGTATTAATGAAACTTATTCTCCTAGAATAGCACCATGCATATAAAATGTCCTAGATAATAAGTCATCCAGGAAGAACAATACAATATCTTACTTACTCTCCCTGTTTCAGTCAATTTTACTTATTTATCTGAATGTTTCATCATAAATTAATGTACAATTCTGTAGTTTTTAACATTAGTTTCTGAAAGGAGTTGTCCCTGTTTCTCTAACAAGTGGCACAAGTACTGAAGTGGGCTTTATACTAGAGGACATATTCTTGCTCTTCCACACTGTTTTGGAAAAGTTGGTGACATCAGTGATAAGAACAGGAGCAACAATCATTCAAAAGCAAAGAATGGAGAGGAGGGAGTTCCTGCACTATTATGTCTTCACCAAAAATTTAGGACAGAAGGGAAACAGGAGTGATGTATGTAGCTGAAATTACAGGTGAATGAAATCACCAAGGGTGAAACTTATGCTGGATGTGGGTGGTGACAATACTGACTTGCAGCAGTTTTCAGTGCAGCCTTCTTCTTTGTCATCCCCGACTAACAACTCCTCCTCTTCTTGCATGTTACCTTGTAGGTATAACAGAGTGTTGCTCACTGTGATGGCTATTTCTGATTCTCAGAGGAAGAACTCTAGTCCAGAAAAAAGGGTATAGGATCTTTTAGAGGCTACCAAGTATGTAGGACCTAGGACCTGTGTTTTGTTGTTTATAAGAATGGCAGCTCTACAGAACAGCACTGCGATACTGTGGGGGAGAGGTTGCCCTGTTCCTGACTTACAGGAAGAAGGCCACTTACTGATTTACTAGCACTATTTTTTAAATTACTTAAGATTTTCCTTGGAAAGTCCTTCATCCAAATTATGATAACTTCTAACCTTGCTTAGCTTTCATGGGAGCTAGTGGAACCACAGTCCAAAGTATGTTTTGGCTGCATAGTATCAAAATGCTGTACAGTTATGTTGCATAAAAAATAATTTTCCCATTTGTGTGGGGTTTTTTGTTTGTTTGTTTTTGTGTTTTTTTATTTTTAATTTTTTTAGTTACAGGTTACTTTTCTTCATTTTAACCTCCCCAAATATTCCTTTCAAGGAAGGAAATAGTCTTTAATGTGTATGCGTTTTAGAGATTTGGGATATTGCAAAGATCAATCAAAAAAGATAGCTAATTTCCCACTACTGTGCGATTCACAATCTCTAAAGCACTTTCACACCAATCTGCAAGGCTAGAAAGTGTTACTAACCCCACAGCATGGGGTTCCTGAGACATGGGCTACAACACTAACTATTTTTCCTCTGGTTCTCTCTCAATTTGGGAGCATAGAGCTTGATTCTTCTTCCCAAAGTCAATGACCATGTATAAAAAAAAAAAAAGATAGACTTCCCCAGGGAGCATATAGAAGGAAATAAAACAATTTGCTTGCAAATAGGAGGTAATTGGTATGTTAATTAAAGTCAACTTTACCTCTCTTAATGTTAACCTCCTGATTTTCTCCAGTGTTTCAGGTAGGGGAAAAGAATTTATTCTTTTAGTATTCTCAAGAATGGGATTGGATAATAGGGACAAATGAAGTCCAAACCTAGTACAAAAAAACATGAGAAGATATGTCTCCCGGCTGCTTTCCTAATACAGCATAAGAGGACGAGATAGTTATCTGAGCAGTCACTCCACAGCTCAGACTTCAAATTATAGTAATTATGACAATTTGTGCCAATAGCCATGAGGTGGGTTTTTTTGATGTGGTTAAAAATAACATCTGTAAAAATCCAATAAAAAAAATTACATTTTGCTAATTTTCTGATAAGATAATGTTTAGCTGTACCGTGTGCCTTCTACTGCCGTTTTCAATTAGAGTATTTCCTTCTGGGCTTTTACCATCTCGTCTCATGGATCCGATTCTATCCTGAGCAGTTCATTTGTTTTAACTTTCTTAATTAATTGTTTTGTGTAGGTTTTGCCTTTCAAACTGATATCAATCTTCCAGACTTATTAATGTGCTGATTGCTACCAGGTGATACAAAGCACAACTCAGATTGTTCTTTCTGTCATATTAAACAGAGTTCCCATATTAGCCTGCTAAACAAAATAATTGTAGATAATTTAGAGGGTAACAAATGACAAGAGTCCTGTACTGGGGAGAGCAGAAAAAAGTTCTGTTTGCAGCTTCTCTGTGCTGGCTTTGGGTACAATTCTGAGCCCACAGGCAGAGTAAGACAAAATAATTAGCTGCCAAGAAATTGTAGGAAAGCTGGTGGGAAAAATTGCTTTTCCCACACAGTGAAGTTTCTTACCTTGTCTGAGGAATATGGGGTGCAAGGAGAAGTAGGGTATCAGACACAGCTGATGGCTTCCCTCCTGTTTTTTCAGGGAATTTTCTCTTTTGTGTGAATTAGTTCAATTTTATATTCCTTAGTTAAACATGGCAGATGTAATTTTGGGGAAGCATGGCATTATGTCCTTTACACCATCCTCATAAACATCTACTCCATGTAGCTTGACTGAAAGGACACATCATTTGGAGTCAGGATTCTAAATTCTGGTGTAGTTTAATTGGTGTATGACAAGGAACACGCTTCTCTGGGGATAAGGGCTATCCTTGAAGCTGTCACATAGATGACCTGGTACAAGTTCAGTGTGTGGCAACGTAGAAGAATTGTTTCTCGGAAAAGGCACTAATCCCTAGAGTATTTAAATTCACTTGAGATTATGACCAGAGCCCACATAGCTGGGAATTTGTTGTTCATGCTATAGTATCACTACTCTTCCTGGCCAAGCTGAGGTCTCATTATGCTATATACTGCACAAATAATTTCTGAACATGCTCAGTGATCGCATAACTGCTCCTGGAGATTTTACCTCTGGTGTTGGTGAGAGCAGACAGATGCTTGAGTCCTATTGACAATCTCCCTTTCATAAACATAACAGTAAATGATAGTATAAAGAATGAAAGAGACATGTAACTTCACGTATGTTCTCTTAAGGTGTTAAAAGACAGGTAAGGGCTAGGAGGACTCTTCTGGCAATCATAGTCTTCAAGATGTGTTTTAGATAGGAGAGTCTGAAGTGCATGTTGCAGAATTTATTGAGTAGATTTGTCTCGGTTCACAGGGGAAATAAGACAGTTTACATCATAAGTTCAGCACACTCAGAAAAATTGAGATTTACCTGGGATTTAGAGACATGTTTTGATTTAAATTTCTGAGGTACCAATCTCAATGCATGATAAAACTTAGGTGTTATAAAATTGTAGATTCTAAATCAATGAAAAGATTTTTGCTGAGTTTTGCTTAGAGTGCTACAGAAGTGATTTGCCACTCTGCAATGTATTCTTCTCTATTTGTTGATGTTTCCTAATGCTTCTAACAAGTGTTCCTGATTTCTCCTTCAGGCCCTGCAGAAGTTTGTCTGCACCTGGTTCTCTGCCTTTTTTTCAACTAGGGAAACTCAACCTGCTCTACTATTTGTAGCCTCCGCTTCCCACATCTATGCTGTTTTTTCTCTAGATCGTTATGGTATACACTTATGTGCATGTCACTGTTCTTGAAGTGGGACACCATTATGCTAGTATTGCTTTAAAAGAATCACCTTTTAACTTGTAATCCTAGCATGTGTATTGCAAGATATTGTACCATACCCAAGACAATATGTATTTTTCTGGAGTTTTTGTCTGTTAGAGCTGGTACAGCCCCTGCCAGCCACTTCAGTGCAGCAGTTTGAGCACTGTTGTATATGGTGGTTGCAGAGCTGGTTGCTCTCTTACTTGATGCAAACCTGGCCAACTTTCCAGTGCACACAGCCTCCAAGGTGCACCAGGCCTTGGTGCTTAGGCTGCTGAAGGGAGCTCACAAGATGGTACATTATGCCAATTTGACTACAGACTGATTCAGAGCAGCTGCAAAATCCGCAGTGGTTGTGACTCAGGTAGCAAACATTTTCCTGCCTTAAGGTAGCTTTCTCCCATTCCTCGCAGTGAGGGTTTCCTCTGTGCTTGAAGCCATGCAAAAGCTGTAGACTGACCTCACTAAAAACAATATAGAGTAATTTCCTCTTTTCTCCTTGCAACAGAAGTCCCTGTGCAGTTTCCCTAGCACTGTAGGGGCCTTCCCTTTTGAGAGGCGTCAGACTTGCGAAGTAGAAAGAAGCATCTTGGAGCTGAATCTACCTTATGCACAGACAAAGGTTGGCCATTGTCAGCCTAGAGCTTCTCTGAGCTTTCTGGCTTGTTATATGCAAGCCCACATGTGCTGACACAGATTTCTCAGCTCTGGTACTGTCTAAGTTGCTCACAGAATAAGAATAATAGAAAAATGCTAAGCGTTTTGCTTGATTTCAATTTTGCAGAAAACCAAAGCAGAATGAACTTTGGCTCCTGTTCAGCTGCAATCTAGACATGAATTAACAGGCGCTTCAAACTTAAATTAGACGAGTCAACCATTGAATGTAGTTCAGCAGCACACCAAAATAAATCCGGATGACACTTATGACATTTTTCATTGTTTCTATAATCTAAGTAACACAAAAGGCGTAAGTCACAGCACAATACTTTATTGCATTTCTTTTTGAAACACTCTCCATGAATAAATTTAGACTGGAAACTGGAAGATTTGTTACTATCAAAGTGAGAAATATATGATGTTGTTGCTGTGACGGCACTGGACTGCAGCTGCCCATACTAAACTGGATCTCATGATCCAATTCCACTCCAGACTAATGTTCCTTGGTACACAAGGCTGGGTTATTTAAAACACATGTCAACACCAAATGTTTTTGGCTTCCTCATGTACCACTTTTATTCTGGAATCATCAGAGCGCATAAAAAGCGTAGAAAATCTAATGAAGTATTTAAAACCTAATTTTTAAAATTTGATTTGTGGTCTAAGAAAATGTGAGTGCTGGTGATACTCCTTTATTTGAATATCCCTTCTGTGTCAAGTATATTTAAAACTCCAGACACACCTTCCTCAAAAAAAAAAAAAAGATATATATTGAGAAGGAATGGAAGAATTGGGACGTTCCCCAGTGCAGCCATCCAGCTGAAAGACATGAGATGTGTGCTGCACTTACTAATTAGACTGCAAATTTTCTTTGCCGTCTCAACTGAAAGAATACATAACATATTAATTCATGTAGTGCCCATGGCAGTTCTAGCAAGGTATCTGTGGCATGCTGTCATTGGGCAAACTACTTTCTAATGCTGCTGCTCTCTTCAGTTCAGTGCTGTTTGATAACTGAGATGTTAAGTGGATAGGATACTTACTGGCAAACAGGATCGGGCCATAAGCTGCCCTTAAAGGCAGACTGCCTCTGTTCCTCATGGAAAGGTCTCTCACACAGTTGATACTATCAAGATAACAGTAGCGCTAGGTATATGTAATATCACTGGCCCAGCAGTGCCAGTAAAGGGCGGAAAACTTCAGTGAGTCATCCAGATCAAAAGCATGAAAGTCAAGCTAAAAACACAAGAAAAATAAGTGTATTTAAATGTGGTGGACTACAAGAAACATGTATGCAACAGGTAACCTAAGATCTCAAAGACTGATGGCTTTACAGTGTAATTTTAAGGATGAACTGTTCCTAAACAATTTTTCCAGTGTATTAAGCACTAACAGCATCAGGCATGCATGTCTTGTTCTATGCTTTCTTTTTTTTTTCTTTGAACAAACAAGTTGAATGTGGCCAATACAAGAAAAGAGCCCACTCTCCACTTATGTGTGCACGTTCCTTTGTCCTCTTTCCAATATCCCCCAGTAATGATGGAGTGTAGGATCATGTTCTGCTCTAATGTCTTTCTTGTAAGATTCGGAGGGTAGTGCCGTCGTGACCTTCGGGAGCAGTTTTTTTCCATTTGGAAGGAGGCGGGGGAGAGAGCATTGAATTTGAGATTGATTTTCCTCCTTTTAGCATGTGGAAATTCAAAGCAAGCTCCTTGATTCATCAACAATGACTGCATCTCCAGCCTTAGAGAATGCAAAGGCATCAGCAGGAGCAGACTGATGAAGTTAATACCCTCAGACTGCATTGTGAATGTGACCAGAGTCCAGTATGCTGTATACTATTGAAAAATGCTGATGTTCCTTGCAGTGACTGGTCACAGTTTTAACCAGATAATTTTTATCTGAGGATTAAAGAAATGGGGAGCTCAAGCAGTCTTAGATATAACAGTATGTCCACAGTTTCTTGTTGGGGCACTTACGGGCTCTGCATATGTTGTGTGTGTTTTGGAGGCTTCTAAGGAATGCATCCAGCTAAACACCAAAATGCAGATTCAAAATATCTATGGAGATTTTAAAGATGATAGTTTTCCTTGTTTCCCTTCCCTGAAAAGGGCTGGTCTATTTAATTGAAGTTCTGGGAGGTGTTGGAGGTGAACAGTTATTCAGAGTAAGCTTTATTTTCAGTAAAGAGCAGACTGAGTATTTGACTAGAAAGTCTTTTGGAGAGCTTCAGTTCTTCAGCAGGAAGCCCTTGGAAATCACGCTGGATCCAGGCTATGGGGTCCTTTGAATCCTTGGATGTTCCTTGCTTGCCATCTTTGAATTTCAGCTGGCCAGTCCCTTCTAGCTGGGCTTCAAATTTAGCCCTGCTGATCCAGGGGGAAAGGATTGCATGACTATTATTTCAGCAAGAATTGACAATACCTGGCTTTCTTCAGGTTTTGGAGAAACAACAGCTGAGTGCACCACTCATTTCTGAGAGGTGGCACTTCTGCATCAAGGTGGAGTTGCATGGGCACCGTTAAGGGAGGAAGAGGTGATGTTCCTGCATATGCTTCCTCTTGATAAAATGGTGCTTTCACCATTTAATTTTTGTGAACGGAAAGGTTTCTCCATGGTGCACCTGCTACAAACTGAACTGTTGGCTCTGCAGGAGCATTTAAACTGTTGTAAACCACTAGCAGGAGATTAAATCTGATGAAGGTATATGTTTATTGTGAAACAGGCATCCACAACTGAAGAGGTGCTCTACTGTATTGTGAAATGTTTTGGCCATTGAGAACATTAAATCCTGAAGTTTGTACTTGGGAATAAATATACAGCCGGACTGCCGTGCACGTTTTCTTTTGTGAGTCTGCTGTACTGTATATATAAAACATTGATAACTTCCAGTTGTTCTTCCCATTACTTTTGTGCTATTGTTGGCTGGGTGGAGCTAGTTGTTGGTACTGTAGGAACAAACCCACATACATTAGTGAGGGCACAAGTAGATAGTACTTTGAGCCAGTGGACGTTTGAAGGTATTAATTTACTTCCTCTAATAGTCTTTATGAACTTTAAAAAAATAAACATGTGCTGGGGACATAAGGTAGGGAAATGTCAGGTTTAAGTGTGGTTGGTTGTTTTTTTTTTTAGTTGACCATGTCTTTACCTGCCTAGTTATGATGTCATATTTATGCACAATGTAGTGAAGGTTCATCTTTCGGTGCATGCTAAAGTTTCACAGTAACAAATACAAGCATTTGGCACAGATTTGTTTGTGTACATTTTAGTTCTGAAAGAGAAAGGTACAAAACTGACAGAGGAAAATATATGGGGTCCTGTTAAAATTTGTGTTAGGTTTTAATTTAGGCGTATTTGAGAATCGATAAATTAAGTTGGCCCTATTCTGATCACTGGTTTGAGTACAGTCATAAAAATCTGTGGATGTTTTCGTGTATTAGAATAGCACGTATCCAGAAAACATCTACAACTGGGTGAGTATGAGTTAATGGTGTGGTGGAATTCAGGTTGCTGGTAAAAGGAATTATTTTATCAATAAGATCAAGCTTTGTTACAGTTGCCACTGATGAAACTCAAAATGCAATTTAGCACCCTATGTTGCTGTATTCATTCTACTACAAAATTACTTTCCCTTGCTATCAGTGAATTACAACTATTTGAGTTTAGCCCCCAAAAGACTCCTTTATTGTGCTTCTTATTGCTTATGAAATATCTTTAAACTGTGTTGTTTAGGACATAGGATCTGAACCTATCCCAAGTTATTTTAACCTAAAGAACAGATTAGTTACTTGCATACCTCCCTTATATGTGTCTATCTGCAATGGGAAAGGAATGCATTTTGCTGTATGTCTGCATATAAATACATGAAAAATTCTATTCAAGAATATATTAATCCAATTCATACCTCTTTATGGCTCATCTTTGATATCTGGAGTGAAGTTCTAAGCTGGAAAAGGAGCATGTTCCAGTACTTCCAAGTATGTCTTTGAAGTCATTTCCTATTGTCCAGTTAATATTGTATGCAAGAGATGAAAACAAAAGGTTTGCAGAAGACTATCCAAAGGCTTTGGGCTGTCATCTTAAAAAGTAGATCTTGAGCTTCTTGACGAGTTCAAGTTATTTGTAACTTAAATTGAAATAACTGCTTTGCTTAGCAATTAATAATAGGAGAATCTTTAACCGGACTCAGGTGACATCACTTAGATACATAGTCAGCACAAAGCTTCTGGGCTATCTGTTTTTATTTCCATTGAATTTTAGACCAAGTAAATCTTAGTTCTTTCAATCAAAAACATCATGTGTATCTGTTATACATGAAACTGTTGGGTTTCAGAATTATCCTTCATATGGATAATCTTCTTCTGAAATGATGGTAATTTAATAAGTAGTTCATGTATAAAATAACTGGCCTTACTTCAAAGCACTATGCAAGGCCAGTTAAACTGGAAAGAATTCAAACAATGCAGTGATGTGGTGTTTCTCACATTTGTGAATCTGCATTTGAGAATATGCAGACTTGTGCGCCTAGAAATAAATGACAGTGCAAGTATCTTATAAGGTTTTGTATTAGTTAGGAACCACTAACTGGCTTTGTGATCTTAATCTTTAATCTGTGCTGAAAAACCTTTTGTAATGTAACAGCCTATATTGCTCTCTGCATGTTGAAAGAGAACATGTTTTTAAAATGTTTGAGAACTTTGAAAACATATTAGTATGCTTTTCAAATTCCTTTACCTGCAGAGTCATGTGCCTTGCTTGCTGTAGCCTAAGTGTGAGGAAGTCTCAGGGTTTGTTTGCTCAAACTGTCTGTAAGCAGCTTAGAATAGCTATTGTAGAGGTGAAAATATCATAGCTTTAAATCTTAGCATCCCACAGTCTGCCAGGTCCAGAAGCCAAGTCTGTGGTCCCACTGGAAGAGGGAGTCTCCCATTCCTGGTAGCATATTGTTCCAATTTGTTGCCCTTTAGTGTTATTCCTCTAAATGAAGACACTGTTTCTGAAATGGGGACTAAGGATTGCCGGGAAAGATGCTATAGGCAAGTTTAATTCTTGTAGAAAATGTGGTGTTTGGAAGGAACCCCTCTTTCCCACCACCACCATTTCTGAAGCAAATTTTTTTTTTTTTCTTTTTAGCATCGCGCTGTTGGGGAAGATGTTCAGGAACTTGATATGCTAATGGTAGTCTTAAGGGACATAAATAAGTGAAAAGAGGGTGGATAAGGTAGTTAAAGATGTATCATAATGGTTCCACAAAGTGTCATATACATCTGCAGCTTAACTGAGATGTATTATCTGATTTGCATCAGGTGTTTACAGTATCTAATATACTAATTCTGTGCTGGTATATAGTTGATTCCTGCTGTTGAGGTGGTTATTTATTCTTCTTGTTATGCTTATTGCACTTAATGCCACATGTCAAACAATGCATGTCTTAAAATCAAATGCCAAGTCATTGCATACAAATCACCTAGGAAGGTGTCTGTGTTTTGGGCAACATAAGCATGAAGTCTCCATGAGCTCAGACTCTTATCCACAAAGGCATTCTCCCTTTAGCACATTGAGATTTCACTAACTGCTTCTGTGTCAATTTTTTCTTTGAAAGTTCAACATTTTGGAAAATTAGATTTGTTTGGCTTTTTAGGTCCAGGTGTCCAAATTCAAGCTCGAAGACTAAAGGGTCATGAATCTTTTGACTCATGAATATTTAGATCTTCACTATGGTGATCTTATTTTCTCCTTATTTAGAAATCTATTTCTTTACTGAGTGAAGACTTATTCAGTGGGATTCTTTTAAAATGCTAGATAAGGTTAAGCTACTCATTTTGTTTTCAAATGTGAGCTTCACAAAAATTTATGAGATTGTTATAAAAAAAAATAAAATTATTTGGTCTTTGTCATCCATGTCCAAGCTGTGATGACCCAGTGTGGTCAGCATTAGCCAAATTCTGCTCTAATTGAAGTCAGTGATTGCTTTCTTTGGGTGAGATATTAGGCCAATACTATTTTTAAAAAAAAATCTTATACTTCAATCTTGTTCTTTCCTTAGCTTTTAATATATGCTTTTGGCTCTCATAAAGGCTTGTTTCTAAGGGCAAATGTCAGGTAGCATGAGGATTACCTTGTTTTGCTTTGCTGGAATGTACTCAGAAAGCTAGAGTTATCAGATTAGTGATTGTTGCTGCAATTAATATTGTGTAGTGCATCTATCATCAGCCTGTAGAAAGCCTGATGCTGTGGACAGAGATCCTTTTCCAGGTCTGGCCCTGTGAGGAAAAGAGCTTTTTGTCTGCAACTGCTCCTCCCTCTGGCAGAAGTCGTGGGGTGATTCTGTACATCATCCCTAAGACATTTCCTCCAGAATGAGCTGAGGTGGTGGAGATAGGTCCAGCAGATCTCTGCTTGTCTAAAGGTTGCCCTGAGTGGAAGTGCTCCTGTATGCTGCAGCACTGGTTGGTCTGCAGGGATGGCAGCCCTTGCAGGGGTGATGACGAAGTCCTGGAGGCAAACTGGTCACTGAAAACGTCCATAGCTACTGCTATTTGCAGAGCCCTCAGCTGCCTATACCCAGAGTTGTTTTCTTTCTGCGAAGTCTCATGAAAAATTAACACCAGCATTTCTGAAGTATGCAGAAAATGTTCACTGGAGAGCTAGGAATATGTCCATTTATCACCAGAACTGAATTCACTTTCTTAGCACTAGCTATAATCAAGTTGGCCTCTCTCACCTTTAAGAAAAAATGTTCCTCTGTGGAACTATTTCCTCCCCTTCTTTCATCCCTAGTCTTTTCCATATAGCCCAAAAAGTGAGTGATCAGGCCCCCACAGCAGTAGTTACTGCATAACTGGTATGGTTGTGTCTCACAAAGACTGAAGAGGTATGGAACTAAATCAACAAATTCTGATTTGTTGGTTCAACTGCGTACAAACTAGCTAAGGAAAAACCAAGTTGGAAATGGAGAGCAAATATATGTGAGAGGCAAGCCACAGCTTGCAGTAAAGAAAATGTTTGCAGAAAACGCCAGCATTACAGGTTTATCTAAGGTGTGGTCTAGCTTAAGCTGCAGTAATTACCCAAGGTACCATAGCTGTGGCTGGAAAATGAAGTGCTTTATAAACTTAACCCATTCATGTCTCCTGAGACAAACCACAGTGTTATACTTAGGCCAAGCCATGGCTTTTCCAGTGCAACTGAAAAGTCCTAAGTAAGACTGCATCCTCCTTCATTTACCTGCCAAGAGAGCTTTGAGGCTCTGCATTCTCACATCAGTTCACAGCACTACAAACTAGCAAACAGAACAAACAGCTCTTTTCTTTTACTATTTATAGGTGTTAGTGATTTGGTCAACTGTAGGCAAAGCAGTAAAATGAGAGGAAACGTTTGAAAATACAGAAGACTTGTGGGGAAAAACATTTGCTAGATAGTTATATATGGGGTTGGGAATACCTACGAAGAAATAATGGGTGAGTAAGAGAGGCAAATTTAAACTTGCTAAGTGTAGGGTGGAAATGTCTGTTTGAATTATCAGTGGGTAGAAATACTGCTGTCTTCAAGAGAGCTGCAGAGAGCTTGCCTGGTTTATTCTGTTCTGAAGAAACAGAAGACTATCCAAGAGGATGGCAAAATATTTAAGCAAATTCAGAGCAATGTGTCAAAAGATGGCTGGGATCTGAAGGGGTTTGTTTATGAGGAAGGAACTCAAAAACCCTGAGTAGGTGAAGTTTGGTCAAAAAGGACTTTTAAGCACTTGAAGGTTTAAACTGTAAGTGAGTATAATAGATTGACTATTATGGATGATTTCCCAGGAACTGGCTGAAGGAGGACACTAAAATTTATGTTCCAAAGTCTTTCATTCACAGACGTACAGAGAAATGGCTTTCAAAGAAGAGATCAAGTGTTCACCTAATTTAATATCCTTTATAAATGCTTGCAAAGGATCTGATTTGGGACCAATGACTTCTGTTTCAGTCAAAACGTTGTGCATGATGTTTTGACCTGTAAAATCAGAGATGAGTCTACCGCTTCCCATGCTGACATGTTCCAATGTTTAATCTTCTTGAATAGCTCTTGTGGTTGACTACTCTGACCAGGGTTAATAATCTTCCCTGGTTAGAACTGGTATCTTCTTAGTCTCATTCAGATTTGTTTGTTTTTGACTTCCAGGGAATTAATCAGGAGCTATTAGTTGGGGTTGGGGGCGATCATTTTTTCTTGGCTTGCCAAGCACTGTAATTTTTAGTAAGTTTTCTGGTTTGCCAGAATGAAGCCCAACTACCCACCAGACCTTGCCTCTTCTGTTCTTGGAGAATCTTTGTTGAGGAGGCGGCTGTTCTGGCATGTTTTCATGTGTGCTACATTTATTTTTAAAATGTTTTCCAAAGAGGCTTGGCAACAAGAGCCGAGACTGTCATTACTGTGAAGAACTGGAAAATAAAAGAACAGCTGGTGTGTTTGGTGTCCTGGGAACTGTCACTCTTAGGATTCCCCCTCCAAAAGTAAAATCAAGCTATGTATTTGTTTGTCTTTCATCATGTATAATAAATTATAAGAAGCTGAGAAAAAAGCCAAGCCAAATCCTGCAAAAAATCAGCTGAAAGTTGACAAATGCCCACTGGCTAAGTACATTCCTGGCAACATGGGAAAGGCAAGAAAGTGGTAGGGCAATTTTCATTAAGTTTATTACCCTAAATTACTTAGGGCCTCGTCCTTAGTTTGCATAGGCAGTTCCTAGCGCCCTCACTGAGAGGTGCACAACAACTAGTCAGGAGCACTTATATCAGCCTGAAGGCAAGCTGTATGGCATGCAGCAGTATCCAAAATAAATATTAAAGCTACAGGCATTGGAAGCTGGCCTGGCATTCCAGCTGCGCTAACGGGTCCTGAGGAGGAGACGAGTATAAGGATCTGGACTAAACTTCATGTGTTGCCTTGTGTAACATGGACTTACCTTCCCTCCCCTGCCAGTGGGAGGGCACTGTTTGTTATCTGGTGTTCCTGGTTCACTCTCCCAGGCTGTGTCACTTGTTCCTCATAGGCTTTTCTCTGAATGCTATTCATTTATCTATTTATTTACTTTAAGAATCTACTTTATATCTGCTCATTTCATTTTTTTAATCTTGATTAAATATCTTTCTAGGTTTGGTTTTCACAGCTCTGTGTTTTCCTATGTAGAAAGCTATGGAGGGAGAGGTTTGCCTAAGAAAGGACTGCAGAACCACAGTGTTCACACTAAGCCTGGTCAGTGTAAATCTCTCCCTGACATCAATGTGCTTGAGATCAGACTCATATGTCTTATTTTTCCAGTATTCCCTGCACTGAACTGTGATTTCTGCTTCCTTTGAGTCCTCTTTCTAGCTGATAACATCCTTGTCATCTCTAGTGGTGTTTCATAGAGAAAACATTTGTTGCGGTGTTTGTAAAAGTTACTTGCAAGTATTTCCTTGTGCTAATTTATTTGTTCTGACTTACTACAAAGAATATGCAAGGGCAATTTGAAAATCCTAGATTTAAGAGAAACACATTATGAACTAGTATTTTGGGGGAATGACCAGTTTTCACTTTGCTGACCAAAATGTTGGCGTGGCTTTTCTTGGTAGAGTTTTCAATGTAGAAGAAAAATCTACTTGCAGTCATTTCTCTTGTCTCTCTGTGCCTCTCACTGCCTCCGTGTCAGTCTTGAGCTTTCTTTTCTTAAACATTTTTATTTGTTGTTCAAATATTTGCAGTCCTTAGAAGAGCAGAAAAACTTCAAGCATTTTGAAAACGTAGAAGGGCTCCTTAAACTCAATGAAAATTACTGAGATATTGCTTTAAAGTGCCCTGCTTAAATAAATTAGAGAGTTCTACAACTCTTAAATGCCCAATAGAGATGCAAGAGGCACCTAGAATAATAGACTAGGTCACACTTAAATGAATCTCTCTTGAAGAACATAACAGTAATAAGATAAACTGACTCTGAACTAAACCACAAAAGCACAGGTAATAATACAATACAGCTCCTCTAAATGAATCTCTTTTAGAGGAAGTGACCAGGTGACAGACTGGAGCATGAAAAGGGAAAAAAATTAAAATTATTTAACTTGTTGAAAGAAGCCATTTTTCTGAGTATCAGAGCAAAACGTTACCAGCCTTACAGATAGCTCTTCAGAAGCAGAAAGGCTTTTAAAAGCATTTCCTTTCATATAGAAGCAATTTGTTGACTAGATATACACAGTAATATGAATTTAGTTGCTGCAGGTAGGATCTCATAAAGCGCTGGTTTAGTGTGCTGGGCTTTTCTTTTCCTATAACCTCTAAATCCAGGATTTAACCCCAGAGAGCGTCAGAATATTGTTACGATCGGATTTTTGTCAACAGGCCTTGCGCAAATTGAGTTTGGTGGGTTCGTCAAGGTTATGTAACAGCAAACATTTGGAAAAATTGGGCACAATTGTCAGCCTTTGCTCTGAAAGGGCACAGGATTAAATGAGCATAAAAATTTAATTGTCCTCTCACCCTGAATAAGGCTGGGGCTTTCCATATTAGGGTCGGGCTGGCTAGTTGAGCAGCAATTTTTATCTGGCCCCTGGATAAATAGATGCATTCAGCCTTCTCGGGCCTTCAACCTTCATTAACACAGAAATTAATCACATAAATTAAACATATATATTTTGCTGGAAAAAGTCTTAACAAGCTGCATCCTCTACTGGACAAGAGAAAAGAATCAGGCATGTGTACATATTTAGCCTGACAATGCCAAGATTTCCAGAATATGTTTAGGTTTCTGTCCTTAATTTTCAAGGAGCAGATTGGCAGCTGGTGTAAATTGTCTATACTAATCACAGTGGAGTTAAGCCAATATATACCATGTGGGAGCTGAGAGCCTCAAGCAAACTGCAAATCAAAATCCCTTTCTCAACATGTTTTCTTTTTAAAACTTCATTGGTACTTTGCTGTAATTCAGTTGCTTTTAGTGGAGGTATATGGGTGTGTAATTGGAATAACCAAGCAAAGAACTGGTCCTTTAGATCTTATGAGGACAAGTGTATTCCTGTGCTTCAGTAGTGAAATGTAATGCACATAAGATACCAAATTTGTGATACATAATGATGTTTTACATTTATATGGTCTCTTTCATTCCATGTAATCCCACAGAGATTTACAAGGAGTTTAATGGCAGCAAACTGTGTCTGATTTTTGAAACGAATTATTTCTGCCGTTGGAGCAGTTGGTCAGTAACATAAGTTATGTTGAATAGCAGAAGAATCACTGATAACCTGGGCACTTACTGGAGTTGCAGGGGGAGTTGTTCTTCGCAGCCTCCCACCGTAAATGGCAGTGTGTTACATGATAATGTTGACCATAAGCCATTAAAATAAGGCAGGATTTGCTTAAAAGCAAATGCTTTGTATTTAAGGTTTATTTTTCTCATGTTTAAAATATGAAATTACAGAGTAAAAGGAAGTGGTAAAACCTCCATCACTCAAAGCCATGGGAATGTATCCACTTGTTCACACATGCTCCATAGTTATTGAAAGCGTGATTCTCATTTTACCAACTAATCCAACACTTGGATGTGTTTAGAGGACACCTTAGTCCTAGCCCAACGTTTTGATTTCCAAGTAATTATAAAGAAGAATGTGCCACATCATACCTATCTTTTATTTGCGTGTCAGTGATGAATAAAATATTCAAAGTGCAATTACAAATAGGCCAAGTTGGGTGCGAGACACAGAGCTCCTTTAGAGAACTTAAGTGCCTCTCATGAAAGATGCGTGTGGAATTTGGTGGGTCTGTATTATGCATCTAGGTCCACTGGGACGCACTGATGCACAAGCTAACTTTAGTCAGTGAAAGTTAATTGTTTCATTTTATGGCTACCAGATCCTACCAGCAACTTCCTTGGCCAGCTCCTTGCTCCCATCCTGCTTGTTTGCGCTGTGATGCACAGTTTGATGCCAGCTGCTGATGAGCTGGGAAGCAAAGGGGATTCAGGGAGCTCTGGTGCTGTGGGTCTCCCGCTGTTTTATGGAGCAGGAGATGCTGAATAGTCCTCTGAAATGCCTCCAGCACTGGGGTGAATTTCATACACTGTCTGCATTTCCTAAATCTGGCGTTCAACTTCAGAAGAGCTGACAGCTTTCTACCTTAAACTGGCTGGGAATTAGACATCTTTTCCTATGGAAAAATAGTCAAGGTTTTAAAATAGCTTACATAATAAATCCGAATGAAACGTTAGGGAAAAGAAAAAGCCTTACTTTTACATGTGTACTTGTGTATGTGAGTGGGTGGCTAGGAGTTTCTTAGAGAATCCAATTTTTAGGAGAGCAAACAAAAGAGCATGTTTTTGGCATCTTAGCTGGCTTTCTGGAAGACCCTGTCCCATTTTGAAATTTGCAAAGCTGGAGAGGGGAGAGAGGCAAGGAAGCAGAAAGATAAGGGGCACTGGAAACCCAGGGAACTTGTTTCTGGCACACTGCTCTTCCCCTTGTTTCTTCCTGTTTCTCCTCTCTTCTGGAAGACTTCTGTCATTTTAATAAGGAGGGAGATTAGCAGAAGTATTGTATCTAGGGAAATAATTTTTTTTTCTGTTAAATTTAAATGTTTCCCACAGAATTTTTCAGTTGTGCAAGCACAGCACTTCTGATTAGAAAATTATCATGGGAGACAATTTCTCAGCTCTGCTTTGATTATCCACCAGGGAATTCAGTGTAGTTCACACTGACATATGTAGCCATTATGGTCACTTTTAATAAGATTAAGTCTTTTTCTCCAAGGTGTTCTGGCTAAAATGTCAGGGTTTCGAGCAGTAGAAAAGTATGTTCAGGTAGCTAGAGTTATTGCACCAAATATGCCTTCATTTCCACTGGAAAACCTGATTCTCCATGACTAGTCCTCCAAAATACATGCCCCAGCTTCTCAAAAGCATTCCCATTTCTCTTGTTTCATGAGCTTCATTATTGTATGGTCAGTCTGTACCATTCCAGGTGTCATCTTTAATGACATGCTGCATCTGCAGTGCACTGTGATTCAAGTGAATTAAAGGATCTAAAATAAAGGACCACAGTTTTGAGGTGCCTCTTAAAAAAAAAAAGTTTCTGAACATTAAAAAATACTGCAGGATAAAAATATGTACTCTAAGAAATACTAGTACTGATTTACAAGTTAGAGTACACAGAGACATTTCATTGCTCCTATGTTAGACATGGGAAAAAATTCATACCTCTGAGAGACCTTGAGGAAGTCATTTTGGAATTCATACACTGCTGTTTGATATTATTGTCAGGCTGATTTATCGCATCTAAGAGATTATTAGGTATTATCACAGTAGATTATATTTCATTACCTCAGAATACTAATCATAGCATTAGTATTTTCTTGTTGTTAATATGCGTTTTGTTACTGGAATATTAAATTTGAGCAGAGAATATAAACTGTGAAAATTGGTACTAGAAAATGGTAAAAGATTTAATTAGCAGAATGAGACTTTTTAAAATAAAATATTTCATATTTATTTGTTACTACTGTACTGGTATCTCCATTTACCTTTTCTGTTTAAGCTTAATAGTGGTAGGACACATTACTTGAATTTACCTGTGAGAATCTTAAACAGTAACTACTTTGATTAAAGCTAATTAAAGTAAGTTTGTTATTAAGTGTTAATTTTGCTTTTTGGATACATTGTGCTTGCCAAAATCCAGTTGCCAAGTGAGTTACTTTAAAAGGCTTTTTCTCTCCCTTGAGAATGGCAGGATGAAGGGAGTATTATCAGTGCAGCAATACATTGTGGCTCGGAAGCGTGAGTTGGAGAAGTGAAGAAGGTTGCCATCTCTCAGACCTAAAGGATTTCAAAGGCTGCAGGCTTAACAGAAACTCTTTTAATTTCATGCCACCCATCTTGTTTTCATGGTGACCCATGAAAATCGACACAACACAGTGGTATGCCAGCGTTTCTTAAAGGAAAATCAGTTTATTACTACTAGAGCTTTGAGAACTTTGAAAAAAGCCATGGAAGCAAGCGTTATTTCTCCCTTTCAGCCAGCAGAAAGTTTCCTAGGTTTGTGATCTCGTTTAAAGTGGAGAAAGATCTGTGCAGTGCAAAATGATCTGAAAGACGGCTGGACCCAAGGCATTCACTGCCCTGTTTTGGGCTAGTTCATGCTCTGGCCAGACTCTAGCAGCAGAAAGACATTGCATTTGTATCACCTGTGTTTTTTCCCTGCCTGGTGTAGTCTCTCCCTTAGGTTTACCTACTCAAAGTAAAACAAGCAGTACGTGATGGCAGGTAGACAGTACTGTGGAACTGGGCTGTTTTTTAGTAGCTTACTAATGTTATGTTATTAGGTTAATGTTACTAAGTAGACAGGTGAGAGCATGCAAAATGACCTATGCCAACTCTGGGTCACTGCCTTGTGCTGTGCCCTCCCCATGTCAGGTTTGCTTTACTTCACTTAAGTCTTTTTTTGGGAAAAGAAAGTCTCTAACCTTCTGGCTGATGGGAAATAGGGACAGACAGAAGAAAATGGTAACACCACACCTCTACATCACCCCTCCCTTTTTTGGGCTCTCACCTTGTCTGTCCAGGTTGTTTCTTGTATATGTTACTGCAAAGACATTAGGGCAGACCCTCAAACTAGATGTGCTGTTGAGATTAATGTTGGCCAGGGTGCAGTTCATCCTGGATGAAAACGACATGGGCTGCGCTTTTGTCAGCACAATGCCATGCAAATCCATATAAAGGTTTGCTAGACTCGTGTTGCTAGCGAAGTACAGAAATCTCCAGTGGAAACAAGTTCATGGGACTCTATCCTGGAGGCAGCGGGCACTCTGAACCGAGGGACGGATTTTGCTGTGTGTGGAATGCAAGACTTTTCTAGCAGCTTATAACATCGCGAGGTGACAAGCAGTCCTCATAGTGCTGAATGCCCCCACTTTCTCAATCACATCTGCAGTAATAGAGGGTGCTCAGGAGCACTCTGCACTGCAAAGGATCAAGTCTGTCATCTCTTCTGGTGTTTTCAGAAAGAAAAAATCACCATTGAGAGCCTCCGAAAGCCTCTAGTTTTTAATGATCCATCTGTACCTTTCCATTGT
This sequence comes from Ciconia boyciana, assembly GCF_034638445.1. Taxonomy (NCBI): domain Eukaryota; kingdom Metazoa; phylum Chordata; class Aves; order Ciconiiformes; family Ciconiidae; genus Ciconia; species Ciconia boyciana. Next base: position 57,916,289 of record NC_132940.1, on the reverse strand, counting down.
GTTCTGCTGGAAAAGACATTTAATTTATTTTAAAAGATCTGGGGTGTTCAGTGAGCCCAGTTTGCACATTTCTTGTGACATATCCAGCGGTCCCAGCAAGGGCAACTGCTTAGCATGACAGGCTACAGAACAATGCAGCTTTTTTTCTTTGCCCCTCTTTCTCCCAAGGAATACAAGTCTTCCAGAGAAGAGAACATCTCTCATTATATAAAAAATGTGTGCACCTGGTTATGTGTATCATATAGGTGGGAAATATGAACTTTAATAAAAATGAGCCATTCTAGACCTGGGTGCTATAAGTCTGATGACAAAATTGATTGTCCTCATAGCTGAAAATGCATGAAGAAAACAAGTATTTTAAGGAGAAAATGACAACGTTCAATTTAATCTATAGAGAAATCGCAGCTTTAACTCTTTCGGGGCAGGAGATAGCTTGTTGTGAGGTGTGTGAACGTGCTTTTACGCAGTGGAGCCCTACTCCCTGGCACAAGCTTGTTAGTGCTGCTGCAATAGAAGTAATAACAAAATCTTCTTTGTCTCAAGTTGGTATCTACAAATTCTCACAGGAAGAAACAAAACAAAACAAAAAAAAAACACAAAAAAACCCAACAGTCCAACATGTCAAACCTTCCCTATTTTCACATGTGAAAATCCCGAGAGAAATATTGTGTATTGCTACTGTAGATAGAGTACATGTACTCAAGAACAAAGAGGGCTTAAGAAGAAGACATGGTGAATATATAATAACTCTGAATAAATACGGTAAGTCCTCTCTTGTTTCTTTGCAAGTGCTTTTCAAGAAGTGAATAATAGTAAAGCTCTCCAAGTCACTTAGGGTCTGAGCCTGCAAATATCTACTCATATGAGTACTTCTTACTCATGTAAGTAGTCCCATTGAAGTCTGTAAACCTGCTCATGTGAGTAAGGCTAAACAAGTTCAGGGTCTAAGACACTATGGGGGAGACAAAAGCATATACAAGTACAGCCCTAAGACTCTTCAGACATGGAGCAGCAAAAGATTTATCTGAGGCTTCCAATGTAAAGCCTTGTAAATTAGTAGGAAGATCTAAAAAATCAGGCCGCCGCTGCATTGGGAAGCAATGGAGCTCTCTTAATATGGGGATATAGGGGTAATGTGATGGAAAGACTTAGATGCAGCATGTAGTCTAGCAGTTGTATTCTGTACTGCTTACAATCAGAGCAGTAGCTGGAAGTCTAGCTAGCAAATAATTATAGTAATCAAGTCACGATGAAACAAAGGAGAGGCTATTATTCCAGCAACTGGCCAAGGGAACAAAAGTTTGGCTGGCTGGATTCCTGAAGGAGAGCAGGATTTACTACACAATGTGGGATATAAACTTTGATGCATTTAAATTGTCTTACAGACTTGTTTGCTTTTACCTTTTAAATAACCTTTGACCAAAAATAAACTAATAGTTGATTATCAATTTAGCCGATTAAATTTGGGACAGCAGTACATGGAAATCTGTTAAAAGTCAGGGCTTGTCTGCTTTGCACCTAGGCTAGGTTTGGACGTGTGAATATAGGAAGGGCATGGGTGTGGTCAGTTTTTTTCCAATTGGTAAATCTGTGTCCTGATCTCCATTTTGCAGGAAGGGAAAGTGAAGCTTAGAGAAATTAAGGCCTAAAGCCATGAAAATGAATGGGAAATAAATGGAAGATGGTATTTTGGGGCATCTGCCCGCAGCAATTTCCTCAGGGTGAAACATGAAGTTTCTCTGAAAGGAGGAAGCCTATGAGATATCCTGATGGAGATCCAGGTCTTGCCTTGTGCTTTGCTTATGGTATCGCTTCTCTTTCAGGTGGACTTGCCTCCTGCTTACTGGGCTGCTCTTGAACAAAGGTCTCTTAATATTTGAACATGGGTGGAAATGTTGGGAAGTATTACTGGTCCATTGACATCAGTACTATGTTCTTTTGTAACTTGTAAAACTTTTAGAAATTTTAAGCAAGGCTGAGGGATTCTCACCCTTTTGTTGAAAGTGCCAAACTACTGTCTTGTTGCTTCCGTCACTGTTCTGTTGGCTGTGCTCGAGGTCACTTTTTCCTGGTCAATCAAACTGTCCTAGATTTTCTCTTCCCAAAGGCAGATTTTTATGCAGTAAGCTGGATGTTTCTGTGAATTGTGACTGGACTTGAAATTCTTTGATTCATTGCAATAAAATCTTGTACCTCAAATACTGAGAAAGCCAGCTAGCAGAGACACTTCTTGCAAAAATTAGGGGTGATAAAAATGACTATATCTATGCTGTTCTGAGGAACCCAAAGAAGTTTACCTGCCTGATTTGTAATGCTGTAGATTGGACCATTTGGACTTTAATTTTGCCATTTTAAAGCCAGTGGTATTTATGTGAAGTTAATGGAGTTTCCACCAGTGCAAAATCTGTCCTCTACTCTTTCAACTTTTCAGAGAGATTTCATCTTTGTGCCTTTTTTTTCCCCAAAGAAAAAAAAAAAACATTTAAGGGGGGAAAATAGATATAAGAAAGCCCGTGAAAAAATACTATTTCTAAGTAACGTACTTTTTTCAATGACAGCTTAGTATTTTTGTTAAACGGCACCACTTTCAGCTTTCAAAAAGGTTTAGCCAACAGTGCTCACACCGCTTTCGACAAGGTAAACCTTGCCCACCCGTTATAACCTTTAGGTCATTCCAATCATGTTATTTCTCCCATAATGCCAGAAGTAATGGAGTAGGCAGGAAGTGAAAGTAGAAGTTATACAGCACTGCTCTCCTGCCTTTTGTTTGCTTGTCTATAACTACCTTAAACTACTTCCTTCTCATCATTATAACAATGGGATGAAATGGTTCTTTATAAATGGCCATGAAGTAAAGGCAGGCTGCAAAGGCTTCTGTAACCTATTATTATGACCTTTCTCTCATCAGTAATTGTTTAGCAATTTGTACCTGAAAAATCCAAGCTGTCTGTAATGTGCCACACAAGGTGTGGTGAAAGGGCTTTGGAGACAGCTAGAATAATTATTAAATACCACTGTGATATAAGGCAGCAAGTCTAAGCAGCATGAAAAGGCATTGGAAGATTGAATAATGAACTCATCTTCAAATGCATTAGGCCCTGGCTTGTTTTGGTGAAATAAATGTCTGTGATTTAACACACAGAGACTGCTGATGCTGTGCCTAGATTTACTTCATTAAGAAAAAACCAAAGCAGTCCTGGTGCAATTCTGCCATAGTTATCTGTAGGCAGAAACCAGACTCCTTAAAAATCTTGGTGTCTCACAGAAGTAGCAGGAGGATAGAGTCCTGAAATACCCTCATACTTTACTCATAAGCTACAGGACCTGTTGTAAGCATCATTTCAGTGTCAGAGCCACGTATTTGTTTAGATTAAAGCAGTAAGCAGCCTGACCTTTTTCAAATGCCTTCGACTGATCTCTGGGGGCAGAAGCTTTATAGGTATTTTTACACTAACTTTTGAACATGGCAACTAATAGAGTTGTCCTTGTGACTAGTGATGACTCAGAGCCAGACACAGTAGGCATGGATAAGTGTAATGCAAGATGAATGTGAGTAAGTGTCTGTGGGCTGTGAACGCTGCTATGTCTCCAGTAGCGTAGTGATTGCAGTAAGGTCTTTTGCTTATGTTTTGGAATTGAAAAGTAAATCTTTTGAAGTGTCCAGTGTTTGCCTTGAGCTGGATCATTTGAGGTATTTTGTCCAACTATTCCTTGTCCTAAGTTTGGCCACCCACTATTTTGTGTGGTTTGTCTTTTGCTGGCCCTTTTCCCGTACCCGTTAGTGTTTGCCTGGCGAGTGCCAAAGCTTTCATTCTTCCTTCCCTGAATGGCTCCAAATTTGCATCTCATGCAAACAACCCAGCTGCTAGACTCACACACAGAGTAAATGGCTGACACACTATTTATACATACTTCTTCTTGGGTAGCAACTTATTCCTTGGCTATGTGGAGAAAATAATATTGCTTGACTTTATTTTTCACACTTTTTTTTTTTAATTCTTCCTCTTAAAATATTTTGACAGATTTTTCTAGTTTTGTGGCTTTGGCAGCCGATATTGGCTTATCTCTTTAGTTAGGCTTTTTTTCATTATGATTTTGAACACGGTCAGTCTGGATGGTTAACAAGGGACATCGGTGCAAAGAGACAGCCATGAAGACGGGAAGAGTAAGTGGCTGCAAAGCAGTCTTGCAGTGAACTGACTTGTGTGCCCTCTCCTGGCTGGAAGCAGCCAGCTCAGGCCAGCACGCCATGCTCCCTGTGCCGCTGGCTGCTCTAGCAGGTCAAGTAGCAGGAGATAATATAGGGATTTATGCAGCAAACAAGACTAGGCTCTTCCTCCATAACCTCAGCTATTGTCACTGCATGTTCCTTAGTAATGCTCCAGACTTCCTGCCCTCCGGGCATGCCTTTTCCAACCTGCTTCCTTCAGCTCTGACCCTCTAAGTTTGGCAGGAAGCTGCTAGGGCAGCTAATGGGGTGGACTGGTCCTCCTCAGCGTTAGGCTGTTGGTTAACGAGATCATGCCTCCATATGGGTGCTGACATCCTCCCTTCAGAGCAGAGCTGTACTGTTGCAGTTGACTCTGAAGATCTGGGAAAGGAGGTTCTGGGATCCACGTTGTCCCTCCCAAATGGGGGATCACTGCAGTTTGCTAAGTTGTGGACTTGCCACCTGCCCCACAAGTCTCATTCCCAGGGGCTCTGCAGAAGAACTTCATCTGAGTCCTCATATGGCTTTCCCAGCTTCCTCTTTTTCCTTCTCTGGGATGAAAAGTCTGTCAGGCCTTGTTGTTCAAATCCTGGCTACACATGCATCAGCAAAAGGGCTGTCACTCTGTTTTATTATTTGTAGTATGGTGACTGTCAGATCTTGGGGTTCTGGCTATAGCAGAAACACAGAACAAGCAGGTTTGGTCCTTGCCTCAAAGCTCAATGCTGTCATACCTGACTGGGCAGGTTTGACACTTACTTGCCCTGCAGTTAGCTTGCCTTAATTAATATACGACTGCAGAGCATCAAGGAATCAGCCTGCGTGTTTTGCTGTATCCTAAGGAAGGAGGAGTGGCTTCATGATTGCACTTGTTTGGCATTATCAGATTTCAAGGATAGTATTCAAATCTAGCAGTGTGCCAGCTTGGTCCTTCTGCCATGCAGAGCTGATGTGAAGTGTGCACTGGAGTTTACTGTGCTCTGGGCCTTGAGATGAGATGCCAGACCTGAGGTTGCAGGTACCTATGTAAGGACTTGGTGGCCTTAATGCTCTAGAGATGGCTGCATTTTACTATCACAGTTGCTGTGATGTTTGTCTAGCATTTCTTTAATTCTTTGGAGAAAAAGAAATGCTGTATCTTTGTAAACTAGCATATTATGTACTGTTATTTAACCTAGTCTGCTCAATGTGGCATTACATTTGGGAAGGGAGGAGCTTAGATAAATGTGTAAGCTGAGCAGATAGATGTGTGAGTAGAGCAAAGCAAATGTCAATTTTTCTCTTTTCCCCCAGTACTTTACCAAGATTTTACACTGATTTCTTTCTGCTTTAAAATCCAAAAGGAGTAATGATGGAGCAGATGATTCTCATCTGCTGCTAAAGAGAAACTGAGACCCTAATCCTGCAAATACTTATTCCTGGGCTTAACTTTAAAATTAAGAATGTTCATTAATCTTGGCAAAATCGGAGGACAATTTATCTTTTAGATGAGTCCACCGAACCACTTTTCAATAAGATATCACTCTTCTTTCCTGCACAGATGCAGTAAGAACTGTCCATTTAACATGGCTGTTGTTCAACCTGTTTTAGTTTGTTTCCAATTCATGAGAAAGTGGTGGAAAAGGTCCCTTCATTATGTTTTAAATTTGTGTAGGTATTTTGGTGAATTCCTTGAAATTCAGCGGAAAGCTTAGTTTTTAAGTTAGGCATTATAAGTATCAAATTAAGCTGTCAGTATGTGAAGTGATACAGAGGAAGATGTGTACAAGTACAAGCACCCTCACACGAACACACACACGCATCTCTTTCCTCTCTGTGCCGACTGGTAAGTCTTAACAGCAGAACTAGAGGCTGGGAATTACATTTTAGTAATTCTTTTCTAGTTATGTCAGATTTCTAGCATGCTATTAGAGACATATGTGTCATCCTCACCATCACCCAACATATCATTGCTGTTTCAAACTGTTACCAGAGCTGTTGACACAGAATATTGTGTCTGTCGACAGCTCCAATTAGTTGGCGTGTCTGACTACTGACAGCACAGTCTACTTTTGTTTATGAAGACGGTGTGAGCTGTATCTCACTCTCACAACCTCCAGTGGCAGACAGATGGATAGAACTATATAATCATCAACGGAAGCGGGTGATATTCTGTCTTCACAAATCATCATGTGGAGCAGAACCAACGGCCTTTTGTCTGCTTTCAGAAATGACTGCAAGATTCCTCCCATCTGTCAAGTTATGAGGATGAATATGTATAAAATACATCAGATATATATGCGGGGTTTTGTATTGTGGGGTTTTGTTTTGTTTTGTTTTGTTTGATTGGGGGGTGAGGGGGAAGGGGGGAAAACTGCTTCTTAATTTTCACCAGATGTTAGCTATGAGACATGGAACAGTAGAGGGAGAAGCACAATAATTTTCTCTCAAATTGAACTTTCCTGACTTTTTTTTTTAAAGGAATGGACCAACCCCTCATCATTTGCAAATGTGGAACCCCATTGATTTCCTAAGGTTGTACAATTGCAACTGAGCACAGAATTTAGTCTAATGCACTCTTTACATGTGTTTAATCCTCCCTATTGTGTGATTATAAAATCTTAGCAGCTGCCCAACCAGCAATGTTCTGCTTTTCATTTAATAGCAGTTACAGATACAAACTATTTTCAAATATACAGTTCTAAGTTGCCGAGTGGTTCCTCAAGCACCGTGTATGCTGAGTTCAGGGAGTGTTTGTTCTGAGAACAGACTGCTTCCCCCCCCCAAGTAGGTAAGTAGTATAGATTTGGCTCATTCATTCAAGCAACACGCTGTTTAGTATTCCTTAAAAGACCTAAAATTTGAGTGTGACATTTGTTTTCTTAAGAACAGTAAGACTGATATACACAGATTTTTTTTTTCTAAGAAATAAGACTTTCTTTTCCTTAACATAGCAGAATATCAAAATTTTCAATAGAACTTTTCTTATACCCAGCAAATTCTTACACAAATGTCCACTTGAAAGTGAAGGGGAAATCAGAATATGAATTGTATTTGTGTGATTTCTCTGCCTAGTTTTCCTGCTCTGTGCTGTATAATATTTTTCAGCTTTCCATTGCTGTAACATGTGCTATAACATTTAAGTGCTGATCCTGACTGCTGAAAGTTAATTAGTGTTTATTACTGACTGAAGTGGAAGCAGGATTTGAGTTTTATCCAGGAATTAAGAAATACAGATTCACTTGTTAGTATTTGCTGTATTTCATATAGCAAATGAGTAAGTGCCATTTCCTCACTCTTGTGAGAAATGAACTCTAATCTTGGAAAAATGTCCTCATTTTCCCTGCAAAGTCAGCAGGACCTAGTGTATAAAATGTAAGCATGTACTTAAAGCATCAGAGAAGAGCACTGGTTGATAGCATTTTTGGTTTTGTATTTTACTTCAGAGGACCGAATTCCTACTAACACAACTGGAACAAAACCAGTGAAATTCAGGGTAGTTTTGATTATTCCCTCCCCCCCTTCCCCGCCTCCCCATCTTCTGTAAAACTAGTAACCCAATGAGTAAAATGTAGTGGGAATGATGCAACTGCCTATATTAGATTCTGTAGATCTTCAGGGTAATCTCTGCTGGAGTTTGAAGGAAAACCTAAAAGTTTCATCCTGACTGGTTCACATCCCTATTAATTCCATAGGCCTTTTCTCTATTAGCGAAAAGAACCTAAAACTGGGGAAGAATGTTATTACTCTGGATACAGGCCAGTTCCCAGTGTGTTTAATGCAATAATTATAATGGGTGAATCAGTAATGTAAAAGCACTGTATTTTATTCAGAATTTAGGAATTTTCCAATGGTATGCATTTTTGATTTTTGCAAATCCTCAAGCAATTGGACTGTATGGGGTAAAATACTTTTGATTTGGAATTTTTTAGCAATTGAGTTTAAAATTTACATGAATTCATAGATGCACTCTAGTATTTTTCAGTTGTAGATGAGCAATGATATTATGAGATTGTGCTGCACACTCTGAAAATCAGCTGAAATTTTGAAAATTTCTGAGCAGGCCACAGAATAAACATATTAAAAGATATTTGCTGAACATGTGTGAAGTCCAAGGAAATTCATTGTGAGCTCCTGGCTAATCTAAGAACAAAGGAGCAGCTAAGTTAGGTAAATAAATAATTAATTTTTAATTATTCACTCGACTGTACTAATTACTGTGACCCAGTTCTTAATCAGTCAGAGATCCCAGTGAAATACTTCGTGGTAGTCAGGCATTTGTTCAAATGAAAACTCCAATATTTAGATCATAGAAATGTGTGGGTTAGAGTGAGAGAAACGGAGGCTGTTGACTTGACCTCTTGAGAGTCGCTGAGCATGTGTGATTATGAGAGCAACTCCTGTGTATTCCAGGTTGTGAAGTGTGACAGTAAGCAGAGGACTTGCACTAGCTTTTCTTCTGTCGTGGGTCATTGGGCCTTCTTGTTTCGAGGCCAGAAGGGGGACAAAATTATTAGGATGGGCTGGAGTAGCATCAAGTGTGTAGCCACTGGCTCTGTGACTTCACAGACACTAAGAGCTGCTGCAGAGCAGCAGTGGTTTAGTGGGAAAGTTCTTTACTACTGCCAGCACCTGCAAGCTCTCTCCCCTCCTTTCCTGGCTTGCATAGTAGCAATAAGGCACATCTGACTTCAGAGTAAGCCCCTTCTTGGGATTCAGATGCTGGAGAGGTTAATGGGTGGCCTTAGGCAGGTCCCAAAGGTGACTCTTCTTTCAAATGTCATGTTCACAAGAACATCTCTAGGAGAGCTGGTCAGTCTTCTGGACCACTCTTCTCATGTCCAAACACAATTCCTTTTCCCATCATTTTTCTATCTTCTTGTCCCTCATACCATATTATGCAGGCTGTGGGACTGCCAGCACCAATGCTGTTTTTATATTTGTTTCAGTACGTTCTTTTTCTTTTTTTTTTTTTTAAATAGTGCCATGTTAGGCTCTGAGAAACCAGTGATGCCTCTGTTTACTGAAATAGGAATAGTATTACTTAAATAGTGATTATTATTTGTGCTCTCAAACTGAGCTGGGATTTGACTGGTAGCTGAGGACCCCATCCACCATGTGGGCATCCATTGCACAGAGAAGTCGTACAGTCAGATATAGCCTCTGTTGCCAATGAGAATAGGCAAACCAGACAAAAGAATGGTTTTTATCCCTTTTTTACATACAGGAATCAAGGCACTCAGAGATTGGGTTACTTATGCAAGTTTATGGTATGAAATAAGTTTGTATCTCTCGTGTTCCTGTATGTGCCTTAACCACAAATCATCCTTCAGGCAAATTTACCTGTCACTCTGGTAGTTAAATGAGATTTTCTCCTGTGGTAACTTCTGCAAGTTTAAACTTGTTCTGAGCACAGTTCAGAAAGGACAAGCTGTTGCAGATCCATACTTAAAGTAGGCGGTACACAGGACCACCAGCTCCTGGAGTATTTTTCATAAGAAAGCATGAGTGTTTCCCTTATTCAGACCAATGTGATTGCACTGGAAATATTTATTATAGAAGCAAATTCTGGATCCCATGAACTGTTTATGTTAAGAAAATGCTTTGGTTTGAATAGAGTTTAAATTAAAAATAGAATTTTACTTCAGCTTCGTAAAAATGTCAAACCAAATCCTGGCAGCTGTACTTGGCTTGAAAACAGTGGAGTTTCACCAAGGAAGAGTTATTGCTCATCTCTAATGGAAAACACCCCTTGTAATAGGTAAATGAGAAGGAATGTCCCCATTTTGTATCTCTCCTCCTACACGTTTTTAAAATGCTGCACCCGAGACTCTGCAGGTTCAGAGGGCTAAGCTCAGTTTTAAGTGAGTTAAAAGTCAGTTCTGTGCTGAGACCACCGGACTGTGCCACTGTTTACTGGTAGTCTTCTATCAGCAAGTGGGTTTTTTCTCTTATTTTGCCTGGCTTGCTGTGTTGCCAGGTGCTAATCCTGCAACCTACCTTAATTCTCAGAGTTCTTTTCCTATTTTTCATTGCAGGATAACAAGTATCTTGACTGTAATCTATTAATTGAATTGAATAAACTTGTTTCCCTAGCAGTGAGAGCATATTGTTTGCACACAGTGTCATCCCAGGCCCTCTAGCTATCGAAAGATTGCCAGATATGTTTATTAAACCCCCTGAGCTTGGAAAGAACACAGAAAACTGTCATCTAGAGCAATACGAAAGTGCCTATCTCAGCTGGGGATCTGGCTGTTATGAATAAAGGAAGAGTTTGTGGTAGAGTTTTGAGATGTAAGGAGAAAAGGCTTCCCTATGGTGCAAATGTGTTGGAACCCTCAGGCGAGAAAAAAAAATATTGAATTGTTGCTGGCAGTACAATGTAATTATTGAGTTAGTTACAGCAAGGTCTGAGAGTTTCTGAGGTAAAGGCCTGGTGACTTCATTTTTTCATTATCCCCCCCCCCCCCCCCCCCTAAAATTTTGAATTGTAACATTTTTTTTTTCCCCTTCTTACTAGTAATTGAACCACAAATATCTACCTAATTTCCAATGATTTTGTGGAATGATAGGTTTCAGAGTTCTTGTTTTGTATATGCTTCCTTTCCCTGTTCTAAGTGAAATGCAAACTAGCCAATAATGAAAGAAAAGATGGAAGGAATAGTAAAACCTCATTCCAGATCTAAACTGTTCTTTACTGCAGCTGGAATCACAGACCTGGAGAGTCTGGTTTGTTGTATTATGTCCTGGCTTGATCAAGCTTTTCCCTGTTGACATCAGGATTTCACCTACATGCAACAGAACCATAGCCGAGGAATCTAGATTAGAATTGTCTCTGTGAAGGACATTTGTTTCTATTGACCTGAAATCTCGTACATTTGAAGGTGTATTAGGTTAAAATATCTACATCAGCAATTGCTAAAATTTTTTTTGATAGCAATACAAACTCAAATCATATTAAAAAGGGAGAGAGTTAATTTCTTTTGGTCTGATGACTCCACTTGAAGTTGTGATCTTCCTTTGGAAGCTGCTGGTCTAGATGCTGCAAGGTACTGGAGTGTTCCTTATACTTCTTTTCCCCAATCTCCTCCATTAATCATTAGAAAATTCTTGCTGGCCATCTTGGAAAAGAGACTTCTGCTTTATATTAATTAAACTTATACCCTTTGTTGTTCATATGTGCTATGGTCTTATTTTAGTGCTAAAATAATATTTTTATTGAATATTATCTTTATTGATTTTTAAAAAATTAAACAAAAATCTTGCAGGTGCTGATTTTGGCAGCCTGTGCTGCACAGAGAGTATACACTCTTAATATTTAATGATGAGAAGACATGGAAAATGTGTTGTGTAGTAAATAAAAAGCGGTGAGGTAGAGCTCAAACAAGGGCTGATATTTATCTCTGGTTCCCATAAATTGCCCAAGACAATTGAGATCTTTCCATTGACTTTGGTGAGCTGTGGCCTGGGTCCCATGTATCTATATCCAAAATATATTGTTGTCATTGATTATTTATATTGTCATCATGCCTCAAGGCTCCAGTCCAGATCTCTGGATCCTGTTGTGCTGGATCATTATTGAAGCATGCAGCTAGCGCTGCTCTTAAAGCTCTTTCAATCTAAACAGAATAGCTGTTTCATAAAACAGTCCTTTTCTAGAAACAGTAATTTGATTCACATGATGACACACGAGGGTGGCCTGCTTGTGTTTTTGGCTGCCATGGTTCTGTGTTACAATCCCTGCTGCTGTTGCCAGTAAGCCAAAACTAGATATAGTTGGGTTTTTTATTCCTCAGGCTTAAGGAAGTACTTTACATTTACAGGCACCTACTCCTTTACTTTCTGTTGCAGTGTAGTCAGGTTTTCCTTGCTTTTCCAAGGGGAATGCAATTCATGTGAAATTGCAGTTGTATTTGCCCTGATCTGTGAGGTTTCTGTAAAATATTTTGGGTTATACTTGACCATTTTCCAAGGAAGTGTATTAAAATGTTCCTGTGGTCTCTCCCTTGCATCTTTTAGCAGAGATGAGCTTATTTCTTCAGATCACAAACTGGTAACTCGAGCTTTTAAGAATCAGGTTTTCACTGCTAACCTTGTAGATGGAAGGAGAGGAGAAGAGATTCTGAAGTGTTTGGTTGGACTATGGACTGAGTACCATGGCTTCAGTCACGTTTGGTCATGGAGAACTCGGAGAGCTTACACTGGCTTTAGCAAGGCAAGAAATTCAGTTGCAAGGTCTTGCATACTGAAGGGGATACATGCATCACTCACTATTAACTGATGCAAAATCCATATGTAGGAGGAAAACTACTGAAAACTTTTGTATGCACAGTGTTCCTCACCTTTGCTATATTTGTGGTGTTTCCTGAACGTGGGTTCTGGGGCAGCCACACTGCTGGCTACCAGGAGAAGTAAACGGGAACAAATCTCCATTCCAGCAGGAAACTTAGGCTAATTAACTGTTTGACAATATTGTTTGCTAGAGAGGAGCTGTAGAGAGGCGTTATCACTCTGAAGAGATGAAGTTCACCTATTTGCAACCTAACCTGTGCCTCTTGTTCATTGTTGCCAAATTTACCTTTTTATCCATGATGTCTCATGAGATTCTCTGCTAATATTGAAGCCTCCTGGAAAGAATTAAGCGGATTATTTTCTTCAGTGTTGACTCACAAGGGAGGCACTAGTTGTTTGGTTTCAGCCGAACCTCAGAACAGTACCCGTTCGTCCACCGGTCAGTGTTTAACCTCATCTCACTAAAAGGCCTCGCAGTGCCTTTTGTAAAATAGTGCTGGATTTTGTGGGTTTTCTGTAAACTGCACAGACTTTCTCTTGAGCCCACTAACAGAGGGGCTTATGCAGGGCCTTATGTTTTTCAACTGAAACCTCTGCGAATGCGTTATCTTGGAGCTAAAGCTGGTTAATTCCACTTGCAATCTGTTTGCTGGAGTTTCCCCAGTTTGGAAAATCCCATCAGTCTCCTCCTTTTCTGCTAGTAAGTACCTGCTTTGTCATAATTAAGATGACACATTCTGTAACTGTTTGTCCATACCCTTCACCAAGAAAGTGGATACTCAGCTAGGAGATCCAGATTTTGTTCTCAGCTGGACTGCTGACCTGATGTTGAATGCCAAACAAATGCCTAAAACTTTGTGCATCATTTGCCCCTGCCCGCCCTAGCCATGTCTTCTGTGACCTGTGCTTAGACTTACGTAGTTTGCAGGACGAACTGGCTCTTATTAAACATCAGCTTTACAGCAAAATATGCATTTTATCTAAGCACTTGCTCACCTGCCTCCTTTCATAGTTTACTTCAGCTATGTGATTCAGGCTTTGTCATTTAATAAACATTGTGTTCTAAAATAACTAGTGGTTAAAATTAAGCAGTAGATTGCTGAAGATGCTTTAATGATGTTTACACAGTAGTGTGAGCTCTGAAAATGCTACGAGACAGCTTTCACTAGGAAAGAGAGTCTTAGTAGTCCTTGTAGTTCTTGATGAACATCTGAGAAGGATTTATTTTTCTTCTGCCAGGAAACTGGGGGCAAATTCTGCAGCACCATCTGTAGCTCAGGGTTTTGCCTACAAGTTCAGATGTGTATTACAGTGTAAAACAATTTTCAGTTTAAACAGGAGCCCTCCTGAGTGTTTTAAATTATCTTTGACCTTTATATATATATATAAAGACTATATGTGTATAATCTTTACTCAGCTGAAGTTGGTGGCAAAACTCCTACAGGTTTTAGTGGAGCAGAGCCTTTCCTGGTGTCCCTCTTTCACAGGGGATTTTGAGATTTCACAGTTTGACTTTTGAGGCATACTTGGGCCGAACTGCCTGGTTTAAAACTCTTGATGAAGGAACTTTGTAGGAAAAACATTTTTCAACTTCAACTTTTTTTTACATGTTTTAAAGTAAACAAAACAGATTTAAGAAAAATAAAAATGTTTTGTTTTGAAAATAATAGGAAGTTTTCATGCTGTCAAAAAAAAAAAAAATCTGTAATAATAATGACATTGCTGTGAAATTGACCCAATTTTTTGCGATATTCTTGTAGAATGAAGATGTAGGTCTGTCAAAATATTTCTTACCAGCCCTGGATTTCATTCCAGGAATTACATTAGTCTTGCTTCAACAAAGTTTTTCTGTTTTACTTTCAGATTTGGAAAATGAAAAATACCACAATATGTCTTTGTTAATGTAAAGATACCTGCATAATACCTGCAAAATATTGAAATATTTTAGGTTACAGAAAGCGAAATGATTGTATGCATTTCTTTAAAATACTCAGTTTTCCTTCCAAAAATCCCTACACTGTTTTAGGGTTTTTATGTTTTTTTATTATGACATGCTTATCTTGGAAGGGGAAGCAACCCCAGATTTTATTTGCAGCAGAGAGGTAAGTATAAAACAAATTAGCTTGGATGACTTTATAGTAAAGTCATTTTTTCACAGGTCTCTTACCCAGAATGACAGTCTGTGTTCCCTATTACCCCTTTACACAATATTCAGTTGTTATGATATTGTATATATGCATTAACAAATAAAGGAATGCATCCACAACAATTATGTTCCTCTTCTGCTTGATTTAGTTGTCAGCACGCATTCACGACTCTGTAAAGTATCTCCTTCACAGTCTTGTCAGGCATACCTTTTTCTCCCCATAATGTCAACTTAGTACAGCAGGCAGGCCAGGTGAGCTTGGCTCACTTTCAGGTTTTGTCTGTCTCTTTATCTGAAATTTTTAAAGGGGGACGTCAGAAGCGGTAATTGCCATAAATTACACACTGTCTGTTGTAAATTGTGATGAGAACATAATTGAAAATTGAGCTGAGAGGCACTTCCTGGATTCAAGCCATGTGAGAGCCAGAGGACAGCCTTAGCAATTTGTGGTGGGCCTGCAAAGTCATTTTTTCCACCCCTCTCTCCAAAAGTGTAATTGATTCCGGTGCTGTACGATTACACTTCTGTGTCAAGGGTTGGCCTGAGGGTCCTGGAGAGGGTTATGGAGATGATTCTGTGGGGCTCACACAAATAATTGACTTGTTTCATGTGAGTACTGTGTGAGGGGAATATCAGCTTTTTCCGACAGGAGAAGTGGAGCTTGACTGCTTGTGCAGAGATGTCACTGTTCAGAAAGGGACATTGTTCAAGGTTCCCAGTCATTGTACGTGTTTGTGTGAGCCCTGGTGTATTTGTGCCTCTCTCAGGCATTGCTGGGGGTGGAGATAAGTATTTGAGTTGGGGGAGGGGGAAGAGTTAATTTTACTCTCTCTTCCACCCACTTTTCCCTCCTCTTTGCCTCTCAGCTAAATAAAAATGTGAAATGCTAATGAATAAATCAACTTAAGTAGGTATTATTATTCATAGCAGAGACTCCTACCTAGAAGAGTTAAGTGACTGAAATGGTAGGTACAGGAATCCCTACCAGGAGAGGACTAAGAGTTGAAATTTTCTTTGGCCACTAAACCCTGCTGATACTGACCCAGTTCAGCAACCTTTCTGTGCAGTGCAGGGTCACACCAGCTGGCAAGAGAAGAGCTTGTGGATCTGAAGGCTGTGTTAAGAGGGATTCAGTGTAGCAACCTTGGCAGAGCACTGACCCATCCAGAATTCACTAGAAAACACAACTGCTTTGTTCATGATTTTCTGAACAAATCCTAGCCCAGGTCCAAGCAATGAATTTGAAAGTTTGGCCTATTTCATGGCAACACTTCAGTCTTACATATGTTTAGACTTTTAAGTCCATTTGCGTTCTTTTAGATCTGTGCTATATATACAATATCACCCCAGAACAACTAAATCTGTGAAAAACAAAACTCCCTCCTATGAGGGAACATTAATTGTCATATTGCATAAAAGACTTGTGATAAAATGGATTTACTACAGTCTCTCAACAGCTGGAATTACGCAAAGCTAAGAGTACTACTTTCATACTCACAGCTCGTGAAAATAAATGTGTGTGTATGTGTGTGCGCATACACATGCATATTTGCTTATAGCCAGTGGCTTTCAGCCTCTAGCTCTAAGGAGATTTAAATAAACAGTTTCATTGCCATGGGGAAATAGCCTTTAAGCCTCTGAATCCAATTCATGTTTTGAGTATTTCTCACCCCACTGTAACATTTATACTGCTACACCAGCCTTTTGTAGGTATAATTCTTGGATGGTATTTCCCAAGAGGGATGACCTTTTCGCAAAAGCCTCAGTAACTCCTGAATAGAGAATAAGCAGTAGCAAAGTGGGCAGCCATCTGCGTCTGGCATCCTTGGCCCCACACCCCTGGGATGGTCTTTACCTTTCTTATGGAATTCTCCTGGAAGCTGACTTAGGAGAAGAGTGAAGCGGGGAGGTGCAGCTCAGCATGAGGACATACAGTTTTGAACCTGTGCATTTCTACTCCTTTCTCCCTTTTCCTGCAGAACTAGAATTTGAGACACACAATGTCTCTCAGGCAATCAGGAACACCAGGAATTTTGTGTATTGGGCCTTTATATAAATCATGTCATGAGCAACTTTGCATATTTAGAAACAGATAGTTTATTTAAAACATTCCATTCAGTGGCAAAGTTCAGTTTATGATGAAAAAGGGCCAGCTACTTAGGCTCCTTCCTCAAACTAAGACAGGCAGCAGAGCTCTGCTGGGCTAGCCTGGGAGTGGGTACCCTGAATTAGTGCAGATGAAGGGATTTTAGGTAGATGTAGTTCCTGGTGGTTCTCAAGCTCTTTGCTGACTACTGCAAGGATGCAAGAAGTGGTGCTGGTGGGTTACATTACAGACCTGATAAAATGATTGCCTTGGCTGAAAAGTGCTAGGGGTGTATTTGTGGGAGAGCTGGAGAACTGAATGGGTAAAAAAAAGAGGCAATTTTCATGACAAATCTATTCTTTTTTTTTTTTAAAGCTGGAATTTTTTTCAACTCTGATCTTTACATCCATCTCTAAAACTAACAAAAAGTATCTGGCACATACTTTGGTGGCTTTATGTGGGCTGTTGTAAAGAGGGCATGGCCTTGGCCAGCAATGGTATGAGTGGAGTTCCAGGCTTGTCAGACCTGATGATACCAGGTTTTGTTCATCCTGTCTATTTGATGGTTGTTTGCAGTTGTTGGATTTTGTCATGAATTAAAATATAGCCCTCCAGGACATGTACCAATGTGTTAGCACAGGGCTGAGTCCTTGCAGAATTGTTGAGGTGCCAGTGGGGCAAGTCTTTGGGTCTCCAAGTGCATCACTGGGTTGCTCGTTCCTTTCTTTAGGCACTTTGGCAAAGGACATAATTCTTTTGTTGTGATTTTCAGACGTGGCCCATAGTACCAGTGTTTCAAATTTTGTAGAAAAAACTAACACAAATATGGCACATCCTTAATTCTGGGTCAGAGACTGAAAATAGCAAGTGAATAATTATGATACTGAGGTCCTAACAGGAAAGCAGCACTGAGTGTGTTATCCTCAGAACACGAAATTCTTGGGGAAAGAGTTGCACTGATGGGTGAGTGATGACCTAATTTTGAGTCAAAGCCTTAACAAAGGGGATTTTATGATTAAGGTACTGGTCAGCACAGTATCTTTTCTGCTAAGTGTCTCTAGGGTTGAGCACTGGTGACATAAATGACTTGTTCTATATTTTATATCACAGCAGGTCTCACTAGTTGTTTCATTTAATTTGATTGGACTCATATAGCTTAACAGACAAAGGAGGAGTTAAACTGCCGTACTGGAAAATGTGGAAATTACAGTCTTTTGTTTCAGTAAACCAATTGGTTTTCTGAACAGACAATCCCAGCCATCATGTCTTGAAAGCAATACAAAGCAGATTGGATTGTGAAGAAACCTTCATGTCAAATAACCTGCAAAGAAAAAAAAAATCTTCCAAGGGCAACTAGAAAATACTTAAAGAGATTTCTTTTACTTTCAATGGGAGTCACCAAAAGGTGTGGAGGAAAAAAAGTTATTTAAATGGTTTTTTTTGAATGCACATTCATGGATTTCAGTCATATTTGGACAAAAATCTTCTAAGAAGCTGAGGTTGATGGCAGGGAATAGAGAAGGTGTCTCTTTATTCACAAATTAAAAGAACTTTTGCTGATGTTGGGATGCTGAGTAACTTAATCTTTTCAATACAGACGTTTCAAACCAAACCAAACAGATATAAAGCTCAAAAAAAAATAGTGGAACTAAGAGGGGGCATTAGTTCCCCCCTAATCAGTTATGAACAAAGTGATAAAACTGTTTTGCAGAGACAGGCTCAGGTAGTAATATTGGAAACCACAATATGGAACATAAATCACCAGACTAGCTGAGAGAAATATGTTACAATAAGTGGTGTTGGGGAGACACTGTAATATGACCACTGGTTTTAGTGTCTGGGTTCTCAAAAATTGAGGAGAGAGCAGGAAAAAAGCTACCAAAATGTCCCAGGCTTCAGGATACAGTCTATTTAATTTATCAGAAAGAAGATCAAGATGCACTTGGATGTGTAGTCACCTTTTTGAAGGGAGAACATTGGGTATTAGAGCTAGACTGAAAGAATCTCTCTGCCAAACCCCAATTGGAGTGCAACGGTTTATGAGACTTTACAATGTGCAGATCACACAAATAATGTCTCGAGATAGTTAAAAGCAGCAGACTTCTGTTTGCTGTGCTCCAGGTAGTGGTTAATGTTCTGGGAATGCTTCAGGTTTGGACTATTTAGCAAGGAAAGTTGTTACAAGAATCAACAGAGGAAAGCAGTAGTGGGACAACTATATATGTCAGAAACAAGATTTGTGTTTTTAGTAGCATGGACAGTTAACCGTTGGCATAAGCTCCCAAGAGAAAGTCTGGATTTTCCATCTGGGGAATATGTGTGATCCAGATAATCCTATACTGAGGCCAACAAATATTATCTGGATAAAATTCTGTAGTCTATAATATACAGACTTTATCCCACAAAATGGTATCTTTTGGCCTTCAGAGAGTTGATTCTTCTCAAAACTGGACTTAAAAACTAAGGTAGCATGATACATACGCTACATTGCTATTAATTATCCTAGCTGTAACAGCAAAGTCCGGTTATAAAACCAGCTGTAGGAAGAACTCGTTTGTCTGAACGTTCTCATAATAGGTTAGTTTTACTGATGGCTTAGGTAGCATTTTGTCATTCAGATCACATATGTAACTGGGATCGATAGTCCCAGCTATAACAAAAGTATCACCAGATCATATAGTACACATCTTTTTTTGGCACAGTTTTTTCAGAGCATTTTTAGATCCTTTTGCTCTAGAAGCAAGAGGCTTTACTTGCCTTTTTGAGCTAGAACAGAAACACTATTAACTATTAATAGCCCTGAGTTAAGTGGTCCTGATTTTTGACAGAGGACGGTGGTTACATGTCACTTGGATCAGTCTGTGTTGCTGTTCTCTATGACCACTATTTCATGGTGCATTTTCCCATAACACTCTTTTTAAGCCTTTTTAGTAATTGGCTATGCTTGTGGCATATAGTGTTCACCTTACTGTATTTTCTAATTCAGGGCACGGAAATTGCTCTCATTTATTCAGTGAGTTTTCTTCTTTAATGATGGGAAAAGTAGTAATGCGTTACAGGTGAAAATAAGCACACAATTAACGCAGTCAGACTCGTGGGGTTTGTTGATGCTTACTACTCCTTAATCAGTTGCAATTAACACTAGATGAGTGTTTACTCTCTATTCTCTTAATACTTGTGTAATTGACCACAATAACGAATCTACATCTATGTGTGTGCTGCAGTTTTTTTGCTATCCAGAAGTGCACTGAGACTTATAAAACATTTTGTGTATTGTGCAGATATTTCAAATAAGAAAGCATGAAATAAAATGCAATAACTTCAGTACAGGAAGAAAACAGGCATTTAAAAATCAATGCATTTGGTGTATAAACAGCTTGAGAGTTAAATGTCTAAGAGCTGTGGCAGAAATTAAGCCTGAAAACTACAAATTACACAGAATAGAATGGTTGTTAATTGCAGATATTTGGACTGAATTCCTGCTTTGTCACCAAATGTTGTATGAACTTTGGTCGGGTGAATTCATCTTTGTGTCTGTTTCCTTTCTGCAAAAAAAGAAAAAAAAAAAAGTGGGGGGAATAATGTACTATCCTGTTTCACATGAAAAGAGATGTATATTAAATACAGAAGAAAGTTGAGACCCTGTGGTGATGGGGCCACAGTAGTACTGAAGATAGGTAGTACGAGATGAAAAGATGGATTAAAGATACAGATGTGGCATTCAAACTCCCCCCTACCCCAGTTTAAACGTAGTGGTTTACTTGCAATGTTCCTGTTTGAGTTAAGTGCTTTAAAAAAGCTTATGTTTTGTAGGTATGATTGTAAAGAGAGAATTTGGAAAGTAGATTAAAAAGAAGTTAAAAGTTTATGGTTTCCTTCGTAACAAGGAACAAGCCTTCAGCATATTTGCTTTCTTTCCTCTCTGTATGTTAAAAGGCAATAGTAGCTCATTATTTCTAAGGGGATTCACTAGTGCCTGGGAAGCCCTTTTGGGACTGTGAAATCTAGGTCCTGTGGGTTGTATCTACCATAGCAATATGAGGGTGATTGGTGCTGGGGACCTGACATCCACACTGTGTATTTTGAGTAGTCTTAGTTCAAAACTGCCTCTAGCCTAGCCATGTGGACCTAAATGCCCATAAGCAGTGTGATAAATTAGCATAAGAAATTAGAAGTGCAATTAGGAGTAATCATGGACCACCTCTTCCAGTTCAGTTTCATGTGAAAGAAATCCAGTTTGTGTGCTCTAAGATCAATGTGTTGGGAACTAAAGCACGGTAAATGAGGACATCAGGAGTTTTGCTTCAAAAGCACACTCTTGACCTTAAATGCTAATGTAGACACTGCCACAGAATTATTTAAGCTGGAAAGAAGTGATAATACACTCACAGTCAAGGCACTCCTGCCAAGCTTTTTTTCAATATAAACACTGAAAACAGTATATTTAATTATGTTACAACAGCACCAAGAAGTGCCTAAGAAATATCAGACCACTTTGTGCTGGACACTAAAAATGTAGCTACAGAGTGCCTGCCCCAAAGACTTTCCAGTTTAAGCTGGAGAGGCTGACGAGGCTGATTTAATGGAACAATGTAAAGATTTACAATTCCTAGCCTTGAAGATTACCTTCCCTGCAGCTTTGGTACTTTTAGTTCAGGTTGGTGCTGGTGGGTTTAAATGAAACATGAATAAAAGTTCAGCAGCAGAGCTCTACCCTCAAGTCTCTTAGCATTTAGTTTTGTGAACTAGCTACAACACTGGAGTGAACAAATTTACTTGTGTTTCTTTGTGCTCTGTACTTACTTTGTTAGTCCGTGGCTTTTTATTTTATACCTATAAATATATGCATAAAAATGGTGTGCATCAATGCTTTTAATACTTGGCATGATCATTAGCAAGTAATGGATATATTTTGAATCTTGTCACTTTGTGTGTGTGTAAACGCCTACATCACCATCTGCGTGCACTACAATGACATTAAAAAAAGGTTTCAGCAAAGCAAACAGCAGCAATTCAGAGGGAAAGTAGCAAACAAATGCTACCCCTAAGAATTGCCAAGTGTAATGCTGTTAGTTTAAGTGCTGCATGGGAGGCCCAGGGGTCTGAAGCCAACTCCTTTTTGTGCATAGTGTTCGCAGAGGTGACCAGCGACTGCCAAGGTTCAGGTGGAAGTTGCAAATTTTGTTATCTGACGAGGAAGCTTCAAGATTTTCTTGCAAAAATTCTGCTTGATAATTTTAAAGGGGACCTTTTCTCAATTCTGCAAAGATGGCCTGTGTCCTTAAAACACAGGTGAGAGCCTGGAAGGTCACTTCAGCAGAAAATCAGACCTTGTGTCCTCCAGAAACAGCTGGCTTAAAAGGATTGGAGTGTCTATGCAGAGAACGGTAATGGTCACAGTGTACCTGGAGGGAAAAAATGGCTCTTTAAACGGTGATTATTAGACTGTATTTTTTTATATCAGTTTTTCTTCTCTGTGCACACTGAAGAACTCTAACCCAAATAATCCTGTTGTCATTACTCAGAATCTGCTGCTATCCTGGTTGGGTTATTGGATATTTTGGCTATTTGCTACCACCAGCAGCATTCCTGCTGGGTGAGGAGTGATAGGCATAGTCCTCCAGAACAGCTGTAGTACAGGGCTGTTGTTCTGGCTCACGTAAGGTAGCAGATTTTTCCATTTACTTTTAAAATTATTTTTCATTTATTTGTAACCAAATGCACAAGCAGATTCATAACATTCCCTAATTACCCCTCTCTTTAAAGTCAACAGTGTAATGAAAACAGTAGAAGCTGTTTTACCTTCTGTACCAAAACATAAACCAAATATAGATCTATTTTTCAAATTAGTTAAATGTTCAGTTTTAATAGGCCCTTTGGTACCTCTTCATGAAAGGCGCTTGCTCCATGCAGCCTGGAGTGTATTCTGCGGCGCTCTATAATTTGCGAAAGTATACATTAGTGGGAAATAATAGAGAAAGGCTGCCAGAAGACCTTTTGTCTGTACGTATTGCCTTGTTTCTCATAAGAAGGGTTCCCCCCCACACTTATTTTTTGAATGCACCCTTTGTATTTATAATGGGAATGCATTCTTGGTTTGTTTGGTTTAAGAAATTAAATAGTATAAATTGTTTCTGGTTACATGTGTTTGCTTGACTTAAAAAGCACTTCAGGACCTACTACAAACTGTCAGGAAAACACCGAAGTTAAAATGAGGGGGGAAAAGAGGGAGTTTGGGCTTCCAGGTAACTTGCATGATTGATTTTTTGAATTTACGTGTTCTTTGTTATCCCTTTAAACATTCAGCCCTGATCCTTCCAGTATGTGCACCCAGCTTTGCCCATGCAGTCTGTTGGAGCTCTGGGACTGTAGGAAATCAGTGTAGATTTCTTTCAGCACATGGCTTAGGGACAGTAGTTGGCTGAGGTGTGTGCCTACCCCACAACCAGAAATTACCCTGATCATGCCTCCTGGCTGCAAGTCATATCTGCCTTCAGGACTGCCAAGTCCAAGTGCTAAAATATCCTTCAGTGGGACTCTGTATCTATATGATGGCTTAAAATAGTATATAGTTTAAGTTTAGAGCCTTTTACTTTCTACTCTGATTATAGTCTGTGGGATCCTCTGGCTTTTCAGCTCTTTCTGGAAAACTGGATAGCTAGACCTTCTTTCAAAATGAAGGTTGAAATTGTTGTTTGCACTAGTTGTGGCTGTAGGAGAATGTCAGCCATTCAGAAACTGTGGTAAAATTGAATGACTTACTGAAACTCAGCAGCTTAGATCAGGGTTTCTTGTAAACAAATTTTTATTTGGGGTTGAGCTATTATGGGAAAATATAATAATAAATGAGATTAAATGTCCCATGGTGTAACTGCGTGGGTTTCTTCTCTCCCATGCTGAGCAGTTCTTGTTCACCCATGGCAGTGGCATTCTTCAGGCTATAAAATACTGTAAGATACAATCTGTGAACAGCAAAGTCAGCTCATGGGTGCATCAGAATGGCCACACTGTATCAAACCAAAGATCCATCTAAGTTGGTACGTCTTATTTGTCACCTCATAATGCTAAGAGACCAGATATGAGAAATTGGATTGTATAGAGGATCCTTCCCTGGTACAGTGTCCCACCGTGTGTCAATCAGCAGTCGAGGGATTTCCTGAGACAGTGAAGACATCCTAGAATTATGAAATAATACAAATTGTTTATGTTACTGTAGCACCTAGAAATCCTAGTTGTGAACCAGAGTGCTATTGTGCTGAGTACTGTGTAATCGTGAAACAAAGAGGCTGTCCTCGTTGTTATTTTAAATCTGTTGAGCTCCCCATAAAATATAATTTGCATAGTCTCATAGAAGCAGATACAGAACTAGATCATGCTTTTGCAAGTCATGACCTCTATGTTTAACTGTCTTCAAGGGCAGTTTTCTGCAGCTTTCACGGTTGCTTGTAGATGGCTGCACTCAGGAGAAGTGATGTCCCTGGCAGCATGTGCAGAAGGGATGTGGGTTCATCTGGTGGTCTCATCCTGCAGGAGGGGCATGAGGACCATTGGCAGTGTGTCCTCTCGGCTTCACTAATTCTAAATCTAAAAACTGTAGCTTGGTGTGAGTACACATTTATAGCATGGGAAGCAAATTCACGTGAAAACTTTCGGGCATACTTGAAAAAGCAGATAAGGAGAAGGCATTCTCCAGTGTTTTTCTGTAGAAGGACTAGGATTTACATTTCGAAATGCACTTTAATTATTTATGAAAATGAAAAAAAACCCACCCAAACCCCAACATCTTAGAAATGTATCTATTAAACTATTATAAAAAATAATCAGTGAAACAATGAACAAATATTTTTTTCCCCATATTTCTGTCAGGATACCATTAAAAAGCAGTAATTAAAAATAGTTGTAAATATTTACATAATAGAAATATTTTCTTATATGGGTGCTTCCGTGCACTTGAACTGTGTTGATTGAACTAGAACTTTTTTCTTTTTTTTTTTTCCTTCCCCTTCAGCAGAAAGACAACTTTCCACTTGAGAGACCTCTCTTGCCACCTGCTTCGTGATTTATTGTTTCTTGGATGCAACTTTCACTGCAGGAAAAAGGTAGGAAATATTTTTTTTAAGCAGCAGGTTGCCATTGTAAAATGTCACAAAAATAAACTGGAAACTTGGTTTGATTTTTGAATTAATAATCCCAAAGCTATGCTGTTAAAAAGGTTGACTGTTTTACTACTTTTTTTTTTCTTTTAAATTTGAGCCTTAAATGGGGGGGAATGATCATGAATCTTACCCTTTAAAATAAACTATTTCTGCTGCGGAGAAACTATACACTATTAGACACTTATTTTTATATTGAGTAAGGGAAAGGTAGTCAAATAAGAAAATCTTTGGTACTATTCACCTTGCAATCATTTAAATAGGAGTTACATTGTTCTTACAATACTTACTGGCTGTAGCAGGAAGAGTAGTAACACAAGCTTTGCACAATGCTGAAAATGATTAAAGTGCATCAGTATCTATTAAAAATCACCTGCATGATTTTCAGTGAATGAGGCCTTTTGTAAGGGATGAGGACAGGAGCATTTACATTGTGATGTGATTATTCAAACTACCGTGGCCATAATGCTATGGAGATGGCTATGACCTTTTAACCTTGATAATAACGGTCCTTCTTCTTAGCTTCAAATCATCTGTTGTTGTTTAGTTTATATGCATTAGAATAAAATGTGTGGAATAAGTCTACAAAAATTCTGTAGGTTTTTGATCAAAATGCATTTTGAGTGTTGATCAACATTATCTGTCTGTATGTTTGCAATCTAAGAATGGAGCATATTATGCTGAAAAGATGTAGGCCTGTGCTTTGCAGTTTCTTCATTAAAATCTAAAAACAACTCCCTCTGATGGAGGTGTTTGAATTTCTTCAAAAGGTTCATAGTTCTCTGTGCTTAACTTCATTTTCTCCCGTTTCCTTTATCTTACTTTTGTTCTCACAATGTTTTCTTATGTGTAGAGGGTTTGCAAATAAAACCAAAATCAGTACAGGGAATCAAAATCAGTTTTGCCCTGGAAAATACTTCTTTTTTCTTTAAAGAAAAATATACTTTTGATCATTTAAATCATATCTACTTATTTTTGTGTAACCTTGCAAAGACTTACATGGATGCTTAATTTCATTCACGCATTCAGCCCATGGGAGTCCTTACAACTACTGACATGTAGAGACTGGGACACTGGTTAACAGAGGAGAGGTTATATGATTTAAGATTAGGGTATGGATGCTGGGTTTTGATATCAGAGATGGTTTTGTCTGTCATGTTGTCAGTTGTATCTGTGTGGCACTTGTGTAGTTTAGCAGTGATGAAAGTCTGTGGAATGAATAGGAAACAGCTGAGATTTAATTTATATATTGGGACTTCTGAACTTTTCTGCCTTACTTTTATAATCTGAGTTCACAGCTGAACAGAATGACATAATAGGGGAAATTCAGATATTTTGTTTAAAGGAAAAAAAAAAGAAAGGAAAAACAGCAATAAAGCACTGAGAGGAGAGAAAATGTCTCTACGAATGCAACAGACATAAAAGAAAAGTGAAGGAAAGTTAAAAATTACCATAGGGCAGGCAGGACACCTGCTAAAGAACCTTCTGCTGCCTCTCACAGCTGGAAAGAAAAATGAAAGAGATGCAAACAACTGTTCTGGAAGCATGAAATCAGCCTTTTGTCTTTTCACCCCTCCCTTTCTGAACAGTTACAGTATGTAAAATTTACGGGAATCTCAAAGTATGCAGAGGAAAAAAATTCAGCAGGCTCTGCATATAAAAAGCTGAGCCATGGAAGTGTGCCTCTTTGAAAACAGGAGCATGTTTGGGAGCTTCCCGGTGCATTGAAGAAAGTGGTAATTAATGCATAGTGAATGAGTTCGAACGAAGGTTGAATAGGGGCATAACAATGGGAAGTTTTTTTTTTTTTAGGTTAAAGTGTTGAAAAAGGAAAGCTGTTAAAAGATGGCTACTGTGAAGCTACAACTTCAATCCTTGTCTTCTCTGACTTTCCTTTATAGACTGTGGTGGGTTTTGTTTTGTATGGGTCTCCAAATACAATGAAGTTAATTTGCACCAATTTCATTTTGTGTATGCTTTGGGATTTTTTTAAGGTGGTTTTTTTTTTCTTTCTTTTTTGGCAAGGCTTGGTTCTTTGATGGTGCTTTTGAGCAAATGGTTTGCCCAAAGTTCAGATGATGTTAGCTCCATCCTCTTTTTCATTTACAACATCAAGGGGATTACAGAGAATAACTTTGTTGCCCAACATCAAGGCTACATCTTCAGGCTACTAGAAAGGTAGTTCTCAGAAAGTGTGTCTTCTAATATTTTAGAACCTCCACAGGCTTCAGATAAAACAAGTATTAAATACAAAAAGCTCACAAGGATCCCAAGGAAGGTTAAACTCACACAACCTCCTTCATGTTGAACACCTGAAATGTATTTTTTTAGACTGTTGGAGTGTTATCATAGTGAAGACAGCAGTGAAGTCTTATATAACCGAAGACAGAAAGAATAAAAAACAGCATCTTGTTTAAAGACAGGCAATTTTTAATGGAACATGAGCTAAATATAATCTACTCTTGCCATTGAAAAGGGAATTTGGAGAGTGAGAAAGTCATTTTGGAGGGGTCTTGGGGGTTGATTCTTTTATTGGATCATAAGCTAGTAGATCTGCAGTTCTGCTGTGCTTGATCCAAGGCTGGAATTTGAGGTTTGAGGACAGAAGAATTGAGATGTTTTGGAGAAACGAAATAGGGAAGCTACTGTGCTCAAAATCATTTCAAATACGTTTCTGTTCTTGGTAGTTCTTAACAGGAGTTCTGGCCTGGAGTATATTAAACTCAGCACCTTATTACATAAATCGTAATTATTTCTAGGGAAGGTATGAAATGAAGAACACCCTACACAACTCCCAAAGTATGTTTTGTTTTCCATTTTTCCAGATGTAGCCAAAGAAAATGTAGTATTCATAGCATATAGTCTAGCAGAACGCATGCCCTTTCTCCCCAGAACATCCCATTTGTACAGTTTTGAAAGGAAGGTGGGTCATACTGGTTAGAGTATGAGAATTTGATTGACAAGTTATCTGCTTTTGCTGCTTCCATAGAGCTTTGTCTGTCCTGGTCAAGGTGCATATCCTCTCCCAATACTTAACTCCAGCAGGTGTGTTATTACCCTCCACTCCTTAATGTTTGTAAATGGACTGTGAATTCTCAGATTCTGGAACAGTGCTCTAAAATGACTGTCAATATTATGATAAGAATGTTGATTTTGGTGCATTTCTGTACTGTTTTTCCTTGTGTACACATGTAAACTAGAGTTACAAAAGATACTTATCACTCCTAGTACTTTTGCTAAATTGAAAATGCTAATATTGAGTTAGTTATCTATAGGCAACTAGATGCATCTTCTGAACTGCGTGGAACTCAATGTCTGCATTTCAACATACTTTTTACTGTGTTAAAATGTATGCATGTGTGATACAGACAACTTTCTTGAAAACAAAAAAAAAATCCCCAACTTAAGTGTGTCCATTTTCTGCAACAGATGTTTGACATTCATCAGGGATAAAGTTGCCAAACTAAACTAGAGCCTTGTACGTGATCTGTGAAATACTGTTCAATTTAGGTTGAATTTGTGACTTCTGAACATCCTTGCTTACCTTTTCTGGCTTGCTCTCTCAGGAAGCCCTTAGCAGTCTGCCAGAGCAATGCATAAATGCTAATGGTCCAAAAAGTCATTACTATCAGCCCTAGAGCAGGGCAAGGTGTACAGGGACCTATGCGAGCTGCAGGGAAAAGGCTGGAACTTGACTCCCCTTTCCCATCATATCTGAGACTTGGCACATTGTCGCAGGGGTCTGTTGGTCCGTCAGACACCAACAGTAGCACTGTGTGGGGTGAAACATGGGTTGGACTCTTCATCTCTCCTGTGCCTTTTTCATAGAATCATAGAATCGTTTAGGTTGGAAAAGACCTTTAAAATCATCAAGTCCAACCATTAACCTAGCACTGCCAAGTCCACCACTAAACCATGTCCCTAAGCACCACATCTACATATCTTTTAAATGCCTCCAGGGATCGTGACTCCACTGCTTCCCTGGGCAGCCTGTTCCAATGCTTGACAACCCTTTCGGTGAAGAAATTTTTCCTAATATCCAATCTAAACCTCCCCTGGTGCAACTCGAGGCCATTTCCTCTTGTCCTATAGCTTGTTACCTGGGAGAAGAGACCGACCCCCACCTCTCTACACCCTCCTTTCAGGTAGTTGTAGAGAGCAATAAGGTCTCCCCTGAGCCTCCTTTTCTCCAAGCTAAACAACCCCAGTTCCCTCAGCCGCTCCTCACAAGACTTGTGCTCCAGACCCTTCACCAGCTTCGTTGCCCTTCTCTGGACACGCTCCAGCCCCTCAATGTCTCTCTTGTAGTGAGGGGCCCAAAACTGAACACAGTATTCGAGGTGTGGCTTCACTAGTGCTGAGTACTGGTGGATGATCATTTCCCTAGTCCTGCTGGCCACACTATTCCTGATACAAGCCAGGATGCCATTGGCCTTCTTGGCCACCTGGGCACACTGCTGGCTCATATTCAGCCAGCTATCGACCAACACTCCCAGGTCCTTTTCTGCCGGGCAGCTTTCCAGCCACTCTTCCCCAAGCCTGTAGCGTTGCATGGGGTTGTTGTGACCCAAGTGCAGGACCTTGCACTTGGCCTTGTTGAACTTCCCACAATTGGCCTCAGCCCATCCATCCAGCCTGTCCAGGTCCCTCTGCAGAGCCTTCCTACCCTCAAGCAGATCAACACTCCCACCCAACTTGGTGTCCTCTGCAAACTTACTGAGGGTGCACTTGATCCCCTCGTCCAGATCATTGATAAAAGTATTAAGCAGAACTAGCCCCAATAGTGAGCCTTGGGGAACACCACTTGTGACAGGCTGCCAACTGGATTTAACTCCATTCACCACAACTCTTTGGGCCCAGCCATCCAGCCAGATTTTTACCCAGCGAAGCGTACACCCATCCAAGCCATGAGCAGCCAGTTTCTCCAGGAGAATGCTGTGGGAAACAGTGTCAAAGGCTTTACTAAAGTCTAGGTAGACAACATCCACAGTCTTTCCCTCATCCACTAAGCGGGTCACCTTTTCATAGAAGGAGAGCAGGTTAGTCAAGCAGGAGTGCTTTTCATAAACCCATGTTGACTGGGCCTGATGACCTGGTTGTCCTGTACATGCCACGTGATGGCACTCAAGATGATCTGCTCCATAACCTTCCCTGGCACCGAGGTCAGGCTGACAGGCCTGCAGTTCCCTGGATCCTCCTTCCAGCCCTTCGTGTAGGTGGGCATCACATTTGCTAACCTCCAGTCAACTGGGACCTCCCCGGTTAGCCAGGACTGCTGATGAAGGATTGAAAGTGGCTTGGTGAACACTTCTGCCAGCTCCCTCAGTACTCGGGTGGATTCCATCTGGCCTCATAGACTTGTGTGTGTGTGTAGCAGGTCGCTAACCATTTCCCCTTGGATTATGGGGGGCTTCATTCTGCTCCCTGTCTTCCAGCTCAGGGGGCTGGGTACCCTGAGAACAGCTGGTCTTGCTATTAAAGACTGAGGCAAAGAAGGCATTAAGTACGTCAGCCTTTTCCTCATCCTTTGTCACTATATTTCCCCCCGCATCCAATAGTGGATGGAAATTGTCCTTAGCCCTCCAAGAGTGGGTAGATACTCTTGTTGAAATGGGGAATAAAACAAAGCAGATTTATTGGTGGAGGAGCAGGTGGAAGGAGCCTGAGGAAATTGATGTTCTGTGTTACATGATGAAGGGGTGGTTGTGCTCCTGCATGTATCATCCCACCCAGTGTCACAACAGCTTTTAGTCCTGGTAATCAGCTGTAAAACTTAGAGTTTGGGCAATGATGATGGGTTTGGGTGTGTTATACACAAAGTATGGGATGCTTGGTATTTTTAAATGTCTTATTCACAAAGCTGTGAGCTGATGTCATCCAAAACAAGATAATAAGATGAAGTTATTTAGATTGCTAAGTCTAACAGTCAGAAGGTGAGGGGTATAGGATACTTGGCTGCTGAGCACTTTTGAATCGGTCCCTTGTGAGTCTTGAGGAGACTTTAGTGATGTGATTCTGTACTAAATTTGTTGTTCCTCTCCTTTATTGGGTGCTCATGATGGATGTAGTAAGAGCAACATGAGTCATGAGCAGGCACCTGTAAACTTGGTACTTTCTGAGCTGAAAAGTCAATGACATTAGCCTGCTTTTCTAGGCTTGTGCATGCGTGTATGGTACACATCCTCTTCTATAGGGGAAAAAAAAATCGGTGTCAGAAGATGTCAGGAAAAGATGTAATGTAAGAACTCCCTCTGCTGTAGAAACTCCCAGCATATAAAATGTGCTTTAGCGCTAGCCGTTGTGACCCAGAAATAAAATGTTTCCTGTGAATTAGAAGGATACAGAGTTGGATTAACTGGATGACATTTCCCCATCTGGTTTTTATTTATTGTTGCCCTTTTCCATTCACTGTAATTAGTGCATAGAAGTGACAATAGGCATATACTGCACTCTGAGCTACAAGGATGTACCAACATTTTGAGCACTTTCCATTATTTTTTTTTCCAGTGACAATTCTAAAACTCCTAGCATCTTAACTCTGCTGAAACCTATTATTTCTGTGAACTGAAGAGGCAATTTAAGGCACCTTTTCTGTTTGCAAACAATTTTCAAATATAACCTCAGACTTTCTGAACTTTTCCCAAGGGCCTCATAAAATCGATAATTCTCCATTTTCCTCTAAGTGACTTGAAAAATTGAAGGTCTTAGGATTGAAAATTCAGATCTGGATTTCAGGGTGCTCCCCATCAACACTGCTGCTCAAAGGTGCTCAAAACCAGAATCTGTCTTCTCGCAGAGAGAGGAGCTGTTTGGAAACATAACCCATCCTGAGCTCCAGAGAACCCAGTTTTCCTTTGGACTTTTTTCTAGCTTGAATTTAGAGATACTGTTGCTGGATATCTCATAAATACTAAAGGTGCAGAAAGAGTCTACTCCTTATCAGTGATTCAAGCTTGGCATTAGCATGACTTAGTTTTATTTTAAAGGTAGGACGTTGACAGGATATTGACACATATAAATGTGCTTACAGACAGTCCTATGTTAGTCTGATCTTAGGTAATCAACAGGGTTTTGTGACAGCTTGGCAGTAAATCAGATAGTTCAGACGGTAGAAGAGTGATGCAGACACTCAGCTGGTGGCCCTGCTAGCACTGGAGGTAGGTGACAGTAACTAGTGGTACTAGTCAGGTTATTCTGAGGACATAAAATATCTCCAGAGCAACAACTCCAAGCCTGAAGCTATTTATCCATAAGAAAGGATCCTGTAAGGCAAACCACTAAAACCTGGAGCAAACTTTACATGCAGCAGAAAGGGGAAGAACGTGATATCATCTCCACAAAGACATAAGAGCATGAGAAGTGTGGCTGAAAATTGAGGGTTCTTATAAAGTAAAGGTACATTAGATTGTCCAAAATCCATGACTCTACAGCCAAGAAAAAAGCCTAAAAGCCTTTTCTGGCTCAGCGTTGAAGTGAAAGCAGAGATTAGAAATAAAAAAGCAATTTATAATGAATAGGAAAAGGGACACTAACAGCAATTGATATAGTTCAGAAGTTATGAAGTGTAGAAAGTTGATAACAGCCACTAAAGCATCCAGGATAAAGCCATATGAAAGGACAATAAGAAAGTTAAAAATGTATTTTTTTTATGAAGAGCAATACAGTGGCATCGCTCTGTTACTGGACAGAGTTGAGAAAAACATCTCTTGTTTGGTATGCATAAAAGCAATGAATTTACGTTCTTTGTTCAGCAGAAAAAAAGACCCCCAAAATGGGATGTGCTTATATACTGGAATACTGACGGAGTCCCGGAAGTCAGGAAGAGTATTAATGTTTTGCCAGTGCTCAGGATTACAGTGGTAAAAGCAAGCTGATACATCCGTTATCCATTCTGGGCAAAATAATGGAAGACTGGTGATATAACTAATAGGTTGTATTGTTCTCTTTCTTTCTGAAGACAGACCAAAAATTATTAGGTATCACTTTTGATGTTTCTTCATCATTAAAACTGTTCTTCTCTTCCCTCCTAGCTGTGAATCCTACACCATGGTCAGAGGTGCATGAGCACGGTCAAAGAGCATGAGCAATTAAATATATGTTCCAATGCAATGTGGTAGAAAGGCGAATGTATAATTTATAAAAAGGCATGTAATGAATAGAAGTTGATTTTTGCTCTAGGTACTGAATATTGGTTGGGCTGATGACAGACTGGTACTTACAGTTCAGGGCTCTGCATCCCCAAAAGATACTGAAAACTGGATAAAGAATCCATGGTATTTAAGACTGAATAAAATGCTATGCTGTGACTACCTTAAGGACCTCAATCAGTAAAGTAAAAGGAGAACCAATTAGATTTAAAAAACTTATAATTCTGTTTTATTTCTGGTTGATATGTCCAGTTTTGTGGTAACTGTATGAAATGTAATGGCACGTGATAATTGCAAAGCTATTCTTGGAGGTTATTCCCATGCTGCTATTTAAGTACTGGTATGTGATCTTCTGTACTGTGTTAAAATAACATGCCTCTGGCTCATGACAAACAGCGCTCATCTAACAGGTCCAGAGGTGGCACAGGCTGAGAACCATTTCCAATAAGCAGTTTGGATCTGGCCCTCCTGTTTCAGAGGGTAAAGTAATTGATAGTGTAGATGTTAATAGGGCTGCTCTTTCTCAGTTGGCCTCAATGTTAAAGAATTTACTAACTCGGATATAGCCAATGGTCTAAGGTTCCCTTTAAACCTCAAGCTTTAGGAAATAGAAGTGATCAAATGGCGTGTCCCGGTTGGTGTGCTCTGATCCTACCAGCTGTGCTCCTCCGAAAAAAGGGGATGAAATGATTAAGATCTGATGTATGCTCTGTCATAGTACTGCTCTAGCTGTCAGACTAACTGTGCCAAGGCAGTAGGATTTGTCCGCAAGTGAACTGGAGTTCATTTTTCTATTACATATATTGGTGCTAAGCGTTCTGCAGCTCAAGGTGTATTTGTCTGATTTCTTTACTGTCTCTTCAGAATAGGACTGTTCTATGTTTTGGGTTTGACTTTATCTTTATGCAGGAGGCATAACACATTGAAATGTATTGCCACGAGGCCAATCCAGGAGGCAAGCAGCCATATGCAGTTAGATCTAGAACACACAGATTAGACAAAGATTACACAAAGAAATATAGAGGAAAGTTGTGATATGGCCAAAGGCAGATAAATGCCTCTACCTAGGCTCTGGTACTCCCACTCACTTGCCATGTTACAGGAGTCTTATAACGGTTTACAATGATGAAGGCACTACAGGTCTGATGAAGACTCCACAAGAGTCTTGGAAACAGCTTTCAGGTACTTTAGCCGTTTATATAATCTATAGCTGAAGAAGAGTACTATATGCCTTTTAGACCTCATTTTCCAATAGAAGGAAGATGATGGCTAGAAAAAGATTGAGGACCTCTGGATGTTTTAGAATGAGTATAACTCTTTGACTGCAATCACATCTCAAGGTAAGGGATATTGCATTAGCAAGGATCTGTAAGAATAGTCTGGACAAATCAACATAATCTTGACTATATATAGCATGTTGTAGGGACTGGTCCCAGAATGACTAGTATATACATCAAAGTAATCCAAGAACAGTTCTTCCCCATCTTTGTTTTTTCATAATATTCTTGTGAGTGTTCAAAAACTTATAAGAAAGCTTGAAGTTTAGGGGAGACAGAGGAAAGACAGTGCAAGGAAATTTCCACAACCAGCCCAGGGCTTCTCTTCAGGTCTACAAGCAGGACTTTCAGTAAGAAGGATGTCTCATCAGGTTTTGGTGGGCAGTTGTGGTACTTTTCTCAGGTGGGTTGGAGCTTATACTCAGGGATGCTTTTCCAAGTTTCTTTAGTATGAAATTATTGAACTGTGTATCTCAGAAAACTGTTTTTCTGCCTCTGTGAGATTTCAAGCAGTGTCACTTCTGATCCCACTCACAACTGTCCATGAGACCAAGCTGGGGTTTGGCATTTCCAGGTGTTGTGGTTTAACTCCAGCCGGCAACTAAGCACCACACAGCCACTCACTCACTCACTCCTCCACAGTGGGATGGGGAAGAGAATTGGAAGACTAAAAGCGAGAAAACTCGTGGGTTGAGTTAAAGACAATTTAATAGGTAAAGCAAAAGCTGCGCATGCAAGCAAAGCAAGAAATTCATTCACTCCTTCCCATGGGCAGGCAGGTGTTCAGCCATCTCCAGGAAAGCAGGGCTCCATCACATGTAATGGTTACTTGGGAAGACAAACGCCATCACTCCTAATGTCCCCCCCTTCCTTCTTCTTCCCCAGCTTTATATACTGAGCATGACATCATATGGTGTGGAATATCCCTTTGGTCACTTGGGGTCAGCTGTCCCAGCTGTGTCCCCTTCCAATTTCTTGTGCACCTGGCAGAACATGGGAAGCTTAAAAGTCCTTGATTTAGTATGAGTGCTACTTAGCAACAACTAAAACATCTCTGTATTATCAACACTGTTTTCAGCACAAATCCAAAACATAGCCCATGCTAGCTACTATAAAGAAAATTAACTCTATCCCAGCCAAAAACAGCACACAGGCCTAAATGGAAATTAAAGTGGAATGAAAGGAACTAGCCAAGTCCAAATATTTAATGTTAAGAAGTACAGATATGCCATTTATTCTAGGAACATGTGAAAGTGAGAGAACATCTCTACAGTAAATAAACCATACTTTGCCTATCCCTTTTGGCAATGGGATGAAATACAGATTGATTGTTAGCAGGAAAATGCCTTTCAGGACATACAATAGGTCATTGGATACCTACTGAGTACTTTAACAAGTGTGTCAACTGGCATCAAGTGGTCAAGCGTAAGTCCATATCCTGGGGTGCAGTAATTTGTTTGGTGTGGTGCTGATACTATAGAGGTTGGAATTTGTGATAGAAATAAGCAGTCCCCCAAAGTATCTTTCATATATTTGCCAATAAATTAACCATCCAGACACATTGAATGCTGGCTGGGACAAATTAGGAAAATAACCCATCTAGAAGTGATGTTTTATCCAAGGGCAGAAGTGAGTGGAGCCACAGTTAGGGCAGCCAGCTGGTTTAATGATTCCTTTTTGTTTAGCTGATTTTCTTGAGAGTTTGTCCTTCAGTCTCTGCTCAAACACACAGTTCTGTTGAGCCACTGCCTTATTATACTCCTTGTTTCTTGCCATATGGTTAAAATTAACATTTTGACTAACAACATCTTTTGAACATCTAATAAAAAAAAAAAAAGCAAGCTTTTATCAGTTATTTTTGTTCCATCATAGTGACCTTGTGTTGTCCTTGTTTTTCAGTCTCTTTTGCTACCTTCGAAAGTCTTAGCCAAAGATTTGGAGCTAAATTCAGCCCTGATGTAAAACAGTGCAGTTTTTCTAAAGCTTTTACTGGATTCTGCTTTGATCCTGGAAGACTCACTTTTAAAAGGTGGGTATGACACAGTTTCTCTTCTCTAAGGAGCTGATTTTTTTCTCCCCTGATGCTTATCATAGCAGCAAGGCAAGCACAACATTGCCCTGGGAAGACATTTCAATAATCAAAAATCTTTCTTTTGTAAAATTATCACAACTAATATTTTACTTCACTTTAGCTTCCAGAAAAGTCAGTGGGAGGAAACTTGCTTTGCTGATAATGAACTCATGCAAAATGTCTGCATAATATCCTCAACTCTTCTCAAGAGTCGAAGTAGTAATATTTTGAAAAGTGGCAGAAGTTTGCCCAAACTGCTATTTCAGAACTGATCACCACAACAGAAAGAACAAAAAAAATTCAGTTCCATTGACTTAAGCTGGTCCTTTCTTGTTACTGTAACTTGTTAAATGGGTGCTACATCCTAAGGCAGATGAGGATAGTATCTCTGTCTTCCATACAAATAAGTTTTGACCTGAGTATGGATGCAAAAATCCTGTTGAGTTCCCAGAGGGATTCCATGAGAAACAGTGACTGGCTGCAACTCGCAGCTTTTAAGATGCTGGAAGAGAGTTGGTGGTAGAAGAGGCTGCATGAATGTAAGAATTGTTACTATACTGTTTAGATCTCATGTCACTGTAAAATGTTTAACGCTTTGTCTCAGAAAGTTAGCATGAAGATAGTTTGTGATATTAATTGCTCCACTTGTTAATTGGATTACCTCCAAATCTGCATGTCATTCAGCAAAGACAGCCAGAAGTGGAATGACAAACCAATTTATGAGTAGAAAGGTATTTGGCAGGACTGTTTTCAGTCAAAATATCCCTTTAATGAAATGCCATGGGAGTAGTTGGTTAAGAGAACAAAGTCAGGTTTGTGGCAGGGCTGTCAGTAATTTGAGAGGCTGTGCATCTCTGGAGCAGAATCTTGCGGAAAGGGTAATTGCAGCAAGTGTCAATCTTAAATATCAAAAAAAGACATTGTGACCAAATGCCAGTATCATGTTCTGTGAGGTATCACAGTTCAAGAAATAGCCCTGAAGCATTATGGTGTGTCAGTTATCTGGACCCTTTGATTGGGAAGTGCTAAAATTCCCAAGAGTTCCAAAAGATGTTGCCAAGAGTTCAACTTGTTGTAATACTACTTGATAAAGATCTAGTAAAGATGGGGACCTTGCCAAACCAAAGACTGTTGGCATTTCTGCATTATGGATTATATTGCCAGTAGTGAAATAGTGACGTTGTAAAGGACTACAGCAAAAATCTCAGAGCTTGAATTAGTCATTTTTTTCTGTCTAATGTCATGAAATGCCACATTCCTGAACAAAGTGGGGTACATTGCATAAATTAATGGTGTATTATGGGAATTGGCTTCTGCTGCTGACAGTGATTAATGGAAACTTTTAACTTAGCTTGTGTGAAATATTTTTAGGCTTATAGAGAGAGCGAGCGATACAACGATCACACTAATGGGCTTCAGTATTCTTTGCACCCAACAATAACTATTCTTTATCAGAGTGATCTTTCAGCGTTTCTGGGATTACCTGGTTTAGCAGTACCGAATTTTGGGGTCCTTCAAGGCATGGAAAAAGTATGGGGAAAGAATCAAATGGCTGGAAAATATTTGTAATACTCGTACACTTATTGATACTAAATTTTATTTTCTACTTTAAAGTGAGAAATGTACCATGTATAATTTAGTTAGCGTACAGAAAATACTGATGGTGTATTTATGAAATAAGTATAAATTCTTAATCTCTGAATAATGACAAATACGCCTAGAGTTAAAGATGAAGCTGCATTACATATTCCAGTACTAAGTGTACTTTTTTGCCTGTTGACGTATCTTCAGAGTAGGAAGAAAGTAAAGTGCTGAAAATAGAAAGCATTAATATTGTTGACAAGTAAACAAAAAGGAAGATTATATCCACACAGCTCAGAAAATTGTAGTGAATGCAGCCCTAAAGTTACAGTGCAGATACAGTAGAAATGCATGTTTTCTACAGGGAAAGCTTAGAAAATGAGCACAACCTTTTGATGTGCAATCCCTGTTTTTAATAGTGGCGCAGTATTAAGGTCCACTACTAAATTTGTTATAAAGGATGAAGGTTCACCATATGTAGGAATTTCTCTTGTCTAATACAGTAAGTGTTGAAATAAACATTTCTGTCAAAGGAACATAGTCAGTCACAGAGAGCATTTTAAAGATGAAGTGTAGCAGAAGTAATATAATTTTGAATATTTCTCTAAACATTCTTTCCCTATTCATTCTGAGAGAAAATGTTTTAATAAGTGTTTTATTTCTTTTTTACCCCAGGTTTTTTTCATTGATTTTGGGGGAGAGGGGAGGATTATTTCTGCTTTTGTTTCTGAGGTTTCTGGGGTTTTTATAGGTTGCTACATCTGTAAACTGGTTACAGACAAGTGATGACACTTATTCAGTGGATTTTTACAGGCAAAACCACACTATACTGAAGAAAAAAAATCCCAGTCTCCTCCAGCTATGTTTTATTTTGCAAAAGGCAAGTTAAAAGTATTACTCCTACACTTAGATAACATTAATTCTCAGTCCAGACAACAGGCACTGTCTGTATGGAGATCAAAGGAAGTGTTTACTGAAATTGGAAATTAATTAGCATTTTTATTCTAAAAGGAGGTGATTTTAATAATAGATGGATATTAAAATAAATATTTATCAGAATTCTGTTGACCTGTGAATTATTCTAGCTACATGGACTGATGTAAAGGGAAGATAGTGCAGTCCTGTGTCTTTGACATTATCAAGATAGACAATTCTGGAATCTGTGGAGCTTCAAAAATTGGTTGTTCTGTAGCCAAAATCTCATCAATTCTACCACATAAAAAAGGTATTAAATATCTCCTTTTTCTTAGAGGATGAATATTTGCATAAAAATTTATTTTAGCACCCACATATTAATTCAATTTTCAACTACAAATTGGATAAAACAAACCACATCTCCAGTAGATTGAATTCCCCACATTCACACATACTGCCATCTCCAGCTCATTGGTGGAGGAGAAAAATTCCTTGGAACTTATTTGGAAGTAAAACAATTATGGTTTATAGTTACTTATGGGAGGAGCCAAATTGGTAAAGAGAAACCTTGTTCTCAGATGCCAAATGGCATTTATCTGCTGGAAAAAAGCCAAAACAAGAGGCTCCCAGCCAAAATCTTCTATTAACAAAAATCTATTCCCCACCCAGTTCCTCTCTGAAAAACAAAACCCCACAATCTGTTCTTACTGTGATGCCACTGAAGAAGCAGCATGATTGCTAAATTCTGTAACCAACAAGTGAACTTTAAAAAAAATTTTGTGGGTACATGAGAGATCTGACAGAACTGGGGAATATGCCAAAAGTTTGAATGAGATTAGGATTTTCCTGGTGAAAAAGTTTAATTTTATCAGACCTATGTCAGACTTTAGGATTAAAAAAAGCCCCACATAAACTGAAAATGAGAATATGGGGTTTTTGGCCACGTGGATTATGTTTGAACATGGAGATTATGGTACATACGCAGTTTCCAAACTTTCCTACTTTTGATGCCATTTTAGACTTTTAGCCTATTTTTTCTTCTTTCTTTTCCAATTACATTTTCATCCTGTGGGTGACCCCATTTGTAAGTTCAGTGGCCCCATCTGAGTTGTGATGCCTAATTTCAGAATTACTGTACTAGATGTTTGAAATTTTTTTTTTGACACACCTGAGCAAACTGCAAATGTTTAAAAAAGCAGATTGAGCAATTAAAGCCCGATTTATTGGATGCTTAGAAAATTGTTATCGCTTGTAGATGGTACCAGGTGGGGGGGGGGGAAACCAAACAAATTATTGGGCAAGAAAGGGCTTGTCAGGGAGAGTAATGAGTTAGGAGATGGATAAACACAAGGCGAGTGATGAGAACAGTGACTGGTAAGAGTCATGGCAAGAAACAAGCAATATGTCGCAGAAAATGTTTCACACAATGGGATGGACTGATTGCTTAAGTTTCTATGACTGTGTGACCTGTCACCCCGGGTATCCTCCAAACCCAGGAAGGCTGCAGAAAATAGAGAGAATAAAGAATTTTCTTTTGTTT
This sequence comes from Ciconia boyciana, assembly GCF_034638445.1. NCBI lineage: Eukaryota > Metazoa > Chordata > Aves > Ciconiiformes > Ciconiidae > Ciconia > Ciconia boyciana. The sequence goes on along the minus strand of NC_132940.1, from coordinate 57,875,892 downwards.
GTTTCATATGCATTTTAAAAGGAACAGATTTTTTTAATGTAATATTTAAATATTAAGTAAATGTTATTTGATAATCTGTCACTTCATCTGAAGAATTAAAAATGCTTCATGCTTGAGCTGTTGGTGTGTCATCACTTTTTCAAATGATATCAAGTATAAATAAATTACATTACTTACAATAAGATGCAGTTTTTGTTTTGCTGCAAAAGATTAAAATGAAAATTAAAGTGATGTTGCTTGAAGACTAAAAATGTGGGGTGCATCTTATTCTAGAGCAAGCACTAGAGACTTTAGCACAGAAAGTGATAGTGAAGCAGAGCGATGGACGTTAATGCTCCCTTGTGTCTGTCTGTCAGAGCGCTCTAATATAAGAGCACATCCCCTTTTTTCTAATTCAAGTTTGTCATTTCAATATCACATAATAAGCACTAGCTTTTCAATATCCCTCATCCTACTTAACTAGCACACAGCTGTTTTGAAAATCTGTCCGTAAGAGTCATAGTAAAAGATGTGGAAATCTGAGCCTTATTGTACAGGCAGGATAGTAAAGAAATTCAATATTTACCTGGTATAAAAATATCTACTATGATTTTTTTTTTTTTTCTTTTGAGGGCAATATTGGTTAATTCAAGAAATAGTCTTAACTTTGGGGTAATATTTTCCCGGTAGTGGTATACTTCAGCTCATCATTTTGCCTTACTAGAGCTGAAGCAGTGGTTGTATTGTAAGGAGGAGTAACTTCTTGTGCAGCTCTTTTTTTTCCATTCATTGGTCTCCACCTCAACTTTCTGAACTTGGAGTATTTGTACTGCCAGTTTTGTGCCTCTCAAACATTTTCAATCAGGTTGAAGCTGACTCTGAATCTCACCATCTTCTTGTTGATTTAAGAGAAATTACATAATCTATTGTCTGGTAAATGACTGAGCTGCAATTGTTCTCAAGGAGGCAAAATAATCCAAGGGATTGATTGTTGTATAGAAATCATAGTCACAGCATACTGGCAAATACGTTTCTCCTGGAATTAGTTATTTTAGAAAGTATCTTGCTAACATGAAAACATTCAAAGCAATTAAAAGTTTTGTATCTTGTTTTCCCTGAGACACAGGTGGTTGCAATAGGTTAAATTTCTCCAGGTTAGCAGTGTTTATTTGTGAGCCTGGGGAGTCTTGGATATGGTACTTGTTAGTAGATGTTCTTGGGGTAAGCAAAAGAAGTGAGGGAATCGAAAGCAAGCAAGGAGGTGAATCTAAAATGTGATGATTTTGTGTAGTAGCATTAGTATGTTGAAGACATCTGGTCTGTCCATCGGCCTCAAAGGAGGCAACTGTATTTACATTGTTCCTAGCTGTTTATCCATACTCTTCTTGAAGCCTTGTTATATTGGAGGCTCTGCAACACCCAGGCAATCTGGGGCAGTACTTTGCCAGTTTGTTCTCTAAGGTTTAACCTGGCTCTTTCCTTACTGCTGCTGCTATTACTACCTGGTCTGTCTGCCCTGGCATGGAGAACAGACTGTCCTTTCCTGGTCTGCAGCAACTTCAAATGCATTTGAAGGTGATCTTCTGTATCCATGTCCTCTCTTGAAAAGCAACCTCAGTTCTACCTTCCCACATGTTTTCCAGACCTCTGATTTTATTATATGACTCTGAAATCAATAATCATGACCTTCTTGTGTTCATGCATTGAATTTCAGTGCTAAGGAAAACCATACGCTCATTTTTGCTTTCTTGTCCAGGGTGATGCAGTCTCCTGGAATGTTGTTTTTGGAAACCACAGCTACTGCAAAGTTGTGTAATAGAGCTGAGTGACAAATGATCTGTGGGGAAAAGCAATCGAAGAATGTCCCATCGGTGTATCCCTGAGAAAATCCCCTTTTATGCATGGGCAGCTGCAGTGTCTTCCCTCCTGCTTTTCGGTTTGTAAGCAGCAGAACAATAGAAGTCTGTCAGTGGCTCTAAGCACAGTAGCTCAGATACTTTGATAAGCATATATCTGCTTTGGCTAAGTAACAGCTACATCCTTAGCATTAAAATCCTAGCGACACCGACAGGAGGTGATTTCAATGGCAGCAGAGTAGAGGCATGAGGCCCTAACACTGCAGTTAAAAATACAGAGCTGTTGTATTGTAGCTGCAATGGGGCACTCCAGCTCAGTTCTCTCCAGGCCCTGTGCAAACACAGGCTGGTGAACAGCCAGCTCTGAAGGACTTATGGTCTAAGAAGGGGGCAACAGACCAGAGTGTAGAGGAGAAAGGGAAGAAGAGTGGGGCTGAAGTTGTGTGGCTTGTCCTGGTTGTTGAGGAAGCAGACAAAAATGTTACTGCTCTTTGCAACCCCTTAGCTGCTGAGCTCCTACTCAGATCACCAGCCTCCCTTATGCATGTGATTGCTCCCAGGTCCACTTCTGCTTGTATGAAACTAGTTAACAAAAATGTTTTTAGTTAACAGCTTTCTCTAAACCAGACTCACCGAAGTCAGGCACAGAGGAACTGTGAGAGAGGAGCAGAGTGCTGGTTGCCAGGGGTGCAGGCTAGCCACAGCACCAAAACGGCTGTCCTGAATAAACTGATCTGACCCACCGAAGTGGAGAGCAAAGCCCAGCTTGCCTGTCCGAGTGCTCTTTTACTGATTGCTATTATATTAATGTGAGGGCAGAACTCTTTCCTGTACATTAAAAAAACCCCACCTTCCCCCTACATGCCTCTCTTCTATTTAATTTCTTTCTGTAAAAACCTCTGCAGTAAAATGAATGCGGTAGATGTCTACTCTTCTGCAAAAAGATTATGCTTTGAAGCCACACAGTAGCCTCACTTTTCATGGCATTAATGTTGTGGACTAAGCTTCAGGAATTGTATTTAAAAAATACTCCAAATAGAAGAGGGCTATTCAACTGCTAAGCACACCCATATTCTTAATAGCTAATGTGTGTGTGTGTACACACATACAGAGAGTTCTTTTCAATTCCTCTTTTTCCTGGGTGTGAGTGCAGGCTGATTTTTTTTTTTTTTTTTTTTTTGGTCCAGTTTGAAACAACCAGAACAAGATTTTCTCTTTTTATATATGCAAGCAGTTTTCAGTGGTGTGGTTCCCTGGTTGCTCACTGCGGGGATCTCCCCGCGGTAGGAAGTGTACAGCTTTTGCTCGGAGTTGAGCCGTGGGCCGAGCAGCCGGGGCTGCCTGGTGCAGTGTCTCATCAGGAGAGGTGTTAGGAACAGCAGTGTAGTACCACCAACATTACCTTCACAAATCCTGCACGTTTGTAGATTTTTTTTCCCAAGTAATTGTTTTCACAGGATTTCAGCCTTAGAAGGTAAAAACCTGATATTTTCAAGCAGCATTTGGAAAGCAAACACTTTCCAAGCAAATGATAGCGATAGATCAGTGATAGCGATAGATCAGTGACTTGAATTGGAAAACTTTCCCAAATGCTTGGACTCAACTTGCAGGGTTTCTCTAACTTCTACTTATCTGTATTGGACACGTGTGTTTCCTTACTGTGATCCTGAGGGTCCTGTGCAGTGCTTTATTTTGCTCTTATAGAAGTTGGTGCTTTTTCACACTGTTGAGATGATGAGCTGCAGAGGTGGATGAAGTCATCTCTTTAAGTCAGCTACTGTATCCTTTCTGAAGGTGCTTTGGGCTGCCTGAGGTTGGAAGCAGCCCAGGAGAGCTGGATAACCAGGGTCTGCTAAAGTGAGCTGCAAGAAATTTTTTGACCTGTATTTGGAGAAAGAAAAAACAAAACACAAATCTCAAATTGAAAAATTTACAGTTGAAACATGAACTTAAAAGTTTTGTTTCCAGTGGGACAAAATGCAAAAAATTTTCTATGGGATTCTTTTCTTAACCGAGAATCCAGTTACATATATCTGTGTGCTTCAGGAGTGGTGGTTTCTCTGTACTTGTCCTTGCCAAGAGCCAGAGGAGAGAGATTCAGTTTATAAATGCTTGATGTGAACATGTCCTGTGTAAGAGAAAAATAAATGTAATAAACTCACAGACAATGCAATTTTTCTTCAAATCAGTCCATTTATATGAAATGGAGGAAAGCCAAGTTTTTTCATGCTGTAGTGTCTTTGTAATTCTGTAGCAATTTATCTACTTTTCATACAGAAATAGATGAAGTGAAAATTAAATCTAAATAATTTTCTTATGTATTGGTTTTGTTTCTATTTCTGAAGCAATGTTTTAATATTAGCATTAATAGTTCCATAGGTTTTTCAATAAAATTCTATAATTTTTCATCAAATGTATTTTGCATGAACTTTCAGTACCATTTTTCCCGGCAGTGAATGTTTCTGGAGACACCAAAGAAATCTGAAAAGTAAATGAAGCTCTAATGTTTGAATAAAGATAATTACATCTATTTGATTAACTGTGTGGGGTATATGGCATATAGTGGCAGAGTTTTCTGTTTTATCAGAATTTTTACATACTGGGTCATTTATCCATAGAAAGCTGGCTGTGTTACTGCTAGTTCTGCTGGTAAGTCCATTTTAACAGCAGAGGACTAAAGGGTGACCTGATAGCTTTTTAGAAACTTTTATTAATGGAAGACATCATTTTACCTCTACAAAGCCAAATAATCTGAAGTGCTTTTACGATGCAAAGTTTGGGACAGGAGCTATTAAAGGCGGTCAGAAGCTCCATTTGGAGAAATTGTTTTCGGTGGGCTCTAAAAACTTTGATGGGAAGCAGTTAGCATTTGCGTGCATCATGTTATTGCCTCCATTTGAAAGCCATGAACTTGTTTGTGAGAGCTGCTGCGCTCGGTTCTGCCAAGCTGAGTTCTAGGTAACCCAGGGAGACTTCCCAGAAAGTTGAGAGTGTGTTTCTTTGTTCCAGGGTATTACGAAAGGGAATCAGCCAGGGCCTCTGGCTAAAAAGTGTAAGCTGACCTGCAGTATGCAAGTGCAGGAGGTCAGCCATTTGGTGTGGGATATATCTTCGGGCCATTTGAATAGCTTCATAGCTAGGTCTCAAAATGTGACTTCCTGCAGTTGTGACCCATGAACCTTTCAAGTACAGTGGAAGTCTTGATAGATCAGTCATGCGGTTTCCAGGACTCTCAAACATCATTTGCTTCTCAGCTGGTTTTCTGGAGGCTGAAACATTAAGACAATCATCCAACATTTTTCTTCTCTTGTAAAGTAAAGTGCATTTTATTAAAATATATATTTTGTAAAAATGTAATAAAGCAGCTCAAACTTTTTCAAGGCTAGACAATACTTTGAAAACTGGTTCCAAATCTCTGGCCTCAATATATGAATACTAATTGTATCTTATCTACTGTCGGTTATTGAAATCCCAACCAGTAGGAAAGCTAATCTGACATCTCCATTCACATACACCTTCTTTTGAGCCTCTTTACAATTCAGTCAGTGTTATCAATGATTAAATATCCCAGTCCCTACAGTTTTAACCTTTTTTTTTTTTATCCCTTAACTTTTCTTTCAGGTTGTTACTTTCAGTTAGTGAGCAGCTCATTTTTGAGTAAAGACATTGTGAAATTCACTTAAAATGGCTGTTTGAAGATTTTATTAAAAAAAAAAAAAAATCTCTGTGGACAGACTCTGTCCTTCATTACAACAATAGAAATCCTCATTGTCTTCAGCAGTATCACTCCAAATTTGCAGGAAGGTTAGAATTCAAACTAAAAGATGTAAAATACATTTGAACCTGTGAGCCATCAATTGAGAACAGAGCAGGTGTTTGTTTTCACTGTGACTCATTTTGCTCACAGCTAACATAATAATTATTGAGACCATTCTTAGGAAGATGCGTGCAACCCTTGGAGAGATCAAAGCAGTTGGACCCAAGTCATTGAAATTAGTTTGACCCTATTAGTACAATAATGTTTAAAACTGTATGTATTTGTTTGCATTTTCCAGAGCTTGCATTTCAATGGTCTTGTGCAAGTTATTTCTAAATTGAATAGTTCTTCTCTAATTTCACTTTTTGTGTTCAGCTTTAAGTAAGTTTTAAAGCGTAAGTGCAAAGCCAAATTGTCCAAGGCGCTCTCCATTTTAGACTCAAAACAGATCTAGGCCTAGGACAATATCGAAGTATATGCTAGTATGATTGAAAAAATTACTACAGGCCTTGGACCTTTGACCAACTGGTGTCGACTTTGCAATAAAAAAATGCAACCAGCTATATATTTTCTGTTTATGTGACTTCTGTTGACTTTTTGTGCAACCTCGATTTATTTACTTATTTTCAAGCACTCCTATTTTTATAACATGGCAGTAACAGAGGAATTAAGTTGAACAGAGACCTTTTTGCTGAGACCTTACAAAGGAGCAGATACTTGACTCCTGGATAGGAAAGCAAGGTTTTCTGTTTCTTTGTGGTGACTCACTATATGTCAGATAATGGAATCCTATTAGCACCACCACAGGAGTATTAAGAAGGTTTGAGTGTTTTAGTCGAGAGAGGAAAAAATGAGAACAAAGATAATTTTTTTAAAGAAAAATCAACTTTTGAGAAATACTAGATGAGGCCTTTGTTTCGTTAATTAAAGTTAACAGTGAAGATGAAGGCTGGCAAATGGTTAAATTTGGACTCTGTCCACTGTGTGTGTACAGTCTGCTTGGAACATGGAAGAACCCCGTTGCTTACAAGCAATTTGAAATGGGTTAACTTACAGCAGTCCTGCTAATCTATAGGGGTTTTGTTTGTTTGTTTTTGTAGTATTTTCACTTCTTAACCAGGAAGCATCAAAGTCTGGGCTTCAGCCCAGTGTTTTAGGAGCCAAGCTGAAAGAGTTTGCTTTGTCTTTCATCAGATACAACCCTGCTCTGTTTCCACAGGATTTCTCTCATATGCCTGCATGAGACTTGAGTCAGATCTTTGCCTGTGAGAGGCCTGCAGTGGGTGCACAGTCAGTATCATCAGCTGTGGGTATTTTTCTCTCTGAGTTTATAGAAATGCTTAGTGTTTCTCTTCAAGTCGTAACTTCTGGAGCCATGTGTTAACATGACAGTCTGAGTTTTCATTTAATGAAAGTGGTAAAATTTTCACCTTTGTAGTTTCCGGTGAACATTAACCTTAAAGAATCAGTCATGAGGATGCCACAGGACTTCTTGTTTTGTAGATCTAGTGAGTAGTAAGAAAATTTTGTGACTTTTGATTGGCTTAGGTCATGATATTTAAATATCAAGGCAAGTGGTTCTGTATAAAACAAACTAGTAACCCAGAGTTAAAAGCCTTGGCTGGTATAAAGTGTTGTAGATCCATGTAGTTGTGGCAGCTGGGTGAATAGGATCCAAATTTAGGATACTGAGAACAGGATCCGGATTTGCATTTCAGTATCTGATACAAGTGTATACTTTTAAACTGCAGTGTACCATATATATTTGCATTTTACATGTCTAACAAGCACACTTAAGGACAGGCTTCAGCAGCCAGACCTGAACTCAGTCTTCCGACAGTTGGAGAGGAGACAAATGCACAGTGCTCTTTCTCATCTTTTTATTTTTTTTCCTGCTTTTTCCCCTTCATCTGTGACTGTATGTTTTGCTCTTTGTTTAAATATAATGATCACTGCCACAGATTACAGGGCCAGGGCTCAGGGAAATGTTTTTAAGCATCCCAAGATAATAAGGAAAAAATAAATTTCTTTTAGAACAAGTAACAATTTACAACGTTTTGTGGAAACTGGTGATTTGAAAATGGCTGATCACTGCAAAATATGAAAATTAAGATTATATCCCCCCCCAATGTATAGGAATTTTGCATTTAGTTGTGACTTGACACATGTTCAGAAGTGTGCAATTCAGAGACTGGCTCGAGACATCACTGGAAGCAGATCTGGGTTGTCATGTTTCATTATAGCTATTGAACTATTGCAAGCATGCTATTATGCTGTAATGAAAGGGATCTTCTCCTTCTCTTTTCAACTTGCAAATCTAGGAGAGATACCATATGTCATTAGTTCCTGGCACAGATTCTGGGGAAAGGAGTTCTCCAAAGTGCTAAAATATATGCGAGGCCTTTTGCCTTGAAAAAGACGAAGGAAATACATTTTTGTCCAGCTGAAACTCAATCTTTTACTAAAGTATATAATGGTTACAGATCACTTAAAATATAATTTCAATCACAATGCACTTTTTGGAGGATGATCCAGGTTACTTTTATGTTGTCCCATGAGGACAGGATTTGGCCCTATGGGATCTGTGGAAACAGTAATGTAAATGCTACCAGTACCCTGCAAGTGCAGTGTTCCCTGCTGAGCCCCTCTAAGCCAGGGATGCCTAACTGTGAGGAACACCTGGACAGGATCTTAGGCAGAAATTATGCTCTCTGGATCTGGGGCTCCGCTGGTGCTTCATTCATCGTTGTTGTATGTGTAGAAAAGCTGTGCTTGAGAAAGTAACAAGTGAATCACAGTGGTGGTATATTGGGCATCTGAGACTAAGGTCTGAACCATCTGCCTTCCTTTAGCCTTGCTGGCATTTCTGTGCTTGCTTCAACTTGCCAGGGTGATGTCTTCAGTAATGTATGTGAATCAAGCATTAAAATCTCTGATCTTCTTGAGAAATCATTCAAACAGCCTGATATTGCAAGGTTGTTTTAAAAAGATTAATATGGCATTTATTTAATTGGTAAAATATGTACAAAATAGATCAAAAATACTGACATTCAATACACAGAACTTTCAAAAAAGCAGATGTCTTATCAAGGATACGGATGCATTTGTACCTTTTCTTTTCTGTTCAGTTGTCTGCTGCAAAACTGACTTCTGCAGGAAATATGTCCCTTGACTATCTTTTCCTTATGATATAGCACTACCTTCCTGTTGATAAGGATCTAATGATTTTGGGTGAAGGTGGTAGTATCTTTCAAGTCCTTTGGTGCCTCCTCTCACCTGCAGATGCCTGCAAAATACCTACCTACCTAACTACAGAATGAGTAGCATCTGCAAATGCATTGGGTAGATTCAGTTAAGTGGAGATGCATCCTGAAGAAACATCACGTAGTTTCAGCCATTTGAAATCCAGCCAATCCAGATGGAACTTGGAAAATTACCATAAAAAAACTGCATTGAAATCTTATAACTGATAATGAGATAATGAGAGATGATTTTGTGGCCATGGCCAATCAAATTTTATGTTGAGCTTGCTAGAAATACTGCTTTTATTGCTGATGGGCTGCAATTTCAGAAATGGGCAAATGCCGAGTTCTTCACGCAGGCTCTCTATTAAGAGAGAAAAAAAGCTTTTGCAGGTTTACAGCCTTTTTGTTTCTTGCTTTTTGGATTTTAGTTGGGGTTTTTTTGGGCGGGGGAGGAGGCAGGGGTTGGTTTTGTTGTTGTTGTGGTTTTTTGGGGGTTTTTTTTTGGTTGGGTTTTTTTTTTTTTTTTTAAACTCGAAGTAAAGCCCTATAGGGAGCAGCTGAATGCTGGGTGATCTCTATAAGAGTCTGTTTTCAAGTCCTTTAGAATCAGTAGAAGAGTTCCCATTAAAGTCACTGGACTTTGGATCAGGGCCTTGATATAAAACCAGCCCTTCTGAGCCAGACAAAAAGCCCATCTTCTCTGATATTGCCTTCCATGAGGATGGCCAGTAGTGGCTTCTTAGGGAAGCCACATTCTGGAAGCCAAGGATTTAAAGAATACCTGCAATGCAGGTTGCCACTGAGCCAGCATGTCATTAATACTCGATAGGCCTTTCTTCACATTAATTTGTTTAATCATTGTTGGAGCCAACTTATGTTTTGGCTTCAAGAGCATACTATAACACTGCCTTGCACAACTGAGTTCTGCATATCAATGCATTGTACATATGCACCTGCCTTACAGATGTCTGTATGGGTTCCAAAATCATAGGAAAATATACGGGCAGTTCACAGGCCAGGTGCAGAAATGTGGATGGAATTAATTTAAGTAAGAGGAATAAACACTGAAAGAATGGTGAATTTGTTATGGTCTGGATCACCAATCATCATCTGAAAGAGTATTAAGAAGTGAGTTAAATTCTGTCTTTGCCTTGCAAATACTTTGTTATTTGGCAGTGGTAGCCCAGGATGGGTACAGGACCACAGTGCATCCTTATAGTTCTTTAGGGACTGGCTACTTTGAATGTTACTTTAAAAAAAAAAAAAGAAAAGAAAGAAAGTAAAAAGAGAGAGAGAAGAAAAAGAAAGAAAGGAAGAGAGGCAAGCAATTCATCCTTGATAGTAACACTTTTGGTTAACAATGTGTCATTTAGGTGTCTGTTTTCTGATACTCATTTTCAGAAACATTGGAGAATTCAGGACTATAGTACTATATCATGGGGATTTGTTTGACTCATGTGTTAGGATAAGAGGGAGTGCCTCTATTTGTATTAGCTGGAGGAGGATTGTGAACTATTATCTTACTTTGTTATCTGAGCTAGGAGTGTACAAGGAAGTTTCTTCTGCTAATGGTTGAGCGGCTCTTCAGATAAAGCCCTCCACAGGATCCCTGTAGCCCTAATTAATCAGCTGTTAAAACAGTAGTTGATAGACAGGCTTGCTTTAAGTTCGAATTGCCTGCAATCAGAGATAACAGGTGAGTCCCATTTGGCAGCGAGATATGAAAGTAGAAGAGTGATCTGTTATCAAAATGAATATGGCACTCAAATCAAAATTGAAGTTCGCAGAAGGAACCAGCAAAGTAAAACAAAAGGGAATCTTTTTTACTTTGAGTGATCAAAATACCTTCACTTTGGTGATTGTTTTAGACAGGTCTGAATCCATTTTATAATTTTTTGTACTAAGAGCATTCATTATCAAGATAAATTTAGGCTTCTGGAGAACACTTGCTACTCCAGTAATATTGCTAAAATCATTGGCAGGTAACACTAACAAGGTGCTATAGCAATTACTGCTCCCACAGGACAGGCTGGTGGCTAGCACACCCAGCCAGCATGCGGGAGCTGCAGGTTAAATGTCTATGTTTCAAGTCAGGAATTTAACATGTGTCTTTCTCTTTCTGTGTCACTGCCCTAAACATCAGACTGAGAGTAACTTCTTTCCTTACTCAGTTCATATTTAATAAATTATGCAGAATAGTACAGCACCAGTGGTGTGAGGGGAATATTATATCCCAGTAGCTGGGTCGCTTACCTGGGTGTTATGGCAGGTCTAGTCTTGAGTCCCTGTCTGCTGGGTTCAGAGCCACAAAGAATGACCTTTTCTTTCCTCACATTCAGCATTAAAAGACACACAGATTAGAGGGATAATGGCAAACTTTTTGGGCAGTAGGTACCTGATTTATTTTAAAACATTATTTAATTATTGGCTTGTTTGTATCACACCAACCATCAGAGGCATCTCTCAGGACTGATGCCACTGCTAGTTGCTGCACAAATAGTGATAAAAACATTGTCTCAGTCTAGAATCAATTTACATTTTAAATTCTCTGCATGTAACAAGAGGGTACCTGCTTCAGAGAGGCATGCAGAGCCTGAAAGAGAGATGGATCTCTCTATAAACAACCAAAAGCCTTTCCTGTCTTTCAGCCTGGGCATTGTTTGATAGTCCCATGTTCACAAGTGGGACAGAAGTCCCTCTAAAACAGAGATACTATTTCTTTTCTTTGACTTCTCTGTATGCAGATGAATATTATTCTGTTGACCCCGTTGTTTAGTCTGAAGACTGATGCTTATCAGTGCTTCAGGAATTAAATTACCACTGGCTTCATACAGATGAAAGCAATTGGTCACTGATCATTTAATAGTCACAAACAGGGCAGCAGCATGGCCAATAATCTTTTCTTGAGATCACATACCCTAGTATTTTTTTTTAAATGTGCTACAGACCTCAGTAGGTGTCTTAATTCTCATTGGAAGTCCCTGTAACCATAATCAGTGCATATACATTTACTTTTTCTTCCTGGGATGCCTCTGGCATTGGGACAGAGTTCTGTTTTCCACATTCACCATGGGCAGACATTGTTTTTCTTTTGCTTTCCATATTCTATGTCTTAGGTCATGGACCCTGTATCTATCTCTGCTAGAAACTACGTCTTCTTTATGCTCTAGTACTTGTTATCGCTTTACATTTTTGGGGGCCTGTTCAGCTGTCCTTGTCATCTGGAGGCATATTTCTCTAGGCTAACCCTTCTTTCCCCTGTGAATCTTTCTTGTAAGCTCAAAAGACATATCCTGCTCTTAAACCACTCACTATCTAGAAGATCACATAGGTCTCCAAGATTACATCTGCTCACCGCTGCTTTCAGCTCTGAGTGTAAAATTTGTGCTCTCTTTTTTTCATGGGTAAACCCTATCCCCTCTGCATAGTCTCATTCTGTTTTGGCTGATGCTTCTCATCAAATACCTCTCTCTGGTGTTCCAGTGTTTTAGATGTTATTTTTGACACCTGAGTTTTACTTGCTCCTAATTCTTTTTCACTGATGAAATGGTAAGGAAAAAAAAAGTTTTAACTTTCTGTTTTCCTTTTCATCCCTCAATGTTCAGCTCTCTGTACTGATTCAAGTCTCAGTTCTGCTGTGCCCTCAGGTTTACTTCTGAAAATCCAGCATCCTGGTGGTCACTCCTTTTGATGCAGTCTGTTTGCTCTGTTTCAAGGTGCTGCTTGGCCCCTCAGATAATCATGCTTCTTTTCTTGTGGTGTCTCTTTTAGGTCGGCTGCTTCCTGCATGTATCGCCTACCACCTGGTGGGTAATAATATGAGAGTACTTCATGTTTCTAAAATTAAACTCTCTCTTTTATTCAGAAAACTCTTTACAGAGCTGTTGCAATTCATTTACTGCTGCTGTAGTAGCCATGTGCATGTATACTAGCTCTCCAGTGTACTGGCCAAGTTTTCTCCCAGTAGCAATCCAAGTTCCGCATAGATTGCTACCCAAGGAACCCACAGCTGCTCAGCGCCAGATCAGCAGGGCATACAGCCATTTAGCAGATTTTCTCACCAGTTCAATATGTATTGCTCCCAGGTACCATTGACCAGATTTTCAATAGCCCTCCTTTGCCAGGGATCCTGTTGGAAGTAGAGCAGTGACTGCACGAAAGTCACCCTGCCTTAAGACACAGCAAAGGGCATAAGGGATGCACAACTCACTCCTGTGAGCCCACAGCTGTGCGACTGATGTGATGTTCCCATTCCTGTCAAACCTTCAGAGCAGCTTTACCCACTGCTGTCAAAAAATCACTCTTCCAGGACCCATATTTTACTTCCATTTTAGTCATATATCATGGAATGAAACAGTAACACTTGGAAGTGTAATGTTCCTATTTATACATTTAACCATTAACTAGACACGCACACACGGAGGCTATATTAAAGACACATTAGAAGAAACATTTCCAGTGCAGGGATTTAGCTGTGTGAATCCCATTAACATTAATGGGAGTTGTTCCCCTAAATCCCCATGTATCTCGTTAAAATATACCTATTAGTGACAGGCTGAAGCCTGCAAAACCAGCAGTTTCCAAGCTAAAACTGAAACTTCATCATTAACTTATCCTATTGTGCCTAGGTAATGCAACACCCTTTAACTTCTGAAATTCAAAGGTATCTTTTCTCCATTGAACTTAAAACAAATCTTGTCTTGTTAATACAATAGGTTCTGCTATAGTTAGCCCACTCTGTAACTCTTGATCATGTTGGAAATGTTTTCTCTCTCAACCAATACCATCTATAAAGGGACAGTGTTACCAAAATATCTTTGAAATCCTTATGAGAAATAGAATATAAAATATAAATGGACTAATGCATTCTCTAGTAGTAGATCATAACATTGAAGTATGACAGTGGTAAACTGTCAGGTACTGGATTATTGTTCTTGGGATTTTTTAAAATAAAGACTGAGAGCTTGATGTGTAACACCCAAGTCACTCTAGAGGAATGAATACCTGAAGAAACCAGATACAGTAATCTCATTTAACAATGTCATTGTGACAGAAAGAGACCTTAAAATGGGCACCCCAAATTTTCACCAGTGTAGTTATATGCATTCTAGACATGATGAGGTTGTATTTGTGTGTGGTGATAAAGGTCTGTATTACAGATGGTGTAGTGCAGTATAGAGATGATGAAGCTAAGAGTAAGTGAGCTGGCTCGACTGTCGGCTGTAGAGTTGCCTTTCCTGAGAGCTATTCCTGAGTTACTGGAGAGCATGAATTTAAGGGTAGATTAGCATGTGTGGAGGTCTGTACTAATGCTGTTGTGTTGTTTCTGACCCATGAAGTAGCTCACTTACTGTTGGCTCGGGTAACTCTGCACTGTAGATATAATAGAAAACCATGCTTTTATAGCTTTGATAATGGTATAACTTTTTCAGCTTTTGATAGGAAGCTGAAATAAGGAGTGCCAGCAAAAGCAGGATCCACAGTGATATACTGGTAAAAAATGTGGAACATAGACCTGCATCAAATATAATTTCCTCCCAGTTTAACAGCAGAGATAAAAGGGTTACAGTGAAAGTGAATATCAAATCCAGTAAGTCCTGCTCTTTTTGAGTAGAGCATGGCACAAAAATAGACATCTATGCAACCCCACTGCTGTTGCTTTCATTTTCACTGCAGTGGAAACAGCCCTTCACCTTTGGGCTGGAACCAGTAGGTGAAAATATCCTCCCATGCAAGAAGAAATGACTGTAATTACACTGTATGTGCGTGTTTATTTCCCCTTTCCTTCCACCAGTGTAGACCTCTGTTTTAATATATTACAAATAATTTTTCTGGCTATAGGTCCCTAAATGGTCCTTGTTAACCTGTGACCAGTACTCCTGCTCTCAACAAAATGCACTCCCTGCTAGACCTAGCACATGAGTATGTTCGGTCAGGAGGAGCTCTGGTAGGGCTTCTTCCAGTAGCTTAACCATTAACAATAAGCAGTGAAATGAGTCATCTGTACTTTATTTTTAATTAGAGCTGCAGTGAGCTCAAGCTTGAGATTTTTTTTTGCCTGCAGAGCTCAGGAGCTGAAACCAGCAGCACTCTCCTGATACTGGCTGTGCAGGGATTTCTGTAAAGCAACATCGTTAGGTTGTTGTGGATACAAACAGTGGAGCAAAAGCAACACAACATACAGATTCACAGGGGCAAGTTAGCGTAGTTCCTGTTGGCTTAGTCTGGCTGGAGATGTTTTGCTTGCTCTGTTTCTGGTTTCCCTCTCACCCCGCCCCCCCGCCTCTGAAACAGAAGCCCAAATAATGAGCAAGACAGCACTGGATAAAGGGGAAATTAATATTTAGATATGAGGGTTGTTTGTTGTAATTGTATCTGATTATATTTTAGATATGCTTAACAAGCTTAATATGAAGTTTTCAAGCCACAAACAGACTGGAAAAATATCTCCACTGACTCCTGAAGCCAAATGATATATTTGCATTTTAAACATCTTTTGAATTAATTTCACATCCAGCCCATGAACAAGCCCAGAACTTTCCTGTATGAAACAAAGTTCTGATGAACTATCCCTGATAGTGCCTGCGACCCATTCAAAAATTGTTAATGCCTTTAAAATGAGGAGTGAATCCAGTGCTCACCTGAGCTGCAGTGCCAGCCCTTACCACAACGACACTGCAGTCAATCTGCTATGCTAATACAGACGATGGCTTCAAAGGAAGATAGTTCTTGAAATGTATTGGAAAGCAGTAGGAAAATATGTTGTGCTGTTTTGCATTTTGTAACATCTTGGTGAATTAAAATCCTCAACAGAGAGTTAGTTCCATTGTTTCTTATCTGGGTTGCTGTTATCTGTAGAGGAAAATCCAACTTGTTAAGCCTGTATGCTTTGCAATGTCAGTGCCAAGCAGCTGGGAGCTGGCTGTCAGAGCCATGGACCCAGCTCTGGTGGCCTCCATCAGCTTGGCCACAGCAGCGCTTCACTCTCCGTCTTCCTTACTCATGTTTTATTTTGTCTCTTGTTTTGGAAGTTTGTTGGGGCCGAAAATGTCGCGAGATTTCTGAGAGGGTACTCTTAATTTCAGTAAGCAGGACCATAGTGAAGGTCATGCTGTTCATTATGTATACATGATATTTATTTCTCACGTGCTCTAACTGTTCCTTTCTACAAATGCATTAGGCAGGTAATGATTTAAGCTGCTTCTTATGATGGGTGCGTTTTCATTTTTAGCCTGGGTTGCACTGGGATTTCTTTTGCATCCCTAGTTAATGGGTGGGAGGACAGGTTGTGATGGAACTACCAGTGCGGTAATGTTGAAAGGGTAGGAAGCAAGCTGTGCTGGGCCAAGGACCTGGGCTCTGCAGAGTGCTTCAAAGCAGCACACAAAATATTAATCAAACAGTCAGGTGCTTCTTTCTGCACAGCCTAAACGCAGAATCCCTTGTTCTGGGGTGCCGGCAGAGTCACGCTCGTCATGAGGTTTCTGTGGCTCAGGTCTAGATGGCTCTAGCAGTACTTTTGCTTAGAGGACAGAGACAGTCTTTGGTGAGAGTAGGAGCAGGGGGAGAGCCCTGAGCCCAGGCTGTCTGCCTTGCTCCTTCTCATTGCTGCAGCTATACTGGGTGGCCTGGGAGAGAAGCAGTGGTGGAATACAGTTTGTGTGTGGCTGGTGATGGTTATATTCAGGCAGGAAAAGTGGTGTGCAGAAGCAGCAGGGAAGGGCATGGGGATATAGGCATGAGTGCATTTGGAAGGAGAGCTCACCCAGGTTGTACTGGGCTGGTATTGTGGCAGTCCGCTGTTGTCCAGAGCCCTCGCTGAAGCAGTGCACTGGAGCACCAGCGGGGCACATGAGCCGGGGGACATGCAGCTTCTTGCTGGACTGGGCTAGTTTAGGCTGCTGGAAATTTGATATTTCCCCTCATGAAGAATAGCCTTGATAAAAGACCTCACTTTGTAGCATTTTGCATGCAAAGAGCCACACTAAATAACACAGTTACAGAGATAAATGCAGATAGGAGCAGGTCAGGGGGGAGGGGAGATTAATTGGTATAGAAACTGAAGAAGAATGACCACTAGGATGGATAAGGCAAGGATTCAGGGATCGAGATATCAGACTTGGTGGACAATACTTGAAAATGAGCACCCTTATGCTGTGTAAAAGGACCAAGAGGAGGACAATGCAGTGTGGGGAAAGAAGTGCAGGAGTAAAGGTCGGTAAGGTGGGTTGGTTACAAATCCAACAGTAATTTAGAGTTTTAAAGCTATGTGACATAAGCATATACATGAAGAGGTCTGTCTTTGTGTAGGAACCAGACAATATGTGGTTCTGGTCTGAGATTACATCTTTCTCTGTTCCTCTCTCTCTCTCTCTCTCTCTCTGCACCTCATTGTGATTATTACATGTTTTGGTAGTAAAATCCAAATTGCTAAGTAGCTGAAAAATTATATTCAAGAGTATCCATATAGTGATTTGTCATTACTGTAGATTTTTATGTCTTCGTGTAGTTAATGTAACCTTTTTTGGAGAGAGTTGCAAGGCAGCATTCAAAAAATCAGTTGGTTTCCTTGCTTCACCACTGGTTTGAATTGCTCTAATTGAAACCAGTATTATTTTCATTTGATCTTGTAATTAAACAATGTAATTTATATTAATCCATTAAATAATTTGGCTAATTGCTTTTACACTGATTGTATCTTAGCCTTTTTTCTTTTAAATTATTATTGAAACCAAGTGGTTATCTACTGAAAACCAGTAAGACACAAGTGAAGAAAAGATCTTTCTTACTTGTGGGGATTTTTTTCTTTTAGGTTCTTTGATAAAAAACTGTGTTAAAATATAATCACAGAGGCCCTGATTCAGCCAAATGTTTAAGCATATCATTCCACTGCTGCTCAGTAAACTTTGGGGCTTTCTTGAATTAGAGTCTACCTGATGAAAAGCCAAACTTTCATTGGAAATTAAAGCTTTGCATCCCAGGGAGGGAAAAGATGGTCTCATACTAGCAAAAGAAATTGGTTTTATTCCTGTTTCCATATCACTGACCTACAGAGAGTAACCTTGGTGAGTTACTCACCCTAAGCCCTGTCTGCTTGCTATGTATGGCTGAGAATGCTTGCTGCTTTTCGGGGAATGGCATGAGGCAGTAGCAGCTGTAAACTGTGCTCAGATGCATAGGGCTTAGGTGACTAATGGAGTACAACAAATAACGCACAGCAAACAGTCAGCTTTACAGTCTCTTTCTAAGTTGAAATCTGTTTGTGCGTATTCAGATAACATTATTCATAGGAATACATTTGCAGAGATCAGGTTGTGAACTGTTTGAGAACCTGAAAGATTCTCTTGTACTTTGAAAAATCTGTTCACAGTTCACACACTTGAGTATAATTGGGCTTGCTGAAGTTAAGATCATTGTGTCAGAATACCCGGGATGCATATGCCCTAGTGAGAAATTCAAAAAGGACTCACCTATTGCAGTGAATTCTTGCTTCTGCACTCGTGGTGCCTAATTATTGCCTTGCTATATGCAATTCAAACTGAGAACCTGCCTGACCATACAGGAAAGTGCATATATCAAAATAAGCAATGGTGTGAGAAATCAGAATGAATGAGAATGCATAAGCTAATTCTTCAGGATAAAATAATTTCCATGTAGGTCTGCCAGAATTCAGATTTTTTAGGATGCTCACCTTTACTACTTGTCAGCAACATGCCTGTCAGCTTAAAAGAGTGAAAAAGAGACAAGGTGCAACAGGGTGTTTGACAAAGGTAGGAGCAAGCATCAGGAGACAGCAGATATGTCCATCATAAGCATCATGCTTATTTTGCTGTCTCTGTGTTGTTTATTTTTGGTGTAATTTTGGGTAGTTGCAGCCATGAATGTGGTTTTTATATACAGTCTGTGGTCCTCTTCTTGGCATCTGCTTACTGTGGTATAGTTGGGCTTTGCCATGAGCGAAATTCTGCAGCATATTTATTGTTTATATGCTGAGTGGGTGAGATAGCTTAGTGTTGGTGGAATAGGCAATAGCTTTGCATCTGAGGAAGATCCTCCAAAATGATGTTCTGCAGATGCTCAAACTTTAGCTTCTGAGCACAAAACTGATTGCTTTACATCCATCTCACTGATTACCAGTCCCGGGTCCCTCTGGGCCTGTTTAGTGCTTTGCTCTGCTATTGATCTTGTTATTACTAAGGCCCATAACCTAAGGACTGCATGAGTTAGATTAAAATTTACCATGTATTTCATGGATGTATATTGCTGCTTTATACACTATTACACACCTCTGATACCTATATGTTGGTGTTATCGTTAACATTTTTGATTCATACATACTGCGATTTAGCCATCTATCATTCTTTTTCTCAAGCATTCTTACTCTGTTGAGCTGGCCCAGAGAGCCAGGTTTTCCCTACCTGTCCTTCTATCCATTTAAAAAATGTAATTGTGTGGTTTCAAGCCTAATTCTTACAGTATTTCTGGTAAATTGTAGTTGGATTAGACTTATTTCTTATGGCCTCATTTTGTCTTTTTATTGCTATGTTCTAGCACTAATTACTAGTGATGTGATTAATGTTCCACATACCTGGTAGCTTTGTTCTTTCTGGTTTTGAGATAATGTTAATTAATCCAACTTCGAAAAAAATACTTGCAGTCCTGACCGTATGTCACATTTCTAATTCTTTCTGGAAATCAGAGGCTATATAAAAGCTGAGTAATTAGAGATATATTTATGCAACTATACTTGCAGAAACTTTCAGTCTAGGTATCACTGTCAGAAGTACCAACTGCATTTAAGAGGATGACTATAAGCAATTCTTTGTTATATTTATTTTATATCGGATTAAAACAGGCTATAATATCATTCCAGTGTCTTTTCATAGAACTATAGTGAGGGGTTGTTCAGTTTGAAGGAACAAAACCCACACCATAAACCACAAAAAACTCTACTCTCTAAAAATGTCTAACTCTTTCAGACATATTTTTTAAATGTCTAATAAATACCTGAAGTAGTTTTTGGGTTTCCTGTATTGATAGCCCTCTGCATATGAGTATTAAATTGCATTAAACTGCCATGATTTTGTTGACTCTGGACAGGGTGCAATCATAGCATAATAGCAGTTTGGGAGAAAATAAAGAAACAAGTATACTAGATGCAATGCATGCTAGTCACATCCCTTACTACGCTACTGGAAAGGTGATCAGGTACGACAAGGATAAGGGTAGTTCAGGAACATAGGGAAGAAAGAATAGCAGTTACTTTCAGAGCACTTTGGTTTATCTTGCAATGTCTGTTTTCTTTGCAAAATCACTAATGGTCACTATTACTGGAATTGTTAAAGTGACCTTTAAATTGCTTTACAAATATCAAGTTGTGGATGCAATCTACCTTTGCACAATAGTCAATTGTCCATCCCAACTTAAACAAAACAAAAAAACCAGAGTGCATTTCAAAGAATTTCAAGCAAACTCCTTCAAGTATTTTTAAGTGTGTCACCTATAGTCCTTAGCTTTGCAATAATGTCACCTTTTATACAATGTTAGGAGTGATTTTTGCCCTGGAGAATGGCTAAAATCTTGGAAGATGATAAAGGCTTTCCCCCCCCCACTCCTAGATTTTGGGATTATATGACTGGGACAGCATACAATTTTCATTGAATGTCATGTGTATATATACACACACTTACGTACATGTACGTATACATATGGATACATGCCTTTTGGAACAGAATGTAACAAGAATTTATACAATTGAGTGCAAATCTCTTCCTCTGCCCATAATTCTGATGCGGCAGCTGTCTCTCCCCAGATACATGAGTATCTGCCCTCTCTCATCTCCTAAGCTGCTACTATAATCTCCCCCCAACCCATCTAGTCAGGTTAGAAAACTAGCAAATGGTAGCGCTTTGGTTCCCGGGGCATACTGAGACAACCTCCAGAGCACTCAGCAAGCAGTGCAGCTGGCACATGTGTGGGACCAGTACATATCATATGAGAGTGGGGGCAAGTCCCATATGAAGGTGGAACCTTATAGGTTCTTCAGCAGAAATAAAGTGCATTGTATGAGCAACTTTATACAGTTATAACTCACATTTGTTGTACAGTGGCTATACCACTGCATTAGTTGAACAGCACATTTGTGTACTACTAAAAGGTTTGTCTCTCCCTATAGAGAACTTGATGCTTACACTTTACTAACCTGTATACCAAAAGTCATTACATTAAAACAAAGTCAAATTCTGGTAGGTTCTCATGCCATTCATAATATTTCAGATTTAATTCCTTGATTCCCAGATTAAAATCTAATTAAAACTTCGATGCTAGTTGTTCTATAAATCAGGGTGAGCACATGCTTTCCCTGTGTTGGTGTGATACTTTTTAAAAAATGTTTGCGTGGAAGATCACTTCAAGAGAAGAGGTTTGGGTCTAAGTGGCCTCATGCATTTCTTACCTCCTGTGCATCATTACAATTCTGTATTTTTCTGGCACCAATATCCCAGGTGATGTGACTGATAGTTCAATGATGATCTGACCCCCAGCCTACAGATATTAACCCAGATGAATGATTCTGATCAATCTTTCCCCAACCTGAAGTTACTTTCATTGTCTGCATAACCACAGCTGATGTTAAGATCCTGCAGTGGGATCACCACCACTTATGGTATGAGTTGTTAAAGCTGATGCCTACTTGTTATATTATCATTGTTGCTGTTATTTATTATTTATACAGTGCTATTGCTGTTTGTGAGGCTTTACAGAAAATACAGGTCCCTGACCTTGAGGGGCCCCCACGTTGCTGCCGATGGAGTGTAAGAGAAGTGTCAAAAGAAAGCCTGAAGTGAGGGGAGGGATGATGTTTATGGGAAGGATGAGTGCCAGTGTGGGTAAAGCACTGAGATACATTTGGTTATATAAAGCTCATTTTGATGGGCCAGATCCTCAACCCCATTCATTAAGCTGAGTGTTGGCCTGAGTGCTAAGTGAGGATTCTTCTGCACAGAGGAAACTTCTCATGACGAAAAGCAGCGTCAGCTCAGTCGATCCCTCCTTCAGGAGGGCGTACAGGTGTGCTGTGTGTTCTGGCAGGTGATGGAGTGTGCTGCCGCCCACCAGGCCTGCTGCTGAGATGGTCTCCTGGGACAGCAGAAGTCGCAGGGTGGCACACAAAGGTGATTGAGCTGCTGGCTGTCTCAAGCACCCTCTCGTGCAATTTGGGAATACCTCAACTTTCAGCAGTCTTGCACTGAAGCTAGTCAAACGGGACAAAAGGCGGCCCCCAGAAAAAGTCACCACATCCCAGAGATAGCAACATTCTAGCATCCCCTGAAGGTAACAGACAGAAACTCTTTTAATGAGGGGAAAAAAAAAAAAACGGACAAGACTGATGAACTGTAAGCACAGAAACTGGAAGCAGCCAGCTATGTAACTACTTGAAAGATAATTTTTCTCTATACAGAAACTGAGAGAAAAATAGGATTTTGCTGTGAATACCCAAATATCATACATAGAGAATAATTTTCCTCATATTCTATGGCAGAGGCAAAATGCCTGGTGCAGGTAGGGACAGGACCCTGGTTATTGTGCTGGATCTTCAGTACTGGATGCTGTATTGTGGTTTAGCCCCAGTCAGCAACTAAGCACCACCCAGCCGCTCGCTCACCCTCCCCCGCAGTGGGATGGGGGAGAGAATCGGAAGAGCAAAAGAAAGAAAACTCATGGGTTGAAATAAGAACAGTTTAATAATTGGAACAACAACAACAAAATAATAATAATAAATTGTAATGAAAAGGAAAACAACAAGGGAGCAAGAGAGGAACAAAACTCAGTGGAAAAAAAACCCACTCACCACCCGCCAACCGATGCCCAGCCAGTCCCCGAGCAGCAATCGCTGCCCCCTGGCCAACTCCCCCCACTTTCTATACTGAGCATGATGCCATATGGTATGGAATAGCCCTTTGGCCCGTTTGGGTCAACTATACTGGCTGTGCCCCCTCCCAGCGCCTTGTGCACCCAGCAGAGCATGGGAAGCTGAGAAGTCATTGATCAGTGTAAACACCAGTTAGCAACAACCAAAACATCAGCGTGTTATCAATATTATTCTCATACTAAATTCAAAACACAGCACTATACCAGCTACTAGGAAGAAAATTAACTCTATCCCAGCCGAAACCAGGACACACTGCTAAGGGTTCAGGTACCTAGTCAGGTTCCTGTACGTCAATATAACTGCATGCATGTTCTTTGATCCGTAGAAAATGCAAGATAATTTAACACAGCTTGGTCAAGACATAAGGATAGAGTTAGCTGCAATCTTGCTTGTATTTTGTGAATACAAAACAATATTTAAAATGTCCTCTGTACACTGGAAATCTGAAATGTGCCTTGGGGCAAAAGGCAGAATTCAGACCTGGTATAAGTACATAGAATGCCATTGAAATCTCTGCCTTTACAGTTGTGTTCACTCAGGCCTGATTTTGACCCTAAATTAATCATAAGGGGCTAAATTTAACTTGACATAAATGTACTCGTGTATGCACGTATACATAAAAAGGCACAAAAAGGTGCAGTTAGCATAGAAAATAAAATGCAGCTAATTATTGCAGATCTTTTTTAAGTATGTTTGCAAGTGATGTGTTTTCAAAACAAGCTAAACAATAATTCATCAGCTTGTGTACCACATGCTGGCTAATGAATAAAGTCAGGAATCAGGAAGCAAATGTAAATATGGGGTCTAATTCCCAACTGCCAAATTAGAAGTATTTTGTGCCCACTTTGCACAGGTGCAAGTGACAACATAAGTTACAAAACAGCTGAGAATCTGGTCTCACAGTCTGTTGTACTGTTCAAATAATTGAATTTAAAGTGTGGTTACTGACTAACTGAAGCCTCTCCAACTGTATTGGTCCTCAATTCTCAAGCCCAGGCCTGAGAGAAGACCAGGCCATTTGATAAGCTTGTCATTCAAGCTTATCCTTTCAATCAAAATCTGCAGGGAGAAAATGCCAGTTTCTCTTATGGTGGCAGTTAATCTGTCAGGAGCAGATTCAAGTTTTGGCAAAGATCTGTGGTGAGATAAAATGAAAAAGCTGCCAAACAGGATTGTTAGCACGGGGAGGAGGAAGGGAGGGGAGCTGACACGACTTCCCCAAGTTAAATGCCAAGCACACCTACATCATTTTCAATCAGGCCATGTGAAAACTAGGATATTTATAGCTGTAGTAAGCTTTAGTGCTCATTTACCCTGGGGGCAGTGTGTTCATTGCAGAAATGGATTCATAATACCTAATGCTCGTTTCTACAAAGTTTTTATAGTTTACTTGAGTAAGTATAGCATAACATGCTAATAGTTTTTAAATAAAGTGCATCTAAACAACTGGTTTGCAGTGCCATGTGATTTGCAGCTCAGCGTAGTGTTGTTCTCATAGTTTCAAATTCTGCTTTGACTGCTTTCAAATGTATTTCTTTCCTCTCTTGCTGTTGTCATCTGCATTTAGGACCTGGAAAGAATTTGGTGCCAATTTTAGGATGGTAACTTGATTGAGCGACTATTCTTTTCTAATGGGATTTAAAAATCTGTCTTCAAGTGTGTTTTTAGATAGTTGCTGCTGAGCGAAAATGAGTATTTATGCAGTCATTGCCTTGGTGGGATGCTGTTTTATCTGCTAAGTCAGAAACAAGATACATTTAAGGGGAGCTGTTAATAAATAAACGTGACTGTGAGCCTGCATTGTATTCAGTGCCTGCCTCACCTGACTGTCATTTTTTTTCATGGGGTCTGGATTTGAACATAAACTGCTAAAATAATACATAAAATTAAAGACCAGGTAGATGTACAGTTTCTGTGTTGCATGATGTCATCACACCACTATGCACCTGTAGTACAGGATTCCTGGAGCCGCTCTTTCCTTGCGCTCTCCTTGCTGCTGGGGCAGAGGAGCTTACAGACACCTGGATTAGCTACAACAATGCTGTTTTCTGCTGAGGAGGAGAGCGGGAGGCTTTCCTTCCCTGGGTTTCCCCTTGGTAACTTGAACACTGCTCTCGTATTTTAGTCCAGGAAAATTTGTGCTACCCAGAGCACAATCTGGCTGGTGCTGCAGAGCCCAGTGGTGCCTGGTGAGGGGTGCTGAGTCTCCTGCTGTGAGATCCTGCCACCGGGTAGCCTCCATCTGTCTGTGCCAACTGTCATCTCTGCTTTTTGCTTGTTACCCGGTGCTTTAGGGCACAGCTTGCTCTTTTGGGAGTGGAGGATTGGAAAGGACCATCAGGGTTACCAAGACTGCTCTGCTGTAACTACAAGTGTCTGTGGAGTTCGTTTCATGTGTAGATGACACCTGGTAGGATCCTTGGCCGGAATAATCCAGATAGTTTTATTAATAAACACTACATGGCCATTTTTGTCTTGGAATACTCTGACTCCACAGAGATTACAAATTCCCTGGATTTCATTTGCAGTTTCAATGTAAGCATGCAGAACAGTATATTGGGTCACTGGGATGCTCTTAGAACATATGTTTTAAGTGTCTCTGTTTTCTCACAAGCTTCCATTTTTATCCTCCATTATTTTCAAAAGTTCATAGTTTAGGTAGAAAAGTGTTTCAGGGGTTAGAAGAGCATCCTTAAGGAAGTGTGTCGTTGATACAATAATGCACTGAGTGCATAGCTGGCGTGGTACTCTGCTCTCTGGTTGGGCAGCTTCTAATGAGGTCTTTTGGAGATGTCAGCTGTTTGCATAAAATGTGGAGGAAATCTGGGATAAACAGAACTTTCAGCTTTTGTGGGTCTCTTAACTCTATTTTCTCTTCATAGCCTTTCAATCTTTAGCCAGTATTTTACTCCCCTAGAGCTGGTCAGGCTTGTTTGAATGAAAATTAGGTCTTCATGTCTTTGTTTCCATTGAGTATCAGATAGCTTGATCAATTTTAATTACAGGAATGAGCTGACTTGGTTGTAACCTATTACTGTTTTTGTACCAGAGAGAAAATCTGGCCAGCATTTCCAGAATCTTTTGGGTATGGTAACTATGCAGAACATAATCTACAAGATAAAATAATGAAAAGGTGAGGAGAGGCTTTTCCTTGACCATGGGAAAAACAAGTTTCTACATCTAAGACAAACAGCTCATGTAAGTGGAAACACTTAGGAGTTCATGCTGGCTGGAGGTGATTCATAGTACGGCACAGGTCAAGGATCAGTCCTGGGAGGCCTGATTTTGTTCGCTTTATGTGTTAATAACCTTAAAGTAGGAACATGAAGTAAAGTGATAACATTTGCCGATGACATAATCTTGTGCGGAACAAGTTAATGTGAGGTCAAAAGACCGTAAAATTCAAAATAACTCAAATAGACGAGGAAAATGGGTAGATAAATGGCTTACGGAATGTAGTTTAGAGAAATTTAAGGTAGAGGGGCTCACACAGCTACCTGGTGTCCTGCACACAGGAATTTCCTCCTACCTATGGCAGCTGGAGCACTTGCAAACTTGAAATGTAAGGAGAAGATGTGGCTACAGGAGTTGAATGCTCACAGCCACACCAGCACCAGTGGGTGGGAGATGCCGTCATAAATCCCAAGTGACTACTCTTACACATCCAAAGGCTTATTGTAAAACAACTGGAGACTTCAAAGAAGATGTTGAAGTAGTTCCTAAGTAGAGACATCACTGTAAGTTTTCTTAAGGCAAATGCGTTTTCAGCGGGTAGAGATAACCATCCATGCAAGGTTCAGAGACCATTCCTTGTGCAGGGTGTACTGCCGTGGAAAGGGATATAGTAAGTATACCCTTTACTCTTATGGTAAAGAATATAGTAGACCTAACACTAGATAAACTTTGAAATATTTCATAATGTGTGTTTAATGACAGCTACACGTAAATCCATTCACATTCCAACATTGCTCAGATTTTCTAATTACAAATTGATGGTTGGTTTTGTGTTTTTAATTTCAAAGCTGCTATCTACTCCCATTTTTTTTTTAAACTGCCATACAGTAAGATTGAGAAATTGAGTTGGCTAGGACTGCTGAGTAACCCCATGAACTAATGAAGTAAACATTTGCAACTACTGTGACATGGAAATCATCCAGCTCTCCCTGGTGTACACCTGCAGAAACCTGTGATTCACCTCTGAGTCACTCTGCAAATGTTAGCAGGGCAAAGCTGACAGCCGTGTAGAGGGCTCACTCTGCTGCCAGTTCTCTCCTTCTCCCCTGGAATAATGACATTAATGATGCTTCCAAATGGCTCACGGGGTTGCAAAATGAGAGATCTAAAAATCCATGCAGCAGATTGATTTCCTAATAGGATGCATTAAGTAGGACATTGCATGTTTTACAGGCTGAAGTTGATTAGACAATAAGACTTAAAATATGTAGCTAAAGTGGTTAGAAAAATAGGTTTTGGAAGCTCAGATCAAAGCTTCACAGGGGGGTGATTAGATAAATAAAAAGTTTAAGCCTAACTGAGCAAATAATTGCACATCCTCTGAAGAGAACAGTTCATAGGGATTGATCAAATGTGAGTCACCTCAGGCACAGATGTCTTTCTAAGAATATTCCATTTAATTTTCTTAACGTACACCAAAAGCAAAGAGATACTGGTGCTGAGCAGTGAATGCTCTTGTTTGCATAAGGAAAGGCTCTTTAAAAATAATGGAGAATGAAAAAAAAATACCCAACCAAGTAACCATCAAAAAATGACTCTGTTTCTGTTGTCTAACAGGGATAATTTCCTCTTTAGCAGTGATTTACCCCCCCTCATTTCAAGGTGCGGGCTTTCTGTTCTTTAGTGTATCCTAGAACAACATAGCACGTGCTCAAAGCTTAAGAGAAATACAAGTCTCATTGCAGTCTTTGTTCTTAAGGGTCAATTTGTGCTTTTCTTTGGAAACATCAGCCCTGGGAGACTGGTAAGAACCTTAGAAGCACAAAATAAATAGATCCTAAAAGTCCATGAGGTTCTCACTGTGCAGAATTGTCTCCTTAGGTAAGGAATGGAGTTTGAGGACAAAGTAGGAGAGATTGGAGGTGAGGAGGGTCTCTGTAGAGGGGAATCCCATTCCCTGAGGACAGACGTTTTTGGAAGAACTTTCCCCTTCCTGCCTTTGGCATTGGTTTTTGTGAATCCACCTGCAAACCCCTGTCCTCTGAAGGGTGTGTATATAGGGAGGCTGCATTAACATTACAGAGAACAGCCTGACAGAGTGAAATTCTGCCCTTCAAGATTTTGGCATGTGTTTCATTTATTGCAACAAAGCCAGAATTTCACCTTTGCTGTTTCTGAAGGAGAATGAGTAATAGCAGGGAGCTTGGCATCTTCCAACCTGTTCCTCAGACCTCCCTCTGACACAGGGAGTGCTGATGGAGTGAAGCTGGGGAAAAAGTAACAAGAAAAAGGTTATGCAAAAAAATCCCAAGATCCTTAGAATAAGCTCCGTGCACAATCCTGAGACATACAGCACTGTCATGTTAATGGTGCCGTACAGATGTTGGGTATCTCACTGACTGGAATATATTTCTTATTCAAACACTTATGTTTTGCTTTACTTGTTCACTCTGAACACCAAGCTGTTAAATAAGGGATACACAAACTCAAAGAAAATGCAATCTGCTCCTGTGTTCCCTTCTATCATATCTTTTATGTCTCTGCAGATTGCAGTAGGCATCTTCTGAATGCTTCCAACAAGCTGACAGTGGTAGGACTGGTGTATCCATTGGAAGGTTAGGGTTGGTAATAAAATAATGGCTACTGAATTTCACTTTAATGAGTGGCTGGGAACCATGACTAAATCTGCTTGTTCTTGACAGAGGGTACCTGACCTTCTGTCTTGAGTTTTTTTATTTCATGTAATACCTAATTTCTGAAGGCAGCTGATCTTTTCTCACTGCTCCCTCCCTTCTCTCTCCCTCCTCCACCTTTATGGCAGGCATTCATATACTTGAATTTGGCATTAACTGAAATCCGAGGGGGGGGCAGTTCAGACATTGTCTTGCCAAGGTGCTGCATGGGTTTTGGTATGTCTCTGGCATCGCTATCATGATTGCCAGCTCTAGGATAACTGGCTGGACCATGTGAGCCATGATTTGTGAGCACCTTTCATATATATTTCACAGCTAATCTGGAAATATTCCTGATGTAGTAAAGAATGGATTTTGTAATTCTGACTTTGAGAACCACTTGTGATATCCAGTAGTGTGGATAGGAGATAAATAATGAAAAAATGGGAGTGAAATTCCCACTTGGCTGGTTTCCAACCTTTGCATTCAGTTTGACTTACTTTCTTTGTAATTTGGTTCTTATGTTCATATTTAATGCCCACCTTTTTCCTCCTGTGACTTATATTGTCTTTTTAAGTTCAGTAACAATATTGGGCTGGAGAACCAAAGGCTCTGCAGAAAGTTCGACTCTATGTGGTGAAAACAATTTCTCTGTAATTCAGACCGAGGGGTACATTCTCTTCTGTCAAGTGGAGAAACTTTCCTTTATCTAACAGCAATTTGCTTTTATCGATGATTAATTCTGCCGCTTGTGATGTGTCCTTAAAACTGTTACCTTCCTACTCTCACCTCTTAAATCCTCTTTCACTTGGGTGATGTAATCATTTGATGTGTGTTCATATAGAAGAGCACTTGGTCTTATGTACAGAGGGGGTTAAGGGTGTGCAGCACCTCAAGGTAGCTGCCTAGTACTTTGGAAAATCAGACACATTATGTATCAGCAATTTCTCCTTGCAGCTGGGAAATAAATTTATAGCTTGGTATTTCTAAAAGAAAAAATTACTAGTTCTGATTGAAATGCTTAGCAGCGTAGGCAGTTAAAGTAAACATTTTTCCTGTCTCATTTTTTATAGCCATACACTTCCTTAATTTTTTTCCTGTTATATTTTGAACGTCAAGAAAATGATATTTCCAAAAAAATGTGGAAGGATGAAAATTTTTCTTTTATTTATTTCAATCAGCACCTAGAAAATGTAGTCTATTCATTTTTCAAATACATTAAAATTGATAAACTGATGTTCAGGAATGGAAAAGCGCTAAATTCAGGTCATGTAGTAAGTGTTTACATGCCTTGAGACAAGGCAGCTATTAGAAGTGTCACAGAGGAAGATTATTGTATCGTCTCTTTACCTGTGGAGAGGAATCTTCCAGCGCCCCCTTTTTGACATAAACTTGCTTCTGTGAAAGGGAAGGGTAGTTCTGATTGCCTTGAATCTGGTATAAACCATATGTTTATGCAAAACGGATGAGTTAAAATGTGAATAAACCTATTTCTTTTCTCTGTCATACCTCCACTCTGTTTGTACCTCATGTCTTACTCCAGCTTGCTCTAGATTTACACCAGTGCTACTGAGTTGAGGTAACAGCATATAGATTTCAAATTTACTTTATAAAGAATTCAGTGAAAGACACCATACTGAAGATCAGCTTGGGTTTTTGTTGTTGTAATTTTACATTTCTGGGTCATATTTAGAAGTGATGATTTGAGCATGGCAATTAACTCAGTTTCAAGAGGATGCAACATATTAACATGCTGTTGTCACTTATTGATATAACAACTTTTGTTCAGAAGAGGCTTATTTCATTACTACCCTTTTTATTTTTCTACTACTACAATTTTTATTTTTCTACTCTATGAGAACTATTTTTTGTGGGGAGGGTGGATAAAATGCAAAGGAAATGGGGATTTAGCAGGGTCCAATCAGGAGTTAATTAGCTATTTATGTGACAGACAGCCTCAGTGTAGCCCTACTAATCCCCTCTTTTGTGACTTCAGTCTAGAGTAAGGCTCAGACCTGGGTAAAAGTCAGTAACGCTGGCAGAGTTCTGTGAAATGTACACAAAGCCGCATTTGCTAAGTATCTCTTCATGGGAATGTTCCACAAAGCTCGAAAAAGCCACATGTGTTCTTAACATCCACTGTCATTAGGTCACAGTATGTTGAAATTCTTTTCAATTTCAGAATTTAGCAACGGCACTTTCTGTTAAAATAGGAATTGGTCTTAAAAAATAAACTCACATCCATTCAGCATACTGTGAGGAAAAGAGCTGCTTGGGGTTTTTTTGCAACACCAGCAATTGCTCATGAGAAAGTGTGATCCTTGAGAGGAAAGATACCCTGTCCTCAGGACGCTTACCTGGAGTCAAGAAAGGCACAGCCTTAATGATGGGACTTTGGGCAAGTCACTTATTGTCTCTGTATTTCAGTTCCCCTGCTATAAGGTAGTAATTACAACATTTCCTTTGTCCACAGGGGTGTTGGGATGTGCTCAGATATTTGATGGTGTCCATACAAGCTAGACAGGCAGTAGTGAAGTTCCTAAAATCTGGTGTGGAAGTGCCCTCTCGTGCAATATTTCCTAAGCCCTCTGCTTTATTGATATCAATCAGAAGTCTAATTTGGTGATCTAAAAGCAGGTAAAAATAATGCTGAAGCTGAGCACGCTGTTTAGGAGACTGGTTTAGAAGTTTGCTCCTGTTCCTTTCCTGCATCTTTATGCTCCTCTTGGCCAGGCAGTTCTTCATTTATTCTTCCTTCCCAGCCTCTCTTCTTCCCAAGATGGGTGTGCAGGGCTCCAGCTCTTGTAAAGGACTGTCACAGGGCATGACAACTGTGGTGTGAAATGTTTTCATCCCACAGCAGAAGCAGCTCTATGTTCCGGTCAGCCAAACTCAAGCCTGTAATGTTTGGACTTGGTCCAGTGAACTGAAGCACGTTGGTTTCAAGCAGCTTCATGTATTTTCCCAAAGAGTTTTCCCAAGCGTATTATCTACTGCTGCATTGTGTTTAGTGGTTAGCCTCAAAGAAATGGGTTACTAATGTATTCATGTCATTCTTTTCTTTACAATAAGCCCTGTGCCATTAAGTAGGTTCATATGACCTTCAAATGAGACAATAAAGACCTGAACTCAGTTACTAGTCATTACTTCAAGCACACCTTTCATGCAGCAGTGCTGGCTACTCTGGGGGCCTGGGCAAAATGGTCAAGTTCTCCAGCTCTGCACTGGATCTCTTGGACTATTTTTGGGTGGACAGGGGTCCACACTGCCAAATCATCACTTGACCACACATGTTATAGTTAGATGCTTTGGAAAAGTGATCAAGACCTGGAGCCAGCCTGATGGTCTCCTCACACCCAGAGCTGGCTTGGGGTGAGCCTTGTATGGGGCTTCTTTAGGCAGCACAGGGGTTATTTATTTTCCCTGTAACAGGTGGAAGGCTGAGTTATGGAATCAGGGAATTTTTGGTGCTGTATAAGTATAGATCACTTTGGTTTCTTCTATTCTGTGCCTGGTTTGTTGACTTCTGCAAAACAAATACTAAAGATTGATCTGTGTAAAAAGCAAAGACATCCCTTTTTTCCTGAAATATCTGAGAACTGAAACTTGTTGCAAGTATAATTCAGTCTTAGTCTAACGATTTTTAAATGCTGCCTGTGCAGGAAAAAAGGGGGAAAAAAGGTGTGAGCTTTTACAATCTTATTCATTCCATCGATGTAAAAGCTTTTTATTTGGCTTCAAAGTGAGTCTACTACTTCACAGCAAAATTTCATTATGTCCCAGCTGAGTTCTATTTAATGGAATTAAATTTCACCCTTTCTAATTATCTTTTGGAACAGACAATCTTTACAGAATAATTAGTAATAGAAGTACACAATGGATCATTGTCTTTATTACTTGCAAAGAAATTCTAGATGCTGTACTAAATCTTGAGGTATGATCTCAAAAAATGTAAACTATCTCACCCCCTTCCTCCTAAATTATATAACATTCAACATAGTCAACATAATTTAGGCACAATGGGTAGTAATTTTGCTGCTTTGAGATGACCAGCTTTAAGTTGCTTTTATAGAATAACTTTCCCAATCCCATTCTAATTAAGCAAGACTAGAGATAGGCAGTCTTTTTGTCTTCAATCAATTTTCAAGATTTCTAAACGAAGGACTTAACGTCCTTTTATTAAGGAGATAAAAACAACTGTATGTTTCCTTATCAAGCCTCTGCATTTCCTTCAACGGTCATTTATATTGTGGCATTGTTTTAAAACGCCTTCTTCCAATTCTGCTAAAATGAAGTTAGTAACCACACAAATACAGAATTTAAAAAGGTAGGTACCCCTGCACTGAATGAACACATACGATCATAAATGAAAAGAAATAATCCTGGCATAGGTGAGTCATTTGGAATATATGGCCTCTTCCTCTCTGGCTTTTCCAAATGTAATAAAAATTACTAAATCTTCCTGACTTATACTCCAAGACGTAGTTCTCCTTGTTAAAAACAGGGAGAAATAACTTAATGAAAAGAAAATTAATTTTTTATCAAAATGGGCTGTTTCTCTAAGAATCAAGGTTGAAACTAACCTTTCATTTATTTAAAATTTGCCAGAAAACTGGGAGAAAAAAAGAAAATGTGCAAGAAAAATGGGTAGAGTCCTCCTTGGACTGCTAGTCTTTATAATTTAATTTGTTGAGAATTTAAAATTACATTAATTGTGCTTAAATAACTGACATTATTTGCCACTGCAACAACAGAGCAACGGAAATGAGTGACAAACACACAAAAGACTTTTGTTATCTTTGTTTGTCTGCCTGAATAAATCTCAACAAGTAGTTCAAAGATTTAAATTTATAGCATACTTAATCGTCATTAGATGGCCAATCCTATTGACTCTAAACTGCATTTCACTGATATTGAATAGTTTTGGCATCCACTTCAGTTTGACTCATCAAGAATCTTAATTTTCAAATCACTGAAATTGTGTAAAGAGAGGTCATAAAGAAGGATTGTACACAGTGTTATGCTATACATGTGTTTTTAAAATGTGTATTTTTCTTTCTCTTTCTAAAGCTGTTTGTTTATATTATTTCAATACCACAGTGCTATTCAGAAATACAACCTGTGATTGGGACAACTAATAAAGGTTTTCAATTTAGAAAGTAATTGATCATTTTGAGACTTACTTTACTTGCATGAATTGGTGTATTTTTAGTTCATAATACCACTCATCTGAGAAAAGCAAGGTTGATCTTCCCCATTCCCCAAAGAGGCAGTGCATCCTGACCCAAAAATGCCATGGACAGCAGTGTGAACAACTCCTTTAAAACAAAATAAGTTGGCTAAAACCAGCCAGTCATAACTGTGTGTCTGATTATGCAGTGCAGTATGTAGACACATTGTTGGATCTTGCTATCAGAGTGCCATTTACAAAGTGCCAAATATTAATACACAGAGTGCCATATATTAATGCAATTTACCTATAATTGTACAGGAAAAATGTATACTGTACTGTCTGGCAGCAAAAGCCTCTTACAACCAGTGTCTGAGATGGGGGGGGAAAAACAAACTCCAAACCCTTTTCAAGATCTGTTATTAACTGCTTCCTTTTATGAAAATCTCACAAAATATACTTAAGCACTGCAAACTAGAGTGAAATGAAATATGTGTTCTATTTGCTAAAAACAGTCAATTTAATTTAATTGAAATGATTTACAAGTTTATATTGAATTTTCCCAGCTCTTTGCATTGAAAAGAATGAATAAAACTGGATTGCTTTCAACTTTTATTTTGCAATATTATATTTAAACAGTTTGAAGGCATTTTGTTTTAGTTTTCATTTTTGTATTTGAAGTTATGAAACATTCTTTCTAACATTGACCCAAATTTGATGTGAAATAGCTGTGGTTTTGTGGGAAAATGGGGAAATCTTAATTTGAAGCCATTAGTTTCTTCTCTTCCCCACCCTTTCAGTTTGTCAGCTAACCAATCATTTATTGAAATAGCACTATGTAATATATACCAAACACCAATGACTACAACAAATATCTTATCCATTGGTACCAAATTAAAGGTATTTGTTAGAGAGCATTACAGTCCCATTTGAGAAGAGAATCTCTCTAGGAAACCTCAGCATTCCATTGAATCAGTGTCTCTTCACATGCTGTCAATTTTACTGAACTGTAGGCTTAAAATTAAGCAGGCATTTTAATCTGTTCTGAGGGACAGGGATATGTAATTATTAGTTAGCTACAGAAGTCCTAAGTCAGGAAGTTATTCAGACTTGTCCTTCCTATACCTACTGGTATGGAAATGATCAGCCCTGTGCAGCATTGTAACAGAAATGAGAACAACAAGTTCAGGATCTGCCAGACAAAGAGGTTTGCCTCCATTAAAATATTCTGTACTTTGCTATATAAAATTAATAGCCAAGTTTCTTATTTTCCCTTATTTTAGAGCAGAAAGGGGTTGAAATCAAAACCAGCCTGAGAAGTTGAGGGACAACTATGCATTCAAATGTGTAAGAGACTGATGTACTTAACCTCCATTAGTGACATTTATATTAATTATTACATCTGTATGGTCTGACTCTGAGTCCGTTTACAACAGTAGCTATATAAACTCAATAAAAATATTGAATTTACTGGAGTGTTCCAATAGAAGTGAAATTGGAATTTGGCCCATCTGGACTGAAGACTGATACTTGGTGGGGGTACAGTTTCACTTAGCTGTTGGCTGTTTAATTAGTCAGCTGGATGATGTTATTTCACACCAGTGTCTGTTTATGATTGTGAGAGAAATAAAAAAAAAAAATATCAGGATCTTCTCCTTTAGGCTAAGCAATAGCATCCCTCACTGATGCAGGTGAAGAATTTTTTGTCTTGTTTGAAAAAAGCTGCTCCACAAAGTCTTGCTGTGAACTTAATGGCTAATGAACACATCAGCCTCAGTGTAAAAGGAGAGACACACCTATTGAACCACTCTTACTGGAAACAATTATCTTTTCAATTTTCTTATACATAATAGCAAATATGAAGGGCTGAAATGTGGTACCTGTCTTCCTGCAGCTCCCATGTAGCCATACACGGTAAGAGCCCATCTTACCTTTATGGGAGGATTTAGGCAGGAAGGCACAATGCAAGGCCAGGAGTATCCACCCTAAAATTCTGGAGAGAAAGAGGGACACAAATGTAATGCTTTTGCTATTAGCAGTTTTGCTCCCTCCTTCAATAAACACAGACAAACCATTCATTGCCATTTGCAGGAGAAAACCAAATTCTGTTATTCATAGTGAATCCAAAACACAGGGATTAGGTCTTTCAGTTCCTAGGAGACTGAGAGATTTTGTTATGATATGCTTACTCTTGAAGGGCCAAAATCTCCTGAAATCAGCAACTTCCAGCATCTGGGAGTGCAGCAGAACTGGGACCCTAACCCTTGATCTTTGTATTGGCATTTGAAAGGATTTCCCTTTGAACAGCACAACTGAAGGCCCAGCTGGATGCTGAGCAATCATTTCCTTCTGATGATGTAAATAAATAAGTAAAATGTAACACTGGGGTGAAAAAAATACTAGCTGGTCCCAGTAATTCCTGACTATCTTGTTATTTAATTTGTCGTACACTACTAACGATGTGCTAGAGTGCCTAATGTCTTTGCCATGCTTTAAAAAAGGACGTAATAGTCAAGAGCACTAGTGCCTTCTTTTGAGTGTAGCAGTGTGCTATTAAGCCGATAGGATCAGTAAACTTCCTAAAGCCTGCAGGATGAATCGATGTTTTTCAAAGACTTGTTTAGGAAAACAAGGGAAGCAAATGTTCCTAGTCTTTTAAGCAGGGGGAAAAGAGAGCGAGAAAGAGAGAAAACTCTCAACAAGGGATTATTCCTTTGTCGATTCCATTCTGAGAAGAAAACAGAATGTGCACTGGTGATGTTTTGCTTTTGTTTAAATACTTATTTGTGCTACTCCATGTGAGTGGGAGGAAGAAAATTTGTCGTGTCAGTAGGATGCAACAAGCAATGGGAGATTTGTAAACAGATCAGTTACAGGTAGAGGCTAGTTTACAGCTTCAGTTCATATACTTAAGCCTTCGTATACTGAAAGGTAGAAACATACAGTGATAGATGGTCACTGGTGAGTGTAGTGATGAAAAAGAACAAGTCACTGGTAGGCTGAGATTTTTCTTTGTTTTGCTTAATATAAAAAATTCCTTACTTAGTAATGCTAGCTTGGTGATGATGTGTATAACTGACTGTTAAGAGGGATTTCTTCCATGCTGTTTTGGTTTGAGAACTGTTGGTTTTGTTCCTTTTAGCTAGAGAGATAAAGGGAACCTACGGACCCTTGTTTCTCTGAGGAGAGCAGATAAAATTTATGGGAGAGTCAAGTCCAGTCCTTTGTTTCCATGCACACGCAAAGACTGATGGAAATTTGCACGAGATGGGTTTAAATCCTTGGCATAGGGGTCTATATTAATTTCCAAAAGATTTTCTATTAGCATAGTTTGGTAAACATCCTAGTATTGGTGTAAAATTAATCTCTGCTCTTTTATAAGTTCTTTTTTAATGAATTCCTTTCTTCTCTTGAGAAGGGATATTTTCTGTCTTACCAGAAAGACAAGCAAAATGGAGGTGTAGTGAAGAACTAGTGCTGACATGAGAAGAAATGAGCAGGAAT
This sequence comes from Ciconia boyciana, assembly GCF_034638445.1. NCBI lineage: Eukaryota > Metazoa > Chordata > Aves > Ciconiiformes > Ciconiidae > Ciconia > Ciconia boyciana. The sequence goes on along the minus strand of NC_132940.1, from coordinate 57,838,605 downwards.
TGGCCATGACTGGTTGGGTTTAACATGAGAAGACTCTGATAATCAGAACAACCTTTCCCCACGGGCAAAATGGGCTAATACATATTTTTAAATGAATATTGACTGGTTTATGTAAGAGATTTTGCAATAATACCATGAAACTGGACTTGAAGACCCAGGGTGGCATTTCCAGATCAGTTTTCCAAATTTGTTTGGCTCCTGCTTTATTTTCAGTTTCCACAAGCATCTCCGTAGATGAACATTATCAGCACAAATGTCCACAGAAGCAAATACTGGGCTTCAACACTTGCATTTTTCTGAAAATAATTGTGGACTGCTAATTTAAGGATCAGAGAATGTGCCTGGCATTGCATAAGATGTATATTAAAAAATATATATCAGCATAACTCTTCACAAGACACAAGGTTTTGGCTGGACTTGGGTTTCATCCACTGTGAGAGTTTCTGTGTAATCAAGGGTATTTGTGCACATACCCTTTTTCGCAGGAGCAATGACAGCTCACAAAACTGTTGGTCACCTATTCCTGAGCCAAGCTTGCCCCTCCGTTGTATTGGCACAACAGTTTATGAGAGTGTGTGGTGGGAGAGAAGGCAGCACACTTGGATACAAACCTTGCTAGATTAAAAATAATCCTCATAAAAGAGAGAGAGTGAGAGATATTTTAACTGGAGATCCACCACCGAGTTGGTTTGCTGTTGTAGCATCCCAGCAGAGAGGTGGCACGGTGCTGGGAGGAGATGCTGGCAGCAGGGTCTATGGGAGCCTCATAAACAATGCGGAGACATTTTGTTTGCAATTTCTTTATCTTAATCACTTGGGTTTGCAGCAGAAATTATTCGAGGGCTCAGTCTGTACTGTGCCAATGCTTTTGAACTCCTGTTAATCTCCACTGAGACCTCTTAGGACTCTCTGCCCTTGTGTACCCCATGTACAAATATTTGTTATTGGCCTGATTCAACTCTCTGAGAGATGTATGGGAAGACTCCTCCTGGTTAAAAAGGGATCTTGTAGCAGCATTTATGTTCTGGAGACTCTTTCTTATGGGACTGTAGTGTTCAGTGCCTGATTCTCTACTGCCTTATGTCTTGTGTTGCTATTTGTTTATGCTGGTGCTAGTATATAAAATTGTGCTGTTCTGATTTGGAAGCATTTTATACCCACTTGCCACAGGTACAAGTGTCTGCACAAAGGGCAGAGCAAAGGAGAAGTGGGCTTAACTAGTGCAAGGACATTTGTACAAGTTGGGATGCTTAGAAGCAGAGAAGAATCCTGTAATAGTCTTAAATGAAAGGATATTCACTTATTCCGTTAAAGTAAGTACTGTAGATATTCACAGATATAAATATGTTTACAGATGCTTAGTCTTCCTCTTGAAGGAAAGTTTTCCTAACAAAGTATTTACTTGCACAAATGAATGTAAAAAAGAAAGAACTCCGTCTGCGTTGCTGTTGGTTTCTTTCCTTGCCCTATCTATACTGCCAATAGGGAATTGGCATAATCACATAGCTAAATTAAAGTTGAGACTGTGCAGCAGAAGAGTTAAGATGTATTAGATTTAGGGCTAGATTCTGACACATTTTCTCTAGTAGAATAAATTGTTGTTTACTCTGTGGGTAACTGAAAAAGCAGGATCTACAAAAAAACGTACAACTTCCAGAAATCCCCAGCAATTGCTAATGTTTATACTTCTGCAGTCATCTCTGTGTATAACTCGAATTCCATCTAAAAATTCCCTTCTTTTTAGTTTTGTTCAGAAAGGAGGGTTTCACAGAATTGTAACTGCATTTGAATCCAAGAGATTTTTTTCACTGTAAAACTCTGAAGAGCCTATTATGCTACTGCCCTGTCTAAAGTAATGCAAAGTGAAGCTGTTCCAGTATGAGTAATGATGTGTCAGACTAATTGTTTTGACTAGCTGGGCATCCTCTGAGCTCACTGGATCATGAATACAGCGGCTACATTACGCTTCATGCCACTGCGCTCTGAATGTGGTGTTTGCTTCTAACTGTTGCTTTTATACCATTTTACTTTGCACCTATTGTGTTACATTTTTGCTGCCCAGTGTTTGTCAACATCATATTTAAAAATACCATGGAAGTGCTGAGTGCTATACAATCAATGCCTAACGTTTAAAGAACACTATTTTGTATGGGACAACCTGCTGTTAGTTTGAATATCAAGTATCCCATTTACATTTTGGTGGATAGTTCAGAAATTTGATGTTTGCCAAATATGAAGTGTTGAAGAACACTTCATGTGCTGGATTAGTTCACTGTTGTGATCTCCTTCACAATGAGCAGCCATCTAATAAAATTTTGTATGCACAAATTTACATGACTGCATTATGCTGTCTTGTAGGTGACAGTTCAAACATGCAGTAAAAGAATCTTTAGATTCCTTTATTGTTTTTATCAGATGGGCAGAAGATCTTTCAGAAAAGGAAACCAAAAGAAAATATTTGCCTCCAGCTGTTAAAAAAATATTCATAAATCAGCTGTAGCAAACAGACTGGAAAATAGTTGGCTTGATCATAAATGTGTTAAACTATTTTGTGGCAGTTCATAGCAAATTATTTTAAAAATTCACTGGGCGTATGCCTCAAGTACAACTTTACAATGTTGTGCACAGTAGTGAAAATAATATAATAAATCTCCTTAAGAAGCTGTTGCCAGAAAGGTTGCCTTGTCTTGCAGTGTAACATGTGGATTCCACCAGAGGAGTCCAGTAATCTGTGCAAAAACTGTGATTTGTGGAAACATCGTTCACATCCTTTTACCTGCAAATATCTCCTCATCCATGAGTTTTGGTAGCCCAGCCCAGAACACCTTGCTGACTGGAACCCCCCACCCTGCATGAAACACAATAAACAGAGTTGGTAGTGGTGAGATTTGGTACAAAATAAGGAGCTTTAATTAATTTTAAATGGTGCTTTTCAGAGTGTCAAAAGCTCAGCCCACTGAAGTGGAAAAGGGGGTTAGAGTGGCTAGAGCCTGGCAACACAGCTAATCTAGGCACTCCTGAGCAAGCTCATTTCAAATGCTTACATCAGTACATCGGCATTTCGAGGTAGAGCTGCCTGGGGACAGCCAAGGGAACAAGCCACATTACAGACAGACCTGCTAGTGCGGGGCTGCGAAGTTAAGGGTCTGTGGCAGCTTCTGTGACAAGAGTGCATTGTCACAGCGCGGGGCCTCCGCTGCCAGGACGGTGCAGGGTTGTTTGTGCTCTCAGCGTTTGGAAGTAACCCAGACAAACTGGGGAATTGATGCTTGATGCACACAAAACCCTCTGAGATAGAGGCTGTAGAAATACTTACATGGATTAAATACAATACTGTGGACCCTGCTTTCAGTCATTGTAAATCAGGGCAGCCCCACTGCAGCGAACTGTTGCTCTGCTGGCCCAGGGCATTTAGGTAGTATTTTTGAAATCGGTGGTTACATGTTTACTTTAAAAGAGACAGGGATTGTGCCCATGCAAGTATTCAGTTTTAATATTCCAATGCATAAAGCAAAACGTGTTTTGAGTAGTTCCTTTTTGATTGTTTAAAAGACAAACTAAATTGGTTTTTGAACTTACTGTACAGAGAATTTGTTCTTCTGGAGGTCGCTCTGGGATCTGTTTTCTAAAGGCTAATAGTTATAAACACAAATACCATTAACTAAGCTATCAAGTATTTTAAGGTTTTTTGGTTTTACATTTTCTATTATCATTTTAACAGTAGCCAAGATATGCTTGTCTATCCAGTCTTGTTTCTCTTTAAATCAGTGGCAGAACTCCCATTGACTTCTACCTCAGCACATATGGTGAATCAGTCCTTAATTTATGTTAAACTTAGACAAAAATGTTTAGAATATGAGCCTGGTGCTAAAATGGGTGTGCAAGACTTCAGCTAAAAAAACTTTCTCAGACTTATAAGGCCTCTGGTAATGCCCCTTAAAATTAAGCTGGCACTTCATAGTAAGTTCTTATTCATTCATTATTTACAAAGTGGGAAAAAGAAAACCTCAGTACTATTTGCTGAGTACCAGTCAGATGACCCACAGACAAGAGAAGCTTGCAAAGTTTTAATAAGCTAGGTAATTCCTTTTTATAAACGTAATTGCTCATCTCAGCCACTGGAGCATAGCAGCTTCAAACTCTTGTCTTCCTAACTTCTGCACAAAGTGACTTTCTACAATTTTTAATTGTAACCTCAGCTACATTCATGTCCCATTTTGTATTTCAAGTTTGACCCATTGAAGAGGCTTAATGTTTTGGTCCTGTTTCTACAAAGCACGTAAGCCTAGAATGGGACTACTCATATTCCTAAGAAGTCTGTACCTCAGTGCTAGCCTGAGTGGATCCACCATCTGTGCTCTGCTTCTTGAGGTACGAAGCTCTGTCGTTAAGTTTGCCCTGAACATCTGTGTTATTGCAGCACTTACCCATTCGATGCAGTTCAAAACTCTCATGATGAGTTTGTCTCCCTGTAAAGGCACTTCCTTGCATTGTCTCCATGAGGGAGGGCACGTTAGTTCAAAGTTTGCTTGCTGCCCTTATGAGCTACAGCAACCTCTCTAGAGCTCCTATTCATATAACATTTATTTGCTGACCCACCTCCCCCCCCAAAAAAAAACCAACCCAAAACCCCCCAAAACCTCAGAATTTCCACAAGAGGGCAACTCATGATTTCACTGACAAGGATGCTCCTGAGTGCCTATCTCCTACATGCATCAAGCTGATGGCAGATTGGGAAGAGATACTGATCTTGGGCATGACTGCCTTGTGCTACCAGGCTTCTTTCTGCTAATGGCTAATACACAGTCCCAAAGGAACCTCTACTAAGTTCTGAGTAGTCCTCCCCAGCATCTGTGTTGGTGACATGTTTGCTAGCTCATCTGGTAATATGTTATCTGTGGGGTGTAGAAGTTGAATCCAGACAGTCCTTTTGAAGCTGCAGGAGCTCCCGAGGTCCTACCAGAGAACATAGTTAGGAGGATCCATGAAGTAGCCTCCCCACTGGCCTTGTTGCCCTGCCTTGACCAAATCCTGCATTGTATAGTCTGTGCGGAGCTGCCTGCTGCACAGCAACCTGGGGCTACATCCCCCCACAGAACACCCTACTCCCGTTCCCCCTCCACATTTTCCTATAGAAACACTTGTTCTCCTAGTCACATAGAAAGGGCGCTCTCTCAAGTTCCTCAAGAAAGGAACTCTCTCTTTTCTGCCTGTAGCAATCTCTGCTCATTTAGGGATTTTGTCTGAGTGATGCATTGCCAGCCTCTCTGTGACCATGTACATATTGTGTAAGAGGTGACAGCAAATTTGGTTATGTGTAATTAAAGGAACAGTTTTATCCTAATATACATTATTTCCTATTCATCTCGTCCAGATTAAATTGTTTCCCAAGTAATAGACAGAAAGCTTTAGCTTAGAGATTGGTTTTAACTGAAAGCTGTCGAGGGGACCAGATATCTGGGGAGATGGATTTTGGCATAAAGAATAAACATCCCCTGAGAAATACGTTGGCTCAAGTTTTTGTTTATTCACAGTCTATCTTGAAAATATAACAGTTTTGTTTCTCTAGTAAGACAGCTTTACTGGGAAACCTCATCTCTTCATGGCTATATTCTGGCACTGTACCATGGCTTGTCTTCCTTTTGTGCTTAAATGTTTTGGGCCTAGTCCTGAACACGTCAGATGAAATTTCATTGATATAGGGTAACTCTTTGACTAAGGAGATCAAGACTAGGCTGTGTATTAAATACATTTAATCTGCATTCTAGATCCATACTACACAAAAATAGACCGTTATTACAGTTCCTCTGAGTATTGATGCTTTGAAGGCGTAACAGGAATTACACACAAACCCAGGCTATATGAAATCCGTACTGGGTAGCCACAATATAGAATGTGTATTATTTTTAGCATTCAATCACATCATATAGTGACAGAGCAGTCACTAGGAATTATAGCAGGCTTTGGAACCTATTGCTTACATAAAAACATGTTAAATCAGAAAACGTCCACAGACCTATTGGATCAATTCAGCTTTTGCTGGTAACAGAAATTGCCTCCCACCTTCGTTTTCAAACCTATCCTTAGTTTCTCTAATGTACCTAATATAATGACATTAAAAAGAAAACATTGCTTATGTATGTTGATTTTTCTCTTTCCCATGTGTTTGCCCTGGGCTGGGAGGATTTTGACCATGAGCACATTCCAGCCTTCTAATGAGTGCCAGGGAAAGGGGTGCTCTCATGGCTAAAACACAGGACTGGAGACTGAACAGTCAGAGGCCTGGTACTGGCCAGGCTCTGGCACAAACTTGGGGCAAGTAATTTTCTCTCCATGACTCGATGCTTCCAAAAGAAAAAAAAAAAGGGCGGAGGGGGGAGTCTTTTGTCAGCGTTAAACATGTTTTCAGATCCTCTGTGCAGTATAAAGGTTATTTTCTTTTGGAAACATTTCAGGAAAGAGCAGAAGCAGTGAGGATGCTTCCTGTACATTTGGAAGTTCATTCAAAGTTTTCCCAGGCACTCCAAACACTTTTGCAACTGGCAGTTAGGAAGGGATGCTTTTTCCAGGGGATTTCTGTTACAATAAGGTTGCGCTTTAAAATTCGTGTATTATTTAGGACAGAACTTTAGGGTTTTGCCAAGGTGAGATATTTTACTTTCTGACTCCAGAAGATGCAAGTGAAAAGGGAGGAGCAGAGGACAGGAAATTAAAGTGTCTTTTATCCTTGGGATTAGTTTCTTTTCAAATTTTATGTAGTGATTTGACTTGCTATTTATTTATCCAGCGTGGCTTGTTCATCAGAGGTGGTTCTGCATCGGGGTAGCCAGTGCACTATTCCACTTGGATAACTGAGATAATTAAATCACAGTGAGATAATTTTATCTTCATTTTAATTCTGTGCATCACTCACGGATCTTAATTTAACAACACATGCAGATGAAAGATTTCTGACTCGAGATATCTGTGATGTGAGGAATAGGAACCATCTCAGGATTTATTCTTCATTTGCTTGCATAACGCTTATGTTCTGCTGAAGGCTGGCAATAGCAAAGCTGATACCTGGGAGCACTGTGCTCTAGTATGGAAGTCCCTCAATGGTCTGAACTAAAAGGTCAAGCTCCGTTAGCTCAGGGATGTAGCTGACTATTACAGCAGGTTCTGCCAGAGGAAGGTGACAGAGTTGTACTGGGTTGATGCAGGCAACTGATTTTTGCATTTTGAAGCAATATGAATGCAAATTTTTTTTTGTGCGTGTGACTTTTTGTAGTATTTAGATATACTATAATGTTCTAAAAGGCTGAAAGAAAAGTAGAGAAGAGAAATGGGGGTGTTCAGACAGTGACACATCAGCCTATCTAGATGTCTTATAATTTCAATCTATACATTAGTTATGATAAGAGTGGCACTTTTATGCACGAGTGCAAATCTTATGCAACAGATTGTATTTTATCATTAACTGAATGGACAATTTTGTCACTATGAGCAATTTTTGCTAAAAATAAATAAATCCATTTTGTAACTAAATGCATTTATTTAGAAACAAGGGACGTCTGTCTGATTGGGAGGGAGTGGGTGTTTTGAGAAAGAGGTGGCTTGTGAGTCAGAACTCCTTAGATCTATTCTTGGTTCTGCCTCTGATTCATTATTGGTTGGATCCCAAATCAGTGGAAATTGGGCCAAACTTTCTGTGACCTAAACCAAATCCCATCAAACTAAAAGTCATGTTTTAGGCAGAGTTCTTAACCTCTCTTGCCTTACTAAAACACAAGAATTCTGACATGAGAAATATGATGTACTACTTCTCCAGTCCCTTCCCTTTGAATGCCTGATGCTGGGCATGCTGTTTCCCTTCTATAATTGGTCAGGTTTATTTCCTATTGCTCAATCAACACAAAAGTTTTTCTAAAATCTGGGACTCTAAATATACCATGAATAGCAACACATACTTATATATAGATAGTATGCCCAGAACTACTACTCTTTTTTATTTTTGAGGGAGAAACTCTGAAGCTGATGATGTCCATTTTTGTATTAAAATTCTGATTACATTTTTTGTTAAAAGTAAAAGAAATAATTATCTTTTTTATAGTTAAGAGGCTTTTTAGACAACTAAAAGATTCCATGGATAGTGAATGAAAGTGATAATTCTGTATACCATTGCAGTCTCTTACCCGCTTTGACTGTAGCCACGTTCACTGCCTTTCTTTTAGGATCACAGAAAACAGAAGAGCTTCCGCAAGTTATCAAATCCAGTTCCCAGTGTTCACTGGAAACCATACAATTAAATAACAGATGAAAAAATCCAGAGTCTATTATCACAGTCCCCAGTATGCTTTCCATGCCAAACTTCTGACCTGTAGCAAAAACCCAAAGCCAAAACTAGACTGTGTTATAGCAAAAGAACCAAAAAAAAAAAAAAAAAGCGATACTAATGTCTTAGTTCCTTGCAATAGGAGAAAATAAAGCTTTCAGATAAAGCACTTTTTGGCAAATTTACCTTTTTGGGTGCTCTGCGGAGAGCTGGAAGGCTGTGAGATAACTGCAGGGCGATCCTATTTCCAGAGTGCACCAAGAGCCTGCCTTCTGGCAGCAAAGCAGTATTTAACATTTACCTTTCTTTCTTGAAAATACTTCCAGTGGGTGGGGGAGGGTAATTTAATGTGGTATACATCCCATTATTGCAGATGGGATTTTGTGTGTGTGTGTATTTCAATTTAGACTCAACAATATGGAAGCAATTCTCAAAGGGCGCCATGTTCTTGTTGCATGTATAGTATAATGCTACTAAACATTAGAATAACTGAATCAATAGAATGTATAAATAGATATCTCCTTTACCCATCTGCACAGCTACAATGTGTTTAATGTATTAATTAAAACTTTCAGCGAAAAGAAAAATGAAGCTTGAACACTAATCTGAAAACATTCTTTTTTAAATGTCAGGAGTGTACTGTACAAAACAGCTTTCTTAACAACTTAATAAGTAAGTGAGAAACGTTGCAGCAGGTAGTGGATCTTCAGTGATAACAGCTATTGCAAATGATTGATTTAAAAAAAAAAAAGACTTAGTTTAAATCTGTTAACTTGTGAAGACTTAGTTGTTGCTGAGTAAAGGGTAAGGATCTGGTACCTGCTCTAGGTTAAGGGAGGGAGAGAAAGGTTAGAAGTCCTACTTTGAGCTCTAACACAAAATCAGACATCTGTTCTCTCAAAAGGAAATTTGCAGATAGTAATGGGGACTACACATCTAAATCCTTTCTATGTTTATGTGAGCATACATTTTATAAGGTGGATTTGAGCTACATTTAATTAGCGCTAAAGTAGTCTAAATGTATTTTGAAGCGTTCCAATACGTTGATATTTTTTTAACTCCATTTCCCATGAAATGCTATGCCATGGGCAAAATTCTCCTTCCCACCAGTGTGAAAATGAGGACACTTCTCTGATACTGTTGTTATTGACCTAACACTGTCAATATTGACCTATTGACCTTACTCCTGCACCAGAACTTACTTTCTGTCCTGTAGGAGTTAGCATTCAGAGATGACAGCTCGCACCAGCAGCGTTGTCTGCCGTGAAATAAACTCCTTGTTTCATATGTCTACAACTCCTTGGAAAATTAATTTGACACACAGAGTGCAAATACATTGCTAGCTTTTGAGACTTTTCTGCATGGCTGTGGAGCTCTAGCAGCATATACCCTACATTTCCTAGCTGGCAACCTTTCTTCTCAATATATTTTCTAAGCTGTGACTACTTCCAATTGCAAGTCCCATTTCTGGAACTGAACTTCTCCTCAGCTGAGAACCTCAGATGAGGATGTAATAAGCAATAAATGGCATAGCATACTATTGTAACAGGTAGTGCAAAACATATGAGGTGTCAGGTGACACCAACGTTATAAATTAGGACACGGGCTGGACTGTAGGAGACAGCTCTATATTCCATGAGGATTGGGAAGCTCAGGATAGGGTGAATAGGGATGAGATGCTTCTACTGCTGTGGTGCAAAGAAGGTTATGCCCAGCAGTCTGCTCTGCTCTTCAGCCTGGACCACAGAATGATGGTCCCTTGTGAGACAACCATTTGAAAGGTCCTCCGTACGTTGTAGTGAGATCACATTACTGACAAGTGGGGGACCAACTGAGGACAGAGGGAGAGAGAGAAACTTCACACTCTGAAATCCCACTGCATCATTCTTGCCTTGTAAACTAACATGGTTTCATACTATCATTGTACTATTTTTTTATTTCACCATGGAATACTCAAATGGTACTGCACATCACAACTGAGATCTCTAGTCTGAGGTGGTCATTGCCTGGACAGTCCATACCCAACGAACTCTTATCCTGGGTTGTGATAGCAACAAGTTAAAGCTGAACGTCTCTCATCAGGGAGAGTCAGGACTGCCAGATAATGTATGGAGAAACTGTGTGTCCCTCCCTGCAATGTGGAAGCTTTAGGAAAAATCAGGAAATCTCAAAACCAAAATCTCTAAGCATAAGGAACTCTCAGTTGTCTGGGGTTTTTTGAACAACAGTTTGCGTTTTCTTCAAACACAAGGGCTATGAACTTCTTTAAAAAATAATGAGCTAAGGTTCTCCTGTAACTAAATAACTTGAGGAGTTGGCAATTTTTGAGGATCTCTAAACAACATGAGGCTGCAATCAGTACAAAAGATGAGGCACTTTGGGTACTGTATAGGCTAACAAGGTTTGATCTACTCCTGCTGTTGATGCACTGCCATTGACTATAGTGAGACTGTGCTCAGCACTAGTAGACATTTAAGTAGTTGTTTATGACAAATAACTATGAATTTTCATATCTGTCAACAGGCTGTAAAGGGAATGATCTGAAATCCATGCAAACAAGAAGCAGAACATTGTATTTAAACTATTTCTGTGGTACTCATATTGAACCTTTAGTAAATTACCCAGCTAACTGCATTTTCCTCAACAGTAGTCTTTGAAAATGATTTATGTTATGTATTAAATATATAGCCGGTGATGTTTCTTCCTTCCCCAGCTGATTTATGTTATTTTAGCGTGATGTTTTTTTGGTTACTGAAATAATTCTGCGTTTTGTTCGTAGAACTTTTAAACAAACCTTTGTTATAGCTAACAACTTTTTTTTGCCATTGCACGTTAAAGATTCAGGACTAAACCTTAAGCTGGTGTAAGCTGATCTGGCTTCCAGTGAAGTCAATCCTTTAACTTTGTGAAGACTTTCAGTCGTAGCCAAGAGAAGAATAAGAGTCAATGTAGCCCTTGTACCCGTCTTATTGATCAGACCTGTAATTGCACTAGGAAACAGAATGTTTTAAAAATTCTTTTGTTTGGGCTAGAACAGCTTATGAAAAATGTATTTATGGCTATACTATACTTTGTAGAGTGAGTTTGTGTGTATGGTTAGGGGGAGGGTGTGGAGCTAAGCAAAACCATTCCTTTTAAAAGGGTACTTTTAATTGAAACTAAGCAAACTAAAGTGGAAAATTATTTATCCAAACAAACTTTGTATCCTATAAAGATGTGGGTACATAAAGCACGCAAGCCCATTGCTTATTAGATTATTTCAGGCCTTCACAAGCTGTTTGCTTACTCCAATAGCAACTTGTTGATAATAGGAAGCCTTTTGTGAGAAACGGCCCAAAAAACAATGGAAAGAGTCAGATTTAGTAAAGTGTCTAAGGAAAGTCTTAAAATGACACCCACGCTATGAAGGGAAGACCAAATTTGCTTTTTCTGAAGGGAATTTGTGTTTGTCAGGAAGGGCTCCTGGCGGCTTTGTTTCCAGGCCTTGATGTGTGACCAGGAGCCTCCAGGCCTCCCGTCACCCCTGGCCTTGTTCTGCCACTGCGCTGCCCACCCATACCGACACCGCAGGGGGAAGGGTTTCAGAGGAGCCAGAATCAAAAGCGGAGGGAGGAAAAAAAGTGCTTTTCAGGGTCTGATGTGTGGGAATCAAATGAGAGGCCTAGCTCAAATCCGGTCGCCAGGCAACCATAGTGATATGCTGAGGGAATATCATTAAAGTTGGAAACTAAGCAGTCGCTCTGAATTAGCAAACCTGACCGCCGTGTGGATGATGCGCCAGAGCCACCTCAGCCCCCGAGCTCCATTTCTGCACGTAGAGGGGGGAAAAAAGCAGCTGATTTGTGGAGTTTTTCATAAAAAAGACAATGGCTGTCCAGACATGGAGTTGGTGGTGAAATATGGTAACTGCCAGGCTTGCAGCTGGCCCTCTGACACAAGATTAATAAGTTGCCGTTTCCTAGCCGACCACAACCTAGTGGGAACTATCCGGCATTTTTCCATGAATTGTGGGTAACAGCCTTCCCGCAAGCTGGCCTACTTTACTGCTCTGCTTTCTGCAGATCGCCGAAAGTGCAGTAAACATCTGTGGCTGCAATGAGGTCAGCGGAGACGGTGTCCGGCAGCCGCCACCTGAGCTGGCCTAGCTTGTCCCTGCGCACAAAACCCAGGGCTGGTTTTAAACCACGGTGCCGTCTGCCGGGGAGGCGGCCATGGCCGTGGGTTAAGCACTTCAGAAAGTTTTGCTGCAACTAGAGCAGGGAGGGGGCGGCGGGGGACCGAGTTCGGAAATGACAATGTGACAAGAGAGCGGGAGCGAACCTATTGAATTAGATTTAGGCTGCGCTGAATATTATCATTGACACGAACAAGCAAAGCTTATCTGCTCTTTCCTTCTTGAAAGGCTGAATGAAATTGAATTGCCAACCTCTGTATTTTACCACCGTTTGGCTGGAATGGCTCAGAGGCATACATGATCGCTTAAAAGGAAGCCAGGTTGAGTCAAACTGCAAAGCGTACGTATGTGTTTCTGACAGCAACATCTCAAACACAGTGTGACATGGCATAACATTTAGAGGTAATTTGATTACAGGCACTGTGTAATGCAAATCAGACTTTCCCAAACGTGTTAATTTTTTATCACAATAGCTCACCAACACAGTCAAGTTTAGTTTATTCTAAGGTATCTTCAAGCTACATTTTCTATTAGATTAAAGCATTGTAATATAATTGTGTGCATTTGCCCACAAATTATAAAGAGCTAAAAGAACAGTGAATCCCCTGGCTTCTGTCTTTTTAGGTCTAATTTTAAATGACGGTATGATGAAAATCTTTCTTTATAGCACATAGACATTAGAAGATAATCATTTGAATGTTTCTTTAGGCATAGAAATTTGGAAATAACAAGTTGCAGCTCAAATTCATAGATTGTTCTGGGTAGAAAAAAAAGTGAATGCATTTGTAAATGTCTTTAAGCTTCTCTATGGCCAATTTATTCATTTAGGATGACATGCAGGTGAGTTGCAATTAATTTTAGATAATAATTTTGTTGGTATGTAGGGTAGGACCTGTCAGAGTAACTCTCAATGTGAAAGTGCAAGATTTGTGCTTTCTGTTTCTGGATTTTCTTTTGTCCTCCCGTGCAACATTGGTGAAATGGGTTCGTTCTTTCTTTCTTGTCTCAGTTTCCCCAGTTTTACACAGTACATTCAGATTCACAAATGAAAAAGATCACAAAGAAGCTAAATTTGAATGATAATGTCAGCCTGGGGAGAATATTCTTAAATTTTGAGCTTCTGTTTTTAGAAATTGCTTTGTGGAGCAATGTTATTCTGATGATTCAGAGCTAATGAAACTTTAAGTGGTGACAGGGTCCTGCTGGTAGGATCTATCTCCCAAGCTGGAGCACAGCATAGCCTCTCACATCCAATGTCTGTCAGATACCAACGAAAAGACTCAGCGTTGGCAGGTGGTTGCCATCAATGTGCTATATAATTGGCACTGGAAATCAGTCTGATTTGAGGCAGCATTGAAGTGTCTTACTTGGTGGAATAGGAGAAGCCGATGAGAAGTGGAGAGATGGTCTGGCACAGTTAGCTGAAGTTTGATCAACCCAGTGAGTGCAGAATGCAAACCCAGATTTGAAGTGAAGCAGAGCTGAGCACAACCAGGGAGAAGCCCAGATGATGAGAACCCCAGGTGAGAGCACAGTCTGAATACGTAGTCATTCACCTTTGCTACAAAGGCAAGGTTTGGGGGAGAAGTGGTATCTTGTCTTGCATCCGTGCTATAGCTGGAAAAAATGTTCTAGCATCAACCAGCCATGATTATTCCTTCCCAGTATATGTGCCAAGGCCTCCTTTTTAACGTGTAAAGTTGCAAATAAAAGCAATATCCCCCAGTCAGTATTAAAGAGGAACTCAAAATATAAACACAAGCTTATATGTGGTAAACATTTCCTGGACATCAACTGATCTACCACAATCTTACATGCATGCTTTTAGCTCCTGAAAAATGTGAAGTAATTCATGTTGGCTTAGCCCTCTGCTCTGAATGAAAGAGAGGAATGAGCTAATTCCAGTTACCTGCAAGCTTAGAGCACATGCACAGACAGTTACCATGAATCAGAGGTCGTGCAATAACCTCTTTGTATGTGAACATCCCAAGTTTATATGAACCGATCCCACTCAGTCATAATGAGAGAGGACAAGTTGCCTTCAGCTCTGCAGCCACAGAAACATTAGTGCCATTTGCTGCCTCTGCATCTTTTTGGGTCACTGTAGCTTTTGCTTTTTCTCTGTTTCTTCATATAATCCCCAGCGCTTTCAGAACACAGACATTTCTCTTGTGAGATTTACCTGGCCTGGAGTGAGGAGAGAAGCTTAACAACATGGGTCCCTTTTATTTATAAGAGCATTCCTCTCACGATCTCTGCCTGTCACAGACGTGAGGATTAAATACGGCTCTGTTTCTTGTACGTATTTCTCTCATATGTCCCAATGATTCTGGACCCTGTGGATACTTAGAAAACAGGTTTTCCAACAGCCTGAATATTGTAGCCTTTCATTCACCTAATATCTGTCACATCTTTATGGCTACAAAAATATTCCTAATCTGACAATTAAGAGTTACTTATATTCTATGCTCTGAATTATTTGTGACTACCAGTTTTAGGTATTTTAATGGTGAAATCAAGTAAAGGGACATTAATTTACAGTTACAGTAATAGTACTTCATATTTACTGTGCTGTGCATCTACTTTTGAACAACAAATGAATATGCTTTCCTGAACTGGTGTGTATTACTGTGTGTGTTGTTTCAACCCACCCCCCAAGCCTCTCTATAGGATCTCCTCATCCTTACTGCTCCTTGACATAGTTGGCCATTACTACAGCAGAAGCATTGCAGTGTTTTCCACTGGCCACTCTGCAGCTTTTCTGGTTTCACTGATTCCTGCAGTCAGCTGGACTCTCTTTCTCTTTATACGAGGAAGGTGGCACCTGACTGACTGTGGTCCACTGGAAGAAACAGCTCTCCTCAAGGCTCAGAAGAAAACGGCCTCTCTTCTCTCCCAGCACCAGCCTTTCAGGTGTGAGGGCAGAGCTGGCTGTGCAGAGGAAGAAGCGGCTTGCCTCATTTATGGGATTTCCAGTTATTGCAGCGTTAACACAGACCCATTTCCTAGCCATACGGCAGCAACTTGCTGCTTGGTTTTAAAAATCAGCAATCAGTTTGCATCCATGCCTGCCTGCCTTGCTGTATGGCAGAGGGAGAGGAAAGGGTGAGGTGTGGAGAGCTCAGTGGTTCTTGATGTTAACGAGAAGCCGATGTGATCTCCTGTGAGTGTTCTTCAATAAGTGATGAATGGGATGCGTAAGCACAAGAGCACATCTTCTTGTTACCTGTGTGTACCTTTCTTGATATCAGATGTCCATATTACTACTCCTTCCATTGTAACCTGGGACTGTGATTGTGAACTGAATGTTCTTTATCTATTTAATAGTCTTATATAATTGAGTATCTGGAAAAGTAGAGTAGCCCGGTCAAGAAACATCGTTCTGTAATCCTGAACCAATGGGATTCATTTGGGGGTTTGAATTTATATTGCATTTTTGTTTCGCATAAAGAATCATAGCAGTGCTTTGGGTGCTGTTCTGAATCTGCAGGAGGGGTAGGCAGAGAGTGCCAGTTTACATACTGTATGAAATAGTGTGCGCAGGATAAGATCTTTCTGATCAGATGCTTTCTGATAGAAAGTAAGCACCCATTGGTTCTTATTAGTTCTGAGGGTTTCCTGTGTACAGTATAGGAAATCGGTTGCAGAGTGGCTAAAGTCTCCTGCCTCTACTAATAATTCCACAGAGTTTTCTATGGCACCAAAACCCACAACTATCTAGTCTGGAGCTGGAAAGTTCTCCAGATGATCTTTGACACCTTGAAGTATTTTGTTCAGATTTTCAAGTACCACATAAAAAATTAACTGATTAGCAAATAAATAAAAAAACCAAACAACCTATGCAGAAGGTAATATATATGTGTGTTATCAGTAGCCCAAGTGCTGTCTTTGTCAAAAGCGTGCTCATTTTGCAAAAGCTAAATTTTGAGACAAAGAGAGTGGGTATTAGGCAAAAGAGAGCTGTTGAATTGGCTGATTGATTTTTATCTATGCAGCACATATTTTTAATAAAAACTTTAACACCCCCCCCCCCGATCAAGTATATGACAAGAATGTGATACTGCAGAAGAACTGTTCTGAGTTTCATGAGCAATTTATTGGACACCTAGTTAAGAGGAATTACCTCATGATCATCTTGCCATTTTCCTACTGCAAGTGTTACAGTAAAAGGCTAATTCCCTGCGCTCTTGCTTTTCTTGGCCACCATTGCAGTATGCTTTGGGCCAGCAAGTTTGGTCTATAAGTAGATGTGATTTAACTCTTATCGTTCGTTTTCTGCTTGGCTGTCAGCTGGTGGCAAAGGGCCAAATGCTAACAACCATAATGGCTGAGCAGCTGGGTCTGCATGCATGACATCTTAAAAATTACTTACATACTGGCCCTTTCATTGCAATATGTTGATCTCTTCCTGTTTGACTGGCATGGTGGCAGAAGTGAGATTAGCATCCTCAGGGAATAACCATGGCTGAGGTTTTCTCCTTTACAGGAGAAAATATTTTATTTTAATATTGCTGAGTAGGGCAGCCACTGAAGTAAATGTTCTCTCTAATTCATAAATAGTTGAGCACCTTTTTTCTTTAATTATAACTATGAAAGTCTGAAAGGATTTCTTCTGGTTATTGCTCTCATCTATGATTTTCCTTTAAGAAATGGTAGACTTCTCAAACTCATCTATGTTCTGGACAAGCCAGGGACTAAATTCTCCCTGTTGGATTCCTGTAGACTATTAACAAGGAGAAGGAAGACACAGTTACCTTTGAGGTAGAATTTAGCCATCATAAAGTCAGTAATGAATAGGAGAGAGAACTGTTTACTAACACATAAAAATTGAAAGCATTGTATGCAATAATATTGGAAGTTTGTTGTTGAGTTGGTAGAAATGGAGTGAAATTTGAAGTAGTGAGATTACTTGTGTAAAACTAACAAATGCAATAAGGTAGCCTGCACAACTTTCCATATGCAAGAAAAGAAATCCTTTATGTTTCATTTTATTTTAGGCAAGCAAGTGGTTTTGCTGTCAGCACCACTTGTAGCAGTATAATGAAACTGAATCATTTTAAACAAACCCTCAAACACTCTTTACTTTGTGTTAGGATTATGCAACTGAGAGAGAATAGTAACTTCTTAACAAAAAAGAAGCAATATGTGACATTTTGTCTGTCAGCACTGCTGAAGTGGAATACACAAGCGTATTTAAAATTATTATTGCGTTTTATTCACATAATGATATAATAATAAAGGAAAAAGAAATGGCTTGGAATATAATGAACCCAAGTCATCCACAGCAAGGGGTATTATAGAATCAGTAAGGAAGAATATATGCAAGCAGCCTGTGATGAATTACACATTTTGATATGGGATTCCTATAAGTTATTCTTAATATTGTGGAAATGGACACTGAGGAATAATGCCACCAAGACCGGTAAGTATGTGATATTACTCGTGTAAATTGGAAAGGATCAGGCCCTGTATGGAGATGTGGAGTCTTTTTCCAGTACTGAAGGGTTAATGTGGCTAAATTTAAGCAGCATGGAGGAACTTTAAAAAACACTCAGTGTTAGGACTTCTGCTGACCTAAATGAGAGAAGAGCTTGAACAGCATTGAAGACGTTAGAAAATCCTGCTGGTTTCTGTGTACAGGTTCTCAAATCCTTAACTGCATGCTAAATCAGCCCTTCCAATTTTAAAAATGATTAATGACTGACTCACTTAACAGACCAGATTAAAACCCCTTCGAAATCTGTGAAAAGAATCCTGATGATTTCAGAAAGCTTTGGATCAGTTTCAGAATTAATTTTGTTTTGGAAGAACTTGGATACTTTATGCAAAAACAGTTGGGCAAAGGGGCATTAGAACTGGATGTGTTGATTGGTACCAGTTACACTTTTTACCTTTGGGGCATTTAGAGTGGAATTCATATTGCTCTGAAATTTAAAATAACAGTAGAGATTTTTCTGAGATATATGTACAGATTAGATTCAGCATTTTTTTCACCCCACATAGTCTTTATAATTTATTTCACTACTGCTGATGTTATTGAGGGACATGCAATCTTAGAGAGACATTCCTTCAGGTAGATAGATATTATTGAGCCTGAACTAGAAGTTAGCTTCAGGAAATTTATTTTGTGGGTCACTGTGTTTTAATTCAGTGCAACACATCTGGCTATAACTTGATTTCTTTTCCTGCTTCTTTTGGATTTTATTATGCTCGATTGCGATGCGGGCGGGGGGAGGAGAGACTAGGCAAAAAGCACTTCCTTGAAGTGTGCAGTAATGTGGAGTGCAGCAATTACCTGCTCTGCCTGATGAGTCCCAGGCTTGCCCTTGGCCTCATGGGATGCTTCCAAAACAATACAAATGAACCTGTTGTTATTCTTGGTTTTGCTACCTATGAAATCTGATATCGAGCTGGAAAGGATCCAGTTTCACCTAATCCAATAGGTAAACTATGATGCCACTTAGGTGAACTTTGCAAAACGCTATGGATAGAACCAGGGACTGCCAAAACCTCTCCCTGCTCCAGTCTCTACAGATAAAGAACCAACTTCTGTAGCCGTGCCTTGTAAAAGGCTTGGTGCCTCCTTGGCTCACACACCAAGGACAGATGCTTAATTTTGATTAGATGCATTTGTTTGTATTGGAATTACGTTACTGTGTGTTCGTGCAACTTCCCCAAAAGAGAGACATTTTCCTCCTTGTGTTGTGTTTAAATATTTTTCAGTTAGTAATCTCATAATACTCTTGACAAAAGGAAATAATTTCATAGCAGAATAGACACATCCTGGAGATATCATGTCTTACATGAGGACTGGTTCTTCATTAGTGCCGCAGTGGAATTCAGTATTGCTAACAAAGCAGAATGTGCCCACGATATTAATGTAGTGTGATCGGCCACTCGATGAGGGAATAATTCATAGGTATGCAGTAACAAGGCTTTGACTGAGCTTTGCTCACCCTTTTGAAGGAAGACAGGGCTGTTGTTTTGGGGCTCAGTCCTGGCCCTTCTGAAGGCATGAGGATTATATTGTCTCTTTGAGGTGTATAACAATGAGAGCACTGCCTCTTCCTGACAGGCCCTGTGCTATGCCTCTGTTAGAAAACAGAGCTCAGAGGTCTACCAAAAAGCCTACTGTGCCTGGAAATATCAGACAATGAAAAACTGAATTAATAGAATCTGACACAGTTTTACTGTAGCAGCATGTTTTTCCTTGCTTAAATATATTTTTCCTTCTCTCATCAAGAGATTACTTGGTGCTCTTTTCAGAAACAGAAAAGTTGCAAAAACAAAACAAAAGCCCTAAAGATATTGGGTTAAGGATTTTTTTTTGCCCTTTAATTCTGTGTTTAAAAAAAACATACCACACGAAACGTCAGACAGTCTGAAGTGCCGCTGGTAGAGTTAAGAAAGTGGTTCTCTGACAAAAGAAGCCAGGTTGTCTTTGACTATCCATTTGAACATGCAGACCTGCTTGCAAGCCCAAACCAGAATTCTTGTCCAAATTTTGGGAGTGTTTGGATTCTGCTTTTTGGGTTGATCTCATTTTGATGCATGAATTGGTAAATAAATTTGTACGTACATCTGTCTTTCCACACAAAATACTTGGGTTGCTTGAAGCTAGAGTTTTGACCTTGGATTGCAAACCATCTCACTTGTGCATAATAGATAGTGGTTGGATTTCTTATCCAGAAACATATTTGCCTCAGCTGAATGCTCAGTCATTGGGCTTGAGACATCCATTTTGAGATGCAGGCCCAGGCAAAGGGAATTTACTCAATTTTCAATGCTCAGCCGGTACTGTCTCGGGTGAAACTCCAAATCCTCTGACATCCAGTGATGTTTTGCTGTTGGCTGCAGTCTGGCTAGGTTTTTCCCTGTCTCATATTCTTGTGCTGCCCAAACACCTGCTCACCTGGAAAGGGAGGAGGCAAAGGCTCCCTTTCATGTTTTGGTTTCTGTGCGTTTCTAAGGCGTGTTCTCAGCCTGGATTAAGTGAGTTATGAACTGTTGTACAATGCAGAATGTCTGTGGCACCATGTATGGAGGATCTGTCCTCAGATCTCCTCCTTTGCATCTCCAGCAACCCCCTGCAAACAGAGTCTGGAAGCCAACCAGTATCCACCAGTCGGATGAGACAGGGAATCCTGTAGCAATAGCAGTAGTAGAGTAATTATGGTAAGCCTTTAACTAGCTACAGAGTGAACATTTTACATTCCTAAATCTGCCATAATGCAAAATAATCTGTTTATATTAGGAAAGACATTGCATTCTGCTCACTCATCCCTTCCCAGGCTTGTCTGCACAGGGCTAGGTTTCCATAACCCATAATAGGAAAACATACAATTGCCAAAACCTTGGGACTCAGCTTCTTTTTTTAATATTACCCCAGCTGCACTTTCTTCATAGCCAAAGGGTCTGTTATTGCTCCTATAATGAAGAGTCATAGTGAGATATTATGGAGCTTGGTGCTCATCCCATGGGCCACAGGATCCCCTGTGGCCAAATTAACACATCTGGCCTTGAAGCTGTTTTCCTCAGCAGCATTTGGTAGAGTTTCAGATATTCTGGCCCCATAGGCAACCCGCTAACCCTCCTTTGCTGGCGTTTTGTCTACAGCTTATAAGCAACTTTTGTTGATGTCCATTGCTGTCTAACACAGGAGGCCTCCAAGTCAGAAACACCTCTGCTTTTCTCCCAGCCCTGTTTAAATGAGACCATTTTAGTAGGCTACCATTCCATCTGATGGATGCCATAAACAGGTCAGTTTTAGTAATAAACTGATTTTTAAATTAAATTTAGCAATAACATTTCACTAATGAAGTACAGAGTTCCAAGCACAGTGCAGGAATTCAGTGGGGCTTTATAATCACGGACTTGCCTCTAACTGCAACTATAA
The DNA here is from genome assembly GCF_034638445.1 of Ciconia boyciana. Classification (NCBI taxonomy): domain Eukaryota; kingdom Metazoa; phylum Chordata; class Aves; order Ciconiiformes; family Ciconiidae; genus Ciconia; species Ciconia boyciana. The sequence goes on along the minus strand of NC_132940.1, from coordinate 57,817,221 downwards.
ATGGCTGAATTCTTACCTGGTTAAAGGGAGTTGGACTGCACCCTAAACGACATGCCAAGTTTCAAGCTCTTTCAGAAATCAGATTTAGATTAGATGAAGGCTTAAGAAGCTAGATGTTTGGATGAACCACTTGGTTTCAAAAAAACCCAAACCACCTCACTGGTTTTTTTCCTTATGATTTTCTAATATAACAAATGCATTTTCTTGCTGTCTTCTATATGAAGCAGGGTAATAAATGCATGAATAGCTTTAAGCATGTGACTAGCTCCATTGAAGGGTTAAATTTTTGCGCATTGTTAAGTTCTCTGTATGCGATTGCCATTCCCGAGCCCAATCCGCATTCCTGAGCAGCCAAATTTCCCCTGGAAGTCAGTGGGAAGTTTTCAGGTGCATAGCAATGGACGACAAAGCAGAGAGTTTCTTGAGAAACAGGGGACCCACCATTTTCAAACTAAAAACTAGTCACCTTAAAAGTGACCTCTGTGCTCTCTCTCAGCCAGAAGCATTGAAAGAAAACCTTCATTTGTATTTATCCTCTAACACTGAGTGGAACAAGCATTGCGCACCCATCAAAGAAAACACTTTAAAAAAAAATCCCTAAACACGAAACATTTAAATCTTTTTGCACCTTCCTTTCAGTGAGGCACGCTTATTTTAATAAATGCAGTTAGGTTGTTGCAAGTAGCATTTATTTGTGAGACGAGCATAGTTTCCTTATATTTCTCTCCCTATTTTCTCCCTGTGATTCCTAGTTTCGGCTCTTCCCCTAACCTCATTTGGGCAGGGTGCCTGTGAGCAGCACTGCATACAAAGAAAGGAAGCAGCCCAAGTGTAAGTTTCCTTTGCCTTATGCCCCATATTATTCCTTATTTGTTGTGCTAATTCAGCAGCGTAATTCCCAAATACAGCCTCCTTGAATTGTTTTGATGAGAACTGCTAACTCAGTGCAGACTATTTTTAATGAGCTCCATGGTCTAAAGAGTCAGAACTTTATGGTATGAAGGCTCCATGTACTAATTGTTTAATAATATGGCAGATTGTTGAAGTACCCACTACTATAAAAAAAACCATTTCTGCGATGTGATTAAAATTTGCTTCTCAAACCATAAAGCAGCCTGTGCAGAGTGTGCAAGTTAAACAACCAGGCCACTCTTGTCCTTTGTCCTTGGTGCCTTTTGGTGATGATGTGGTAGTGCCCTCTAGTGAAAAATCTCGACACAATGCAGGACTTTGTTCCAGTTTCTGACTATTCTTTCTTTTGGACTCTATTTTGGGACAAAATTGATTTATGTCTAAATATTTCCAAAACTAACAGCTAGTGAAGGCATTACAGTCCAAAAAATAATACCTGTTTCCATGCTTTTCATAATCAGTGGGTGTTTTTTCACCTTTCAACTACTGTATTAACAAATGAGCCGTGGTTAAACATTTCAAAGAGGCAGAATTTTTATTTTTGCTCTTATGCGTTACTTGTGCCAGCAGGGTTTTGCATGGCTGAAGCCTTACAAAGTCAGTAGTTGAAGGCTGCATCCAGTTCCCAGGGAATGCAGTCCCCAAACTCACATTAGATTTCCACAAGAGCAGGATTGGGTTCACTGAATAGTCATACAGAATTAAAAGATAAGCCTGTCAGCCTGAAATGTTACCGAAACTTTTAGCTTCCTCTGCTCAGGAAAGAGAAGCGTTCAGAAATATTGAGAAAAGAAATAGGAACAAAAAAAAAAAAAAGAGGAGAAATGTATATTAGTTGTAGAAAAATTCAGAAAGTGCACAAAATATGTGCACCTTTGTTGCTGTCGAAGAATATTTTCTCTCCGTGTCCTCCTACACACTTTTATTGTCTCCTTGTGACCATAACAATAACAGAATATGACCAAACTGGTGACCCACTGTGTTCAGATAATTGGCTTGCTTTTTGGCATTTTTCTGTAGCAATGAAATCAGTGAACTATAGTTTACCTACAATGTACCAGGTTTTTTGTGCATGCTGTAGTACACACTATTAATATGGCATATTTTTTCCATGTATTCTGTAATGAGAATAGATCTACTGTTGTTAATCCTGTAGTTTGTGGTCAGAGTACTCCTGCTGTTACTGTTCCTTATATTGAAATAGCACTAAGGAGCCTTACTCAGAGCCAGGTGTGCTTGGTGCTGTACAAATATGAAAAAAAAAAAAAAGCAGAGACTATAAAGTCAGTCTCCCTCCTGAATATTTAGTTTCATTTAAATATCAAACTTCTCACGCCATAAACAAACAAAAAGGCATCTGTTAACTGACGCATTAAAGAGGTCAGATCCTGTATTTCTTCTGTGATGGGGAGGGGGGCGAAAGGGGAAGTGACGCTATTGACCTATATAAGTGCTATTCAAAGTGAGCAAAAGTTAGCCTAAGAAAAGCTGAAATGTTCTGCGTGATCCTCTTCACATGGAAAGGTCAGGAGGTGGGGAGAGAAAATCAGGAGAAAAAGATGTGATTAAAATGAGGTTTTATTTTTGTTTCAGGTTAGGGGAGTGGGAGCTGATTGAACATTTTAGACATGAGAGCAGAGTAAGAGACGTATCCCTCAGTGCCAGGGTTATCCATGTAACCCAAAGACCCTTTTTATTTAAAAAGCTATTGCTTGTGATCTTTTCCAAAGAGGGAATCAATAAATGTCCACCGAAGTTGCTCTTTTGGTCAAAATGATAAATGAACATCGAAGTGCTATAAATTGGTAGCAACCAGCATAGTGATCCTGGAATTCAACAAGAAAACCAATAAGAGCAAAGCAACACTGATATCTTACTGGCTCTGCAGCTGCTGCTGACATTCTCAGAAATGACCCAAATGTTTGGCATGGAATTAAAAAAAAAAAGTTAATTGTTTTTCATTGCTTTTTTTCCCCTCATTGGAACTAAATGAAAAAAAAAAAAAAAGTCCTCTGGTTCTCCATCAATGTCTGTAGTTTATATCTCCAGTGAGCCATCGACACAATCACCAATGTCTGTAGTGCACAGCATCTAGAGTCAGCCCTGGTACTTGCCTGCACTGGAGGCTTCCTGCAACATAGGAGGTGGGAGAAGGCACCAGTATCCTCCAGTACCCTCCTGCACTCAGGGAACGCTGTTGAGGCTTGTATTCTGCTCCTGAGTTAGGAACGGTCCTGGTGCTCCACGGGAACCCAGAATCTGTGCTGCCACCAAATCCAGCAAAGGCAGGCCAAGGCACATCATTTTCCTGTGCACCACTACCCAGTGTATTAAATGAAAACTCTTTGTGTTTCCTGGGGGTTGCAATACCTTAGCTAACTTCTGGTCAGAACATGCTGGTTTTCATACTGAAGATGTAGACCCCAAAATTATATAAGTTGCTCTTTATTCCTTTACTCTTTCAACTTTTTAAAAAGCAATCTGTATTTCCAGCCAGGCTTTCGTTTAAAATAACCTTCTCATTCAAAACCTCACCTGTAACTTTATCCCAGTGGTAACTCTTACCTGCCATACTAGCCCTAGGCCGTTGTAGCACTTGACATCATCTTTTGGACAGGTTACAGAGCCTATTGAGGCAGTTGTTAGAAGCAGATTTACTCCTCAATGTGGAGCCAACCACAGAAGAAAATTAGTGCATTTATCTGTCAGCATTAGGCTAGATTATCAATCCAGTGCACTAGTCACAGGATCTGGTTTTTCTTTCTCTGGGGAAGTGAAATTGATATAGTGGTAGGCAGTAAAGGTGTCAATTATAAACAGAACATTAGCATGAGAAAGTAGGCAAATGGCTAGTTTTAGGCAACAGTCCTTTTTCAAGTTTAAGTATAGCCTTGAAAAAGTAGGTTTTTCTTCCCCATAAATAGACGTTCTAAAAAGAATGTGAAAACTCCTTCCTTCAAACCTGTTAGCTTTGTTTTCCCTTCAAAGAAAATGGTTGATTCTGAAAAAAAGGGGAAAAAACCCTCTGCCCCCCTTTTTTTAAAAACAATTGTGGTAGTGAATTTGAAGATTCTGCAAAGACCACAAAGTATTACCAATCTATAAGGTTTGAACAGGCAAGCCCCTTTATGACATTGAGAAAATAATTTGCAGTAAATTATTTACTGTGAAAATTAACTTATTTTCCTGGTCACACTTTGTCCTTGAGCAGATTGCAACTTTTTCAACTGGTAAGACTGCAGTAGCACCCAGACGACCCCAGCCCAAATCACTGCCCTGTTTGTTAGATGCTGAACAAATACCCTTCCTGAAATAGTCCCTCCATTACGTATTCACGCAGGTGCCAAACACTGTTGGTTGCTTCTTAATTCTCTGGGTGGCTTATAAAGACTTTGCTCTGAGGAACAGCAGACTGACCTTGGTAATTGCTGTGTTTTAGTTTTTTTGCCATACCTGCAAAGTATTCTATTACCAAACCCAACCAACCCATTGCTATTCCCATTATCCACCCACACATAAACATGCCTCATGAAAAAATAAGACAGTTGCTCCCTGCAATTACATTCCATTGTATATGGATGAGTATGAACTGCGTGAGTTAGGATTTTATATAAACAAGTAGTGAATAGTAATCCTTTGTCCCTAAAACCCCTTTTTGTCCCTAAAATGTCCCCAAACCCTTTTAGGGTTTTGGGCCATCATATATAGGATGTATTTTCTTTTATTTTTTTGTGAGTCCTGGTAGAGCGGCTGCTCACAAGTGCCACCAGCCAGCAGTGCTGCCAGAAACAGCAGGTTGCCTTGAGTTGACAGGGGCTGCAAGAGTCGGCTGGTGTCAGAGGCTGGGATTAGTCCTTTGCGATAGGCAAATGTACTCTGCTGCCTCCTGTGCTCCGGAGTAACCTCTCCTGAGTGCAAAGATCTTAAGCAGAAACAGATTTTATCTCAGACAGGCAGGGTGGTGTTGGAGGTTTTGCTGTACGCCTAATATGAAGGAAGCAGCCCCACCTCCCAGCAGGGTTTGTAAACAAGGCTGTTGTTTTTCAAGATATATTAAAAAAAATAATAATCCCAAGAGGCTGAAAAAAAATGAAGACAGACATTTCAGAGTGTGATGCTGGGTGCCTAATTCCCATGGAATTTCAAAGGGAGCTGAGGCCTTTGCTCCCTTTGTCCTTCTTCCTTGTCTAATTTTATAGGAAAGCTAAAATTTGCCCATATATTTCTAGGTCTGTTCAGTTTATAAAGGCTTGTTCTGATTGTTGGTACTATAGTTCTGACTAAAATAAGAACCTCAAGAAATGCCACTTAATCTCAACAGTGAATATATTTTGGGAAAGCCTTTTCCACTGCTGGCTTAAGTACTTAAGGACTTTCCTGTACAGAATACATCAGCCCTTGTCCATGCTGGTTTAACATTTGCCACACAGAAATGCCTGAGTGTGAGGTTTAAAGTCACTTCCCAAGAATGCCTGGGGCACCTAAATGTCGTAGCTTGCTATTAATAGAAAGCAGAGGCAAATTAATGTTTACATTTCTGCCATAATTGTGCATGAAAAATCATTAATCCTTGTTCTGCATTTTTCACTACTGGCACGAGTGGGGTTGTTTGCACCAGTTAACATTAGTCACGTGTAACACGGTGGCAGGGCCAGGCCTCAGCTTCTGTAGGTCTCTGGAAAGATGTTTTTCTTTAAATCTGCGTTTTCCTCAAATGATGCCATAAGAATGTATTTTCTTGGCCCATTTTCCTACCAGACTCCTGATGGTGAAGAGGACAGAACACAAGTGTTTTTAAGAGAGGAACATTTGCTCTGCACAAGGTAGCAGTGGTGTGGCACGTGCTGCCCGTGTTCCTGGTGCACAGGCCATTGCCCGCTCACCACCTGCTCTCTGCCTTCCTGGCAATTAAATTGGGAACTGCTGGTAAATTGCCTCTGGTGCAAATTCAGAGCTTTCCACGCTATTGCTGTACGTTGCATGCAAGTATCGTTTCACAGGCTGATCTTCCTTTTCCCTCTCCCCCAGCAGGGGAATTGGGCTGTGATGTGTGGGTCAATGCTGCTCTGTCTGCAGCTGTAATTTCTGGTTTGTGGGTCTGTTCAGAGGCACGTGTGCCCTAAAATTACTGCTGCTGAAGAGTTAGTGGGAAGACTGAATCGCCTCGCCATCTGAGGCTGATTCCTTGGCCTCAACACCTGGTGAGAGCAAAAAGCTGGGGATCAGAGGCGAGAGGGGGAGGGAGCACCTTGGCATGGGAATGGGGATGCTGCCTACAGCAGAAGGGGGGGCAGGAAGCCTGAGGCACTGGAAATAACGAATTTCATTTCCTTCAAGCTGGGGTGCTTGGGTTAAATTGCAGAAGAGCAAGTTTGTTATGTTTACCTACATTCAGACTCCAGGTGGGCAGCTGCGTGCGTGCAGGCAGGCAGTGCGCAGAGGGTCTCCATTCCTGGGCAGGCGGCTCCAGCCAGGCTGTGGAGGATGGGCAGGTCGATGGGCCACGTATGAGTGCACCCGCGGGACACCTCAGCCCTCTGCGAACGTCCTGCTTCAGTGGAGATTTCCTGTGCCTCGTTGTTACATTCTTGTTATGAAGGCTCCCCCAATTTAGGTACGTGTCCCTACAGATGCAGCCTGTTGATGCTGGAAAATAGCCTGAGGCAAACCGTGGATCTTTACCTGTTTCTGCTATAACTTCTTATTTCTATGGGAAATTCCCTATCTGTTAGGCCACTCCTGAGCTCAGGAGCCATGTACGTGTTTGGGCAGAGGTAGAGATTCAAACTTTTACTTTCAGGGCCTTAGGAAGTCTTCTGGACATCAGCAGACTCTGACAGCTTATGGAAGACTTCTTAATGTTCATTTCTGTGCAAGAGGAGTAGCGTTCAGTACTACCAGGCTTTTCATAGTTCTTCAATTGGGAAGGGTCGTGCTTGGAAGGAAGGGTTTGTCTCTGCTTTTAGAATTAGCATAGACAAATTAATTTAATGCAAGACTTTGACAGGTAAAAGACTACAGAGCTGGTAAAGGGTAACAAGATCCCTGCCTGTTGCCTAATACTGCTGCAGTAAAACATAAGAAGGGGAAACTGTCTTGATAAGGCACAATGGGACCTCTCCCTGTGGAGCTGTCTGAGGTGGGGCAATGCTTCCACATTGTTGCCCGAGGTTTTTCAGATGGTTTGCTTTTGTTTTGCATGCAAGAAAGAAAACCCTATGGAAACAGCTTAAGAAGAATCAGTGCACAAATCTTAGTTTCCCTCCCTCACCTGGTGAATCTGCCCAGTATCTTTCACTGCCCCAGCAACAAAATGATGGCTGGAAAGCAAAGCAAGGGCCTGACAGCTTTGCCCTCATCAAGAAGCTACCAGCAGAGTTGGTCCAAACTCTTCATAAAATTACTGCATTTTCATTGTCCTACATTGTGCTTTTCATAGGTAACTAATATATATATATTTGGCAGCATCATTAGATAGGGAGCTAAGCCAGAGTGGTTTTGCTCCATCTTTTCCCCAGTGGGCAACTCAGGATCACTTTGCTGAAATCAAGGGCCCGGGGACTTCTTGCTGTTCTACAGAACTGCAATGCAGTGAGTCACTGCCATCCATCAATCTGTGTCCCTCAATCTCTTAAAATTCTAGAAGTGTTCCTTAATTTGTTTTTACTTTTTTTTTCTTCATCAGGCAGTGAAAAGCAAGCTAGATCTGTACCAGGAATAGATTCAGGGGATTCTCATCCAATTCGGCAAATTCTTTGCTCACTCCCTCTTAAATGAAGCTATTTCCATTAAAAAAGACTACTTGTGTGAGTAAGCTTTGCCCAAATGTAATACCAGCATTCATCATTTCAATCTATAAATTTGAGAAGCAAAAATCTCACATATTGCATCTGCTGAAGAACTATCTGGAGTTTCTGGATACTTGGAAAATCAAGCTGAAAAACTTCATCAGAAATTCTCTGCTGAACGCAAAGCGTAAATTTAAGAGATTGTAATATGTTTGCAAAGGGCAGATCCGATGACCTAGAATTTTAAGACATGAATAAATTACTGAGAACAGTAATTGACATAGGAAGCAGGCAGAGCTCTAAGAGACTGAAGCACCTTTACTGAAGATACTGCAAAGTTCTGTTTTACCCACTGACAGTCCACTTGTGGTTTCAGTTTTCTCACAACCCTCTCTGCTGCTTGGACTTTGCAGACCTGATTGCTAAAGCTAATTGAAAACTAGTTTAGGGAGTTAGCAAAAATGTCCTTATTCACTAGGTATGGAGGGGGAGCAGGCTACCAAAAAATTGAAAAATTTCTTCTTTATCCAACTTTCAAGTTGGGCAAAAACCATCGAATAATGCATCTTTATTAACATTTCTTTCTCCCTTTCTCTGAACTGGAATTTTGCACTGCTGACATACTAGGACAGCTCTTTTGTCTGCAGGTGCAATGGCAGAAGGGGAGAAATGTGGCATTGCAGAAGAGCCCTGAGGGATGATAGCAGTAGGAGATATCATCTGTCCCTTCATCCCCAAAGTAAGGAATCCTCCACTCTGAATTGACATACAGGTGGTTGTGCTAATGATAAAGGCATGGGCTAGGATGGTTTTACTGTATAATATTACATACCAAATCCCTATAGATCTATAAATAGGATAATGTTTACTCATAAGAGTGAATGGCTAAAATTTCAGTAGTTTCCCTAGTTTTTGCAAAGCTGGTAGTCCCAGTCTGGTGATGGATTTTGATTTATTTTACTAAGGGAGCCTATAAGCATTATATCAGAGGCAAAATGTTGTGAAAGGGCTGATTACAGTAAAGATGATAAGAGCAAATTCAAGGAGGAAGGAAGGAAACCGCTTCTCCTGCTTGCTGATTTTTTTTTTTTTTTTGCTATTTTTCTTTAGTATAGACGACAGGCAATCATTTACATGAATCTCTCCATTATAGACCAAAATAACAGTGCAGTTTTCATTAACAAAAAGACTACCTTTTTCTTCTTCGTTTGTGTTGTCAAGATACTTTAGCTGAAACATACAGTGATTTCCAACATTTACCCTAGTTGTCACACTGAGAGTGAAATAATGGCTGACATTAGGAAGATTATTTCTCAGCAATAAAATTACCTTTCACAACATATTTCTATCTAAGTGGAAATGATGGAAAATCATAGATTCTATTTTCAAATTGAGAGAGAGAGAGAAAGATGAAAATGAAATCAACAGGATTTCCTTCCAGTCACACAAGTAGAGAATGCAGGCAAGCCAAAGATGCTGCCAAAAATCCAGTGGGAGCATCTTCCCAGACCTGTTTTTATTAATTGAGCCAGTTGATTGAGACAAGTGGAATTGTGTGAAATGTTTTCTTCACACAGTGTAAAACGTGGAGGTTAATTAACTGGGATCCCAATCCTGCTGCCTCTGCTGTCAGCAACACGACTCATGTGGATATCATTAAGAGCCAAGACTGAGCTTTTACTCAGGTTTGTTAAGGAGTTTGTGAACTTTTTTGATGAATCTCTAGCCAGATTTGACAGAAATGGGGTCAGTTTAAGGTTTTCTGTAGAAACTGTGATGTTCCCAGAAATGTATGATTTCAGTCATAGTCCTGGTGAAACTTGGCTTCTCTGTGCATGGAGTTGAATTTGAATGGAGTTCAGGGCATCTGAAACTATGTGAATCAAAAGAAAAAATGCTCATGTGATCCCTGCTGAAGTGTAACTGCCGAATTAAGAATGCCTATAAAAATGAGTTTCTAAAGAAAAAGTGAAAGGGAATGTAGGCTAGCTTTATAAATACGATTGCATCTTCTCTCATCAGGCAGGCATCCAGCAAACCAGTGGATTGTGACTTGGGTAATATGTTGCATAACTGTAAATGTAAATAAGTAAAAGGAATGGATTGGTGACTCCCCATTTGCCTCTAAGTGAGCCTACATAGAATCAGGCCTTCAGGAGCGCTCATACCGTCCAAGGCAATAAACATGGTGACTTTTCACTTTGCAGGAAATAAACCTGTTACTAAAAACAATCAAATAACGCTTTCTCAAAATGTTGCCCACCCCGATTTTAGCCCTCCAAAGATCTATTTTTAGCTCTCTCTTTTCTGACAGCGGTGCTTCTGAGCCATTGTTCCCCTGACTCAGGGATGGTGAAGCAGCTGGCAGCGAATTGCAGCTAGGTTGGAAATGCACACAAACACGCTCGTCTACAAAGAGATTTTAGTTCTCATAGTGTTAACTGCCCCTTCGCTGCACTCCTCTCCCCCCCTCCCTCCCCGCTCCACCCCCGCCTGCCACAAGCGCGACCCAGATCACATTAGAGTCCCAGAGCACAGGGAACGGTTCTCATCTATCCGTCACCAAGGAGGCAGACGGGACAGGGAAACAACAAGTCATTTGTACCTGATGAGGAGGACACTCCTGGGAAACAAACAGATGAGCCACCACATGAATCTGAGCTATTCTCCGAGGTAAACAGAACTGCATGAGAAACACACAAATTATCAGGGGCATCATGCTTAACTCCCTCGCTTCAAGCTGCTGGGCGGACTGTGGGCCTGAAACTCTAGATTGTCCCAATATCTGATAGTGAGAAAGTTAACTCTCTAAAAGCATCAGGGGAGGGGGAGGAAATCCCAAACACCAGGCTTCTGGAGCGGTGTTGTTCACCCCGCAGCCCTTGCTCATGTTCAGTTGTCCATGCCACCACAAATTGCCCTGGGAGGCAGCCCCATGTCAGTCACGGAGGGCACAGGCTGCAGGAGCAGCCCAAGGCTTGCAGTGTAGTTTGTAGGGGATACAGATTTTCCCTTTGGGGACATTTCTGGTGAGATTTATTTCAAGCTTGAGCCAACTTTTGCTGCTGTAACACTCTAATGCTAATGGGCCATATCAAATGGTGGGGTCCCTTGCTAAAAACAAAGCATTTGTAGTAGGTTGCAATCACTATGAACTGTGATAGTGATGATACCACTGCAGAGCAGTGGCTGTACCCAAATGGTTGTGTGTGTCTATGGCACATCTTGCTCTGCCTGCTCCAGTGGGTTTGAGGGGCTTACTCCAGCTCCCATTTTGTAAGTCTTACCTCCTTCTGGTTGAAGGCAGTCATATAAACTGGTTTTGTAGCAGGCCTAAGCTTTCTAGCAAGGTATGTGGGACAACTTCTAGGAAGGGAATACAAGTCATCATTGCAGCCTGCCACTGTCTTTGAGATACCATTGTACCAGGCAGCCCAGCCAGAGGCTGTGCAAAACTTTGCGGCATGTCCACACAGATAATATAATAATTTATCCTCATTTTATGATAAGGAATTGAAGTGGAGAGAGATTTGGTAAGTGATTTGTCTGAAGTCATACAAGGATCCTGTGTTGAAGTGAGGAGTTAAACCCAGAGTTTTGAATCCTAGTCCAGCCCTTTTAATCTGAAGGTCATTCTTCCATTCTGCTAGGCAGCAAAACAAGTTTTAATTTGGTGCTTAATATTTAAAAAGAGATGGCTGGGAATCCCAACCAAAGAGGCAAATAAGTGTAGTGGTTAAAACAAATTGGAGAAAGAAAAGATATCCTGCTGGAGCTTGAGTTCAGAAGTCTGGCAAGAAGAGGGGTCTTGTGATTAAGCATGACTTTGAATGTAGGTCACTTTGCAGAGCCAGGTGATTTCTGAACACAACACTTAGCAAAAGTCCCTCTGCTCTTGGTGGTTTTACAGTAGTATAACTCAGAGGAGATAAAGGCTCTAATTTTGACATTTTCTTCCTTATTTTTTCTCCAGTGACAAGTATTGTTCCACTCCTTTTCTTTCTATCTTTTCCCCTTTTCCTTGTTCTTTCATTGTGAAAGTGATTATCCTCTGTTGTGAAGTGAATACTGATAATAAGTGATGCTCTTTGAGTAATATGTTAGGAATACCTTTTCACACTCATGAATTATAAGATGGGAGGATTCCAGTATGTTGTCATTGTACCTTAACAATTTCACTTATGAAGTGCCAGTGAATGCTCCATATTATTTCTAATTTTTCTCTAAAGACTAGCACAATATAGAAACACATAGTTCCATTCAGAAATGCAGTAATATATGTTAAAGAATTTAAAAACGCTGATTCAAGAGCTAAAAATTACATTGAAGACAGATCAGCAATTTTGCACTATGATACCAACCCATGATGTCTCTGAGAAAATGAACTGAATACGGACAGTTTGTCTGGGCAGGTAGAGAGCTGCATATAGCCGGTTCCCTCTTGAATCCTGCAGGTGTGACTCCACTGCCTTCATTAGAGTTGATTCATGAATGCCAGGGAAAAATTTGGCTTTTACTATATAAAGGATTGTATTTGTGACCGAATGTTCTCTGTGGAGTGTGTTGTTAAGCTTCTCTTTTCTACGTACTGTGTTGCTAAATCACTTATACTTATCTCCCTGACATATGAACACATCTCACAATTAATTTTTATGAAAGAATTTTCCATTAATTCTTTCCTTATTCTGAGTAGTTAGCTCTTGAATATAACCCCATGAATGCCACCTTTTATCATCAATGTTACTTTACTCCAGGCCTGTGAATGCCACTTTGTGTACAGGGCAGCAACTACAAATTAGCCAGTCTTCATAGTGGAAGTGTTAGTATTTTGGTAAACAGAAGCACATATTGGTTCATTATCAGATTAGAAGGTAATTGAATGAAATAGAGTTATATATATGTGCTTTCTTTCTAGATTTGAGAAAATGGAGATAGAAGAAGGAAGAGCAGTTTCTCTGATTGCAGTTTGAGGATGTTATCACAGCCATAGGGAATAAGGAATCACAGTCAAAATGACCGTGGAATAGTTATTTTAGACAAAGACTTAGCCCCATACAAAAACCAGTTGCATAAAGTTCTCCATTCTTGCATCATTGAGAACAAATGCTCCAGAACTGGCTTCTCTTAATCCCACACTCATATGTTTTAAAACCTGTTTCTGCTAGTCTTTTCTGCGTATTCAGTATACCTCCTTGTCATGCTATTCTGCTCTTGGTGCACTGAATGGTATGATTTCCATGGATTTTTCTTTACAAATAATGTTTTAGTAAACATGTTCTCAACGAATTGGAGGTGTGTTTCTAATAGGATGGAGTATTAGTCAGTATGCACATGATGGAAACTCCACACAATAGGAGAAAAAGCTAGTTTGTTTAGTCCTCTTTCAGAGTTTTGCATCTCTCTAATGCCACCTTTCCTGTCTGAGTCAGGGTATTGTCTCTTTTGCCTGTAAACTGTAGGGTCAAGTTGAGGTAAAACTCCGATGGGATGTGAAAGAGGGCAGTTCAGCTATCTGATGGGAACTTTTGTGTACAGTATCATTTAGAGGTCATGTTTTTCACCCCATCAGATTTTCATAGGATGGTTCATTAAAAATTGAGATTCAACCACATTACAAAACAGAGTGGCAGGCGGCTTGAAACTTCTATCAATAATGTATCAGCTCATCTATTCCAATTTCTTCCAAATACTCCCTTTGTTATTTTTAGCACAAAAGAGAGCGCATCTAAATACCAAGCTCTGTAAAGGGGGAGAAAACTACACTCATTGCCATGCTTAGCTAAACAGCGTCAAACACGAAGCAACCTTTTGCTTACCTAGAGCTTTTCAGCTAAAGGGGGAAGGTTTCCATTCCATGAATGCTTTTTTTAGTACCAGCCAAGATGAGCAATTTTTCAAAGCCCTCATTAACCAACAAGAGGCATAGCTGTATTCAAGGATCCCTCCAAAGCACTAGTCATGTCAGTAACATGACTAACACTTTCTTGGTGTTAGCTTATGCACAAAGCGCTGAGTAGTGGTCATGCTCGCTGTGCTTGAGAAATTGCCAGAGTGTTGTTTAGAAGGCACAGTAATCCCCTGGGCTCCTTAAAGTACATGTAGAAATACTTGCCTGTTTTACCACTTCATTTCAGCCAGCTTAGAGGCAGGCCTGAGACATGATTTCTTCTTGCTGCTTTCAGGGTAATTTGCTCTGCAGAGAAAGCAAAGGCTATAAGGCCTGCCTTATGGAGGTTGTTTTAGTGTATGCCATTGAGTGTGACTGTGCAAGGGCAGATGGAGGTCCAGGAGAGGAAGGACGATCCAGTACTGAAAGCATGGCTGTCGGTCTCCAAGGTGTAGCGCTGCCTGTACTGTGGCAGTTTTTGTATAACCCTGGACTTTTCACTTGGCTTTGTGTCTGTAATGTGGGATAACAGCGTTTCCTCCCTTCCACATGCCACTCCCTGCAATCTAATGACCTGAATGGAAACAGGCAGAGGAGAAAGTCCTCTTTTCTTATGGATTTGTTCTGAGATACCTCTGCTGCAGTGCATGTTGGTGAACCTGTACATTACAACAGAGATCTCTCTGTTCTACAGTCTGCATCACTCAAGATTTGTCCCTCTTTGAGAAGGTTTTCTTCAGTGCTGGCTGGTGTGAGGACATGTAAATTTCTTTCTTTGCAAACTCTACCAGGTCCTTTCAATCTCTATCCGATGTGTCTTTCTGCAGCCAGAGAGCTCTTCATCTTAATTTGTAGCAAAAGTTGGGGCAGACTTAGGAAAGAGAAAATTCTTGTCCATAGAAAAAACAAAGCAACCTCCACTAAATCCTGGGGGTGAAAGGGGAACCACTTTATACACTAACTAGCAAGGAACAATAAGAACTGTGAAGCTGTCATTTTTTAGAATTAATAGTTCTAGCAACCCATTTATAAAAGTACCCGACCTAGGGGAGGTATTTATACCCCAGCTTTAGGCACCTCTCTCAGCTGGCTAAGTTAGTCAGTCACTTTATATCTCCTCTGCAGTCAGAGGAGAGAAGTTTCTGGCCGACCCTATGGAGCAGGACTTCAGTGTCTTGATTTATTCTGTGGAGAAGCCTGTGATTATAAAGGGATAACTGAGATTATCTGACTGAATTATGGTCTTAAAGTCAGGTGATGTGACTCTACTGCTAGTGTCTCTGCAAGTTCATTAGGTAACTCAATGTGCTAGAATTCCATAGGTATTTGCAAAGTCCTAGTTTTTAACCTTCCTGTGAAATGCCTTTTTTCACAATGTGATAGCTCAGAAGACTTGATGTGAGAGATGCCTTGTGGTCACTTGTTCATCTCTTGCTGAAATACCTATTGTCTTTATAGCCATTGTTTTTACTTAGTGTCTAGTGTCATAACCAGAGGAAGGAGGAAAAAGGACGAAGTGGGCCATGGAGTCTGAACTACCCATCTCCATCTCTTAAGGTCTATTCTCTAATAATGGCAGAGAGGACAAACAAGCAGGAAAACTTGTATTGGTGTTGTCTGTGATGTGCATGATCTCTATTATTTTGCTTTATGTATAAGGTCAGCTCTTTCTGCAAGCAGAGTGTGAATTACAAACATAGCTGATAAATCTATATGGTTCTACCTGTTCTTCAGCATTGATTTCTGCATGATTGGTATTAGTTGCATGGATTTTTTGGGAAAAAACTGTCATTTTGCTGTCAGGGGAGTAGTTCAGAAATGAACATAGTAAGTAAGCTCAGTAGTAGCACCAATAAGCAACTTTGCACCTGTGGATAGAACATGTACATGTAGCTTGTGGTGGGACTATGACAAGAGATGGTTCACCATGTAACATGTTCCTTTGCTAATAGGTCTTGCATGTATCTCATTTCACCGGTCAGAAATAAAGCACCTATTTTTATGTCCAGGGTAAATGCTTGTAGTCCAGCCTTTTCTTTCATTGCAAGAATATGTCCCTCACCTCATTTGTTTCTTTTTCATCGGCATTACCATTGTCCAACTTTGTACTTCTTCTGTATGAGGTGTTTCTGAGGCTGTATGCAACCAGTCAGGGAAGGCCAATGTGCACCTGCAAAGATTTTTTGAAGAGGACATGCCTGACACTTCGGAGCCTAGTTCAGAGATCAGGCAGGTGGGCGCCAGGTGAACTTTCAAAGGCTGGGTAGGGCAGCCACATGTATCCTTTGTTTAATTCCTTGCTGGTTTTCCTTGTATGTTTGTTTTTCCAGTTGGGTTTCCTGTCCTGCTCCTGAGCCACACAGTTTTCTTCCATATTTCTGTCTCTCTTGTTTGTTTCTGCTCATTGCTTGACACTTAGTATCAGAAGGCTATTTGCGATGTATAACCTTGCAACTCTACTTTTGGAAGGTTTATTGTGTTAATACAATGTTAGAATTCCAGTAAGCAAGTCGGTAAAATAAACGTGTCAGGAGCGCATTTTTATTTTTTAAAGGAAGCAGAACTATTTTGCAAATGTTTTTAAAGATGTTCTTCAAATAATGTTCTTCTGTGGGGAGAGATGTGCATGAGCTATTCTATTATACCATTAGGAGCTTAGGTATTTGAGTAGGTGTTTTGAAAGTGAAATTGTCTATAGGGTTGCATCTATGTTGCACTTTTAGTCTAAGGGTATCAGGGAAGCAAGGTGTTTAGGGAGGGGTAACACCTTTGATCAGACCAGGTAAAGTAGTTGGGAAAAGGGGAGATAATTCCAGGCACACAGGACCTGCAGGCAGTCAAAATGACCACCTTAAGTCACTCTCCAGTCTCAGATACGCTATCAGTAGAATAACAGTATCAATGATGATAAATAATGGTATCTTAAATTCTGAAGAGTTGGACAAACTGAAAGGAAGCTGCCTGGGAGCTCCTTAGCACTGTGTTGGTCAGTGCACCAAAGAGCTGAGAAAAGAACATGAACTTGTTTCATAAATTTTAGATGTTTCATTACAGGATCAAGCTAGATACTTGGTTTTAATATGTTATGTCAATCTCTAGTTAAGTGTGGGGATATTATTTGAGCTATCATGTGCAGTTTAAACAGCAGTAAATTGTATCTTGATGCTCTGAAGAATTTAAAGACTAAACTACAACTAGTGTGGGAGCACAGAGAGACAGAAAGCAGTGCGAAGATGAACAGGGCTCTTGTAAACTGTGTGGTCATGATGAGTTTCTTACTGCTACTTTAGGGAAAGTGTTTACTTATTTTTCCCAGTCCAGAGCAAGAAGTTTCATCATTCACTTAGGATCCCAGAGGAAAAATATTGTGTACTTGCACTTCTCTATCATCAAAAAACATGTCACCTAACAAGTTCATTTTTCTTAAACAGACAACAAATGCTTCTTTCCTTCAAAGAGGGATTAGCAATGTAATTTACAAATCTCTCCCAGCAAAACAATATCAAACACAATGTTTATCTGCATTGAGCCTGACAACTTTGCAAATGAGCTTCAAAAGCCATTCAGGAGCACTGTGAATACAGATCCTGCAGACGAATCAACAGCTTGTTCCTAATGAAACAAATGCTTATCAGCACATTAATCAATCTAATCACAGGGAGAAATCGTTCACTAAAGAAATAGTTCTGTTACTTCATTGGCTGCCTTGTGTCTGGCTGGTGCACGCCTTTGTTATAGCTTCACAGCTATCCACGCAGTATTTGAGTTGGTTAATCGAGGAAATCAATGTGAAAATTTGATATGATTGGTTCCCCAAGGAAGACGTGACAGAATAACTCTGCAGCTTTAGCCTTCTGGAGTGTTGGTTTTTACCCTCGCCCAGGGAAAGGTTACAGAGCTGGGGATAGATGAGCACTCTGAAATTTGCAGAGGTGTCATTCACCCTCTCAGCTTTGACATTTATGCAGGCAGGAAGTTTCCTCAGTGCCTCCTTCACGCATCAGCCTTGGGCCACACAGGGAAGGCTGTGAGCAGTTTGTGATGTTCGTTCACAGGAGGCTTAATAAGCATATAGTGTATCTAACTCTGGAGCGATTACTTGCAGGATCAGGCAGGCCTGACGTATAACACCTATGGTTTGACATCTCAGTACTTTTTCCTGACGACAGCACAGGAGAGGTGTACTCCTCCTTTTGGATTGTTATCTGCTTGGTAATGACTCGCTGCGATACTGCCAGCTAGGATATGAAGCTGCCCAGATCTTCACAGGGAGCTCAGTGTGATCTCAAAAATGAACCTTTGGTGATGTTCAAAAAGTTCAGTTAACTTTTTAAAAAATTATTTTGCTCTTCCCTGCGTGGAAAGTCAGCTGTGCTTCAGTGCATGTGAAGTGCGATTCTCCTTTAGTTCTAGTGCCTGGGGGTCTTTTTGAAGTAGTAGGGTCTGAGCTTATGTCTCCGAAATCCTGGGTAGTCTCAGTGTGCAGTATAGTGAGGGCTGTGAAGTGCTCGGAGGCTGTGGGTCTGTTATAGCCTGTCTGAGACAACACCTTTGCCACAGTGAGCTGGTTGAGGGAGGGGGCTGTCCTCTGGAAAAGAGTTGAGGATGAGATCCACGAAGTCAGTCCTTGAAGGTCAGTGAAACCCAGTCAGGTCACAGCTGCTTTCCTCCCTGAGAATCCGGGTGACTGTATGCATGAATACTTACTACACCAGAACAGCTGAAAACCTTCGTACTCTTTATATTTCTACACCTGTATTAAAAATATGCAGCACAATAGTCAATCATAAATGGTGGTGAAAAAAGTCTGCTGTAAAATGAGCAGTCTGTGAAGTTGGTGGGCCATCTGCTGCTCACCTTGAACATCCGTTCTCTCCATCAGAGCAATCAACGCTTGGAAATTGCTTCCGTTTACTTCAAGTCAGTTTAGGTAAAATAATGCAGCTTTTGTGGATATACAGTCTTACACCAGTTTAATATTAGCCGCATGATTTCTGCCAGTCTGCTAGGGTGACGTGGACCTACAGTAACAAATTTGGCAGAATTAGTGTAGATCCAAGTGTTGTTCCCACAAGCTGCTTGTGAAAAAATTTGACATGGCAGAAGGATTTGCATCATGTGATCATGTAATTTCTGATCTGATTATAAAATAAACTTTACTGTCGCTACAGAAATAAATTTAAATTCTACAAATCAGTATGAAATTGATAGTGTATTGAGTATGTGCTTGTAGTAGCAGTTTCAGGAAACTGCTATACTCCTAGGGGTCAAAATGGGCTCAGAAATCGGCTGAGAATGTCACCAGTTCAGATGTGTGTTCTGGTATATTTTGGTGGAAGGAAGCACACATCTGTATAGGCAGCTAGGGATACAGAGGGACATCTGTACACTGGTACTTGTAAACGTCTCGTCTGACCACTTGCACAGTATTATAGTGTTCCACAGGTGTAACTTGGTAATAGCCTCAGCCATCACATGAGCACATAATTTAAAACCAGGAGTAGATGCAAATGCAGACATAGTATTTAAGACATCATATCAGATCCTGAGTCAGCAAGACATGCAGTTAACTAGATGACTATGGGTACGGTGATAGTTCTACTGACCTCAAAGAGATTCACTTGTCCAGGGCAGCAGGACTATTATATGGCACATGCTTAGAACCTTCCTGAATTAACACCTAAGAAAAGGGTTTTTTTCGTTTGAATGAGAGTTGGGATGTTGAAGATGATGCTACAGAAGATGAGAATTTTGTTGGTAAGTTGTTCCTGGCTTTCCCTGCTCCAGAGCATAATTTCATTTATTATTCTGACTTATTCTTTTTAATTCAGGGGAAAAAAGTTCTTAACCATTCCGAATAATTATTAAAAAATGAGGCAGGAGGTTAAGAAATGTGAAGAGTATATTGGAAGGACATACTGTAAAGATGCTGAAATGCAAGGAGGGAAGTTATTTTGTTCCTGATCCTGGCTGAAAGCTGAAAATGTAGTTGCAGCCAGTAATATTATTCGCTACAGTAAAAAACCTTGAGGAATCAGATACTGTATTTGTAAAATGGTAGTAACAAGTATGTGCTTTCAGGACAATACTGGATCTATACAGAAGTCTGTCAAGGTGACCCTACAGAGGCAATGAAAAAATGTCTTTTCAGATTGGGCATCACAAATGTATTTGAGATGTATAGAAGGAAGTGGCAGTGGTGGGCCATAGCCAGCACTCCTGATGCTAGATGTGGAAATGGTTGCACCGAGAGTGGGAATATTTCACCCGTAGAGAGATACCTGGTTACTGAGGCACCTCTGAATGCACTGTAGGATTGTTGAGTTATTAGATGTGGCAGATGAAACAAGTGTTTTTCTCTGATTTGCATAAATTTGTCTGTTAACATAACAGTGTGTTGATAAGAACAGCAAATAAGTGCAGAAGTTTTGACTTTCCCTATCATGCCCCAGCTGCTATCACCAAGGAGTCACTTGGATAAAGTGTTTATTCTACAGTGGGAAACAGTCCAGGGCCATCAAAGCTTTGCATGCTGTGTAGGGACTGCCTACTGAATCAATATAGAGAGTCGCTAAATGGTTGAACGTTTAATCTATCTCCAAATGAAATTAACTGGACAAACCCAGAAGGATTCAGTCTAAATAATTCTCCTGAACTGAGCATAAACCCTGGGGTGATAGATTTTAGAAAAATACATAGTATAATTTAAAAAGTGCAGAGAAGAAAAGCTCTTTTCCATTTGTACTCACAAATGTTGTGACAGTCAAGCACATTAATAAAACTGTACAAGACTAATTTGGAGAAACCTTTGCGCTGCCTTCGCAAATATACACAAGTGTCCCTTGTACAGTTTGCAGACTACCAAGAAAGACGGCCAAGTAGCTGTGTCTTCATCCTCTGTTCAAACCTGACTGACACCATGTTACATGTACATGGTGAAGTAAGGATGGACAGAGCAGCGGTGGAATGCCCCCTCCCCATCAACTCACTGGGACTGAGGATTTACAACCTGTGGTAAAAGGAAATAGTGAGAAAATCTGCCATGAAACAACAGATCTGTATGGAAGTCTTGTTCTTAAACTTCTGTCTCTGAGGAGAAACATTAGGGAATCCAGAGCAGGTCCAGAAAAGGGGCTATAATACAGAAGTTTGATTTTGTCTCCCCTTTTTGGGTTGCCATCTGCTTTATCACTTACAGAATGTTAACATTCTTTAAAAATGGGCAGATGGACCTCATTCAAGTTCTGACAGTAACTCTTTGTTATTGGTACAAATAGCTGCAGAGGTATTTAATTACCATTAGTAGTCATCAGTTTAGTGTGAGCTGGTGACATTCAGAATAGTGAGCAGGCTGCATTCTTTGTGTCCAGTGAGTTCATAGAAAGTTAAACCTACTTTTGACAACAGCCTCAAGCTTAGCTACCATTAACCCCTCTTCAGTTACTGGATGATGTGTTTGAACAGTATGAATGATTAATGAAGGTTAAATAGTCCAGTTTCTATCTGAAAACCTTTTGTTATTGGCAAAGGGCAGGGCAACTGGCAAGGTGAGCAGAAATTCAAGTGGTTGGTTTTCACCAAATAGTTCTTGGCAAACTTAAATTATTATGAGATGGTAAATTCAGAGGGAAATTAAGGGCTGGTGCCAAATACTGTAATTATTGCAGGTCTGGCAAAATTAAACCAATCTTGCTTATGAAATTGAACTTCTCCGCTTATCTTTTTCTCAGCAAACACTGCAAAGCATTGCAGTATGTAAAAATAACCAGTCCAGCAAAAGAACAGCATTTGGTTTTATTCTTTGTCCGTTTTTCAGATGATACAAACAGAAGGAAAGAAAACTCTTGGTAGCTGCTTTATTACCTACCCTACCCTAATTCCTGGTCAGAATTTGTCCATCTGCACTTTTGCAGAGGTGAGATTCACTTTTGACACCATAATATTTGCTTGTGAATCCATGGTGTAATGTTTGCCTGTTCTGTGTGAGGAGATGATCCTGGAAGCCTCAGAAGTTACAGGGCAAAGGTGGGTCCAGGCTTTAGGGTTTCCTTTGACCTCAGACAATTCAGGATTGCCTTTATACCTGTGAATAAGAAGCCAAAGACAGAGACCAAGCAAAGGCAAAGCTATTCAGCCAATGCTCTGAGATTCAAACTGTGGTGGGCTGATTTTTTTTCTTCCTTCTTGCACATTATCATTGCGAAGAAAGCTAACACAGGCCACCAACTTCTTTAACAAATGCCCTTTGCTGACATCTTTGCAGCTTTGACTACTGGAGCTTTTCAGAGCAGCCACTGACTGGCAAGCAATTCCAACAATTCATAGGAAAGAAGTGTCCTGTTCGTGCTCCTTGTTTGGAGTAAGGAGGGCTACAGACAAAGCCCATCTGCAACGAAGTTTCACTTCTTGTATTTTCATTTTTCAGGGAGAATTGGCCTTTGCAGGTCCAGACCCTGTTTCCTATTTTTGCTTTAAATCTGCTTTAGGTGCTGTGTGACTATTGACAATGCGCCAGAGATCCTAGTTTCTTATCCTTGAGCAAACTTTATGGGTGTGATTTAGAACCGGCTCTGTCTTAGCTTTTAGTCCAGTATTATGGTTTTGGTTTTTTTTTTCTTTTCATCAGGCTTTATGGAGCTTTAAACCCAGATTAGCACTGCTACGTGGGGACTAGGAGGGAACTTGGAGCTCCCCTTTAATTTGAGCTGTGGTCATTGCTCCAGTGGTGTTGCTAAGAGAGGCATGCAGAGTCCCAGAAGGAAGAGTTGTCATGTGAATGTGTATGAAAGAAAGTGTTATAATAGGGTTCTAGTACAGAAAACACATTTAGTGTAATACGCCTGTATGCATTACATAGTAAGAAAAAGGAAAGTCATCTTACATATCTGCGTGCATCCCAGTCAAAGGTAGAGGCTCCCACAGCAGTGGTGCAGCAGCATTTTTGTACATGGCCGCAGCCACATCTTCCAGCTAGGAACTCACTCATCCTAGCCCCCAGTATATCAGTGACCATAAAAAAAATATGTCTGATCCGCACATCTCAAAGCAAAAGATCGGTCCTCATTTATTAGAAGTAACTATTCAGCCTTCAATAAAATGTCAACTACCTTAAGAGTTTCCATTGTAATATAATGTACTGTACACAGTCTAAAGTATGGGATCTGAAAACCATTAAAAGGGTATCTGATGTCACTGTGACTACAGCCACAGTCCAATCTCATTTCAGTGACACCTGTTATCTACAGGAAAGAAAGCATATTATCCATAGGTGATTCAGCATTGATTCTTGTCTCATTTTCTGTCCAGTATCAGAGCTCCAAACAACTGTCTAAATAAAATCACCAGTGACAAGACTGTGCTGGCATTGAAGGAAGATGATAGTTAATTGACCACTACCTTTGTAGAGACATCACTGAGATGGGTCACAAATGATTGCGTTGGGTCGCGCTCATTAGGAAGAGAGTGGATGCATGTTCGGACCGTGCATTCCCGTAAATGGGAGAGTTATAATCGCTTAGAAATGTTTTTTCAGTAGCTCTGCTGTGTTTGGAAAACAATTTTGTGAAAACGTCTGTGTTACGCGTGTATGCCCTCCAGATACTGTGGGTAACATCTGGACTTGCCTGAGTAATGCTTCTCGCATTGTTTCCTGTTTTCCAAAGCAATCCAGTGCCTACCCCAGGTAGAGCACTAATTATTAGTTAGGAGAGGATTAGAAAGGCACAGCTGTGCCTGATGTGACTCTCATACTCCTGCTGTAGCAGTACATACAGGTCTAAGGCAGCCTTTCTGCCTTAATGAAATGTGCAGCCCCGGGGTATATGCCTCAGAGTCAAACGGGACCTGAATTAACTTTTGCCAAAGTGAGAGCTGACATGCAATCGCTCCACTTGACTGCTGGAGACCTTCCTCTGGGGGTTGTTCTGCCTCGTCATGCAACTCTTGTGCTTCTTCTTTCCTAAGATACATGCTGCGTGGGAGCAGACGTTGTGAGTCAGACCAGCCCTGAGTTAGATAGGTACTAACTAACAGTTTAAGAAGTCAGAGTGTTTGGATGCAAAAGGGCACCTGAGTTTTCTGAACTCCCAATTTGTTAAACTGTCCTCTTGAGCTGTTGCGGTAGAAAGTGTGTCAAAGTGCCAGGACATGCGATGGAGTGTGTGCAGATTACCTGCTGGTCACTCCAGAGGAGGAGGTCTGGGGCTGGAGTGGGGGAGGTATTTCCCAGCAGGCTCCTTTCTCTGTGGTGCTTCTTTAGGAGGCCATACCTGAGATGCAGCTTGACACGATGGGGACAACCTGCTCTGACATCCAGGGCCCTACGGAGACAGTGACTGTCTTGCCGTACCCTGAGATAAGGCTGCTGTGAAATGGAGGTCAGTGTCACCATGAGCATAAACTGTAGCAGGTTTATTTATAATGGCACTCATGCCCCAAGACATGCAACCTAACTTTTTTTAACCTAAAAGAGGCCCCTCCAGAGCAGTCCAGGGTAGATTACGGGGCTCGTAACCTAACAGATTTTGGTAACAGAGACAAAGTTGTGACCACTCGCTGCACAGCAAGCAGAGGAATCTACCCAAATTTACCCTATGCCTACCTACTCTTCAGTGGTTGTCGGATGCTGAAGCCTCCCTGAGGCCACAGGATTAAAGAAATGTCAACAAATGTCAACATCGCGGTCAGTTTCTACAATTTTCTTAACTGTCTTAACTCCTATGAGGAGCAGGGAGTTGGACTCAGTGACCTTTATGAGTCCCTTCCAACTTGAGATACTGTATGATTCCATGATTCTGTGTTTTTCTCTTCTGTCACCTTTCTAGAGGTAGGGTGTTTTGACACCATGCTTTTCTAAATTTCTAGGCAGCCTTTCTGACACACATGCTGTTAATAGTTGGGCTGAGAATATGAGTTATACCTTTAAAATTACTATTAAATCTAGAGCTTAATATGGTGGGCACCTGAAGCTTACAACACTTGCATTTAACCTTAATCATGTGATAGGCATGAGAAGATTAAGTGAAACAATTTGCAAATTAATATTTTGTAATTTATTAAGCCAGGAATTGTGCACATTCTACGCACTTTTCTGAGTCACTAGTGAGCATCTTAGTATGTTGCCATGAAGAGTGTAAGAAATGCTCTTGTTGCTATGTTTTGGAATACTTTTATTTATAAGCATGGTTTCCAAGGCAAAACTCTTGCAGCTTGATGGCAGTCTGTACGTCCAACTTATGCAAAGATGGAAGCAGACGTACATCTGTTGCTTGCCCTACCTGAACAGCAAACAAGGCTAAGTAATTTCTAGAAAATTAGATCTGTGCAAATGCTGCAGCTGATTTTCTACAAAATTCTCTTCACTTTTTTAGAGAAGTTGCTTACGTTGTGGCAGGGTACTTATGAAAACATTTAAGTGAATGTTGAAAAATCTATACAGAAATGAATTTTGAAGTGCAAAATAAAAGCATGAGCATCCAAGCCTAAAAAATGGGTTGTTAGGGCATTGCAGCACTTCCCATCCTGTTATGATTTACCCCTTCAATATCTGTGTATGAGGTACAGACAGGGAATGAAAGAATAGAGCATGTCACCCTTCCAAGTTCACAAAGGATGTTTTTGGCAGAGTGCGCCGTGCAAGGAGGTACCTTCACCTCTCTATTTTCATACCTGTCTGGGAAATTTTTCAGAGTTACATGACATGACCTGTATGTCCAGGTTTAACAGCCATCAAGACTTTCAAAGAGAAAATGATGCAAAAGTTTACCCAATAAATTGTTAGCTTAAAATTACTTGCTCAATCACCGTTTTTTTTTTTTCTTTTTGCCAAGCCCAGTTAATTCAGTCTTATTGACTTATATAAGAAGGAGAAATGGTTAGCAAATATTCAGAAATAGGTATTTAGAGTCCTGTTTACTGTCCTTCCTGCCAAATTATGGCTGGCTTTTAGAAATAACCTAAAATGGCCATAAGTTTGGAAAGACTGAAATTTATCCCATTATATAAAGTAGGTAATAAAGTAGGTAAGGATTTATTTATATGTACAGTGTATAATATTTTAAAGAATGATTAGGAGGGCTGAATCACACTTCAGCAGCCATTTTTTGTGGGGAGTAGTAGAATTTTAATTAGCTTCATATTCATTACTCACCCAATACATAGTCTCTAATTGCACCTTCAGTGTATTTTGCTGTCACTGGAGCTCACTTTTATTAACTATAATCATTGAAGGTTTTACAAAGCCTATCTATGGTATATGAATACCACAGTGCAAATGAATCACTCAGCCTTACAAAACTGTCATGAGCATTTGCCAGTAGGTAAGTAGATTTTGTACTTGCACTGGCATGACAATTATGAGAGGTTGAAGAAAAAAGTGGTTTATTTGACCACCAAGGTAAAGCCTGGTAATTGAATAGGTAAATTTTGCAAGCTTAAATTTACTCAATTTTTTAAAGAGAAATTTGTTTAGAAAACCAGTTGTGCAGATTTCTTCTTTTTTAAAAAAATCCCTTTTCTATTTTTTTATCATTAACAATACCCCATTTGATCAGCATAGAATAATTGCCTGTGACAATTGTGCTTCTATGTCCATGTAGTTACACTGAAACTGTACATGCAAAAGTAAAATACATAATTTAATTTACATTTTTTCTTAAAATCTTATGTGAAGGTGTTCATCACCCCTCTTTTCAGACTATGAACTTCAGGAGCATCATTGAAGCCCACAGATTTCTAATTACTTTGGAGTGCAAATTCACCACCATAAGAACTGATCCCTGCTAGTGATGGGTTTGTGTTTCTGCTCTGTCTGTAAGTTTCTGTGTGACCTCCTCTTCCCCTGTACTCTTACCTTTTCTGTTTAGACTGTAAACTGAAAATCATAAAGTCATATAATTGAAATTACCTATTTTGCTGCATCCTTAGAGCAGAAGCAGGTTTTTTTACATGTGATTCTGAGAAGTTTGGGGTCGTATCTGGGCAAGTCAGAGCAGTCCCCACCTGGGTGGGTGCATCTCACTGGCAAGCTGCAAACTCTCCCATCTCTGAGAGTGGGAGTATTTCACCCATAGAGACATACCTGGTTATTGAAGCACCTCTACCTCTGAGTGCACTGTAGGGTTGTTGAGGTATTAGATGTGGCAGATGAAACAAATGTCTTTCTCTGGTTTGCCTAAATTTGTCCATTAACATAACAGTGTGTTGATAAGAACAGTAAATAAAATTACCCATGACAAACAGCAGTATTGTACCCATAGAGTTCCATTCAAGTGTCTGTTCTTCATAAACTTTTTTCATCTTTTACTAATGTAGGTAGTTCATACACAAACACAAAATGGTAAGTGAAAAATGAGTTATCTGGGGACTATGCTGCAATTGCTGACCTTGCCTTTAGCTAATCGAATTCCCAGTACTAAGGACGTAGGATTTGCCTAGAGCAGGCCTGAACTGGGATTAAGGAAGGCAGCTGTCAGTGATTTTTGCCTGCAAATAATGTCACTAGATGCTTCTGTCATACAAAAATGATAATAAGGAAGTAATTAGCATTTGCAGTATTAATCTTATTGGGGCAGGAATTCCTTCAGAGATCATGATTTTTCTTTAATTTCTCAACTGGCTATTAAAGAATTGTGAACTGGTACTGTATGTCATTCTCCCACTCAGAAAATGTCAATCAAATAGGAAGATTAAAATAAATTCTGCTTATATGCTGTATTGGGTCTGCGTGGCAAGGTTTTGGTAGTGGGGGGCTACAGGGGTGGCTTCTGTGAGAAGCTGCTAGAAGCTTCCCCTATGTCCAACAGAGCCAATGCCAGCTGGCTCCAAGTCGGACCCACTGCTGGCCAAGGCCGAGCCCATCAGCAACGGTGGTAGTGCCTCTGGGATAACATGTTTAAGAAGGGGGGGAAAAACCTGCAAAACTGTAGCTGGAGAGAGGAGTGAGAATATGTGAGAGAGACAACTCTGCAGACACCACGGTCAGTGAAGAAGGAGGGGGAGGAGGTGCTCCAGGTGCCAGAGCAGAGATTCCCCTGCAGCCCCTGGTGCAGACCATGGTGAGGCAGGCTGCCCCCCTGCAGCCCATGGAGGTTAATGGTGGAGCAGATCTCCACCTGCAGCCCGTGAAGGACCCCATGCCAGAGCAGGTGGATACCCGAAGGAGGCTGTGACCCCATGGGAAGCCCACGCTGGAGCAGGCTCCTGGCAGGACCTGTGGACCCATGGAGAGAGGAGCCCGTGCTGGAGCAGGTTTGCTGGCAGGACTTGTGACCTCGTGGGGGACCCACGCTGGAGCAGTCTGTTCCTGAAGGACTGCACCCCGTGGAAGGGACCCACGCTGGAGCAGTTCGTGAAGAACTGCAGCCCGTGGGAAGGACTCATGTTGGAGAAGTTAATGGAGGACTATTTCCTGTGGGAGGGACCCCACAGTGGAGCAGGGGAACAGTGTGAGGAGTCCTCCCCCCGAGGAGGAAGGAGCGGCAGAGACAACGTGTGATGAACTGACCGCAACCCCCATTCCCCGTCCCCCTGTGCTGCTGGGGGGGGACGAGGTAGAGAATTCGTGAGTAAAGTTGAGCCTGGGAAGAAAGGAGGGGTGCGGGGGAGGTGTTTTAAGATTTAGTTTTTATTTTCTCATTACCTTACTCTGATTTGATTGGTAATAAATTAAATTAATTTTCCCCAAGTTGAGTCTGTTTTCCCTGTGACAGTAATTGGTGCATGATCTCTCCCTGCCCTCATCTCGACCCATGAGCCTTTCCTTATATTTTCCCTCCCCTGTCCAGCTGAGGAGGGGACTGATAGAGTAGCTTTGGTGGGCACCTGGCGTCCAGCCAGGGTCAACCCACCAGATATGCCTACCAAAGAGAGAAACAGATGGAAGAGTGATTTGGTCTGAAATTTTTTCTCTGCTGGTATGCCACCTGCAAAAATGAAACAGAAAGTAATATCAGACAACAAGCTGTTCTCCAGTGCTTCTAACCATGTTGCATTGAAATTAGTCAAAAAATTTCCAGCGGGAATTGGTTTGGATCTGAAATTATTAAATTGAGTTTCAGGAGTTTGTAATAAATACACACCTGATTAAGAAAAGTATGTGACTTTTACTGTTGGCCAAAAATTCCTTCAGGTTTTTAAATCTTTGTTGACTCTCAATTGAGAATGGCATTTAGATGAAATGATATGAATGAATGAAGAAGTGGTTGCAATTCCAAAATATATTGAGGCAAATTTTACTTTAAACCCAAGTCTGGCTCTGTATGCTGAGGTCACATCCCAGAAGACATGACTCTGCCCCAATGCCAAAGGGCCTTCACTTTGGCATTAACCCACTAATGAGATTGGAGAATCCACCAGTTTTCTCCTCTGACTTCTCCCTGTCATTATCTTTTCTCTTTTATCATTGCTGTATTAGAAACCTATCCCTGTTGAAATTAGTGGTGCAACTGCCAATGAGCAAGGTTGGGATGGTGCAAGGATGTGAGGACATTTGCATGACAAGGTTGCTGTGATGGGATCACAAATGTTTCTAATAGTGTTTGGTAGACTCACATTTGGATGCTACCACCAGGGCTTCCATTTGCTTAGGATTGTTTTGCTGATCACTGTTGCTCTCACCTCTCTGTTAGTGTGGCTGCTGATTTTTTGCATAAATGCACCATCAAGATATATTTCTGGAAAAAATATACCACATCTCATAGTAAGTAAATGACAGTCAATCATTCTTGCAATGTTCCCAGATAATTAGCCACTGGGCCTGTCTAATTACTTCCATGAAACATGAGTTGTCTTTCTTAAATTTCTGAAATATGGTCTGGGAAGTCTCAAGTAACACAGTGGTTAGCCACTGGCTGGTCAACAGTGATGATTAATAAAGTTTATTAGTTGTAGTTGAATGAGGGATGGTAAAATATGGATATGCTCCTTACTTTCAAATTATTTATTAATTATTTTATGTTACTTCTTTCCACAGTAGTGATTAGCTTGTTTTAATAATGTATCAATGTGATCATGTATACATGAAAAAAATACCCACTTTGCATGGGAGTAGGAATTCAAAACAGACAAGTCTGTAGCAAAAGACACTAAATAGGGTTCAGAGAATCTTACAACTGCATGTTCTTTAAAGTTTGTATTTTATGACTGAAGCAACTTTTCTTGGTACAGTGAGCTTTCCTTTAAGAAAAGGGTGTAAGGCATATATTTTGGTGAGCTTTCTCAATTTATATTATCCAATCCTCAGCTGTGCCTGCTTCCTTTTGCTTTTTACACATTTGCCTTTTGCCAGTGTCGTATAGAACCTAAAGAAACTCAGAAATTCCATTCTCTAGGACATTTCAAATTGTATCAAAAAGTTCACATTTCCAAACAATTAATTTTTGTTCTAACCTGAGGAGACTCTGATAATCTTTACAGGAGGAGATGATAATCTTTACAGAAGTTGCAAAGGTAGAAAAGAGTCTGCTTATGAGGTCTGTGGAAGAGGAACAGCCCATGCAGCCTGCCCCTGGAGATCTGTTTGTGCTGTTGCCTCTGTGTGTAAAACCCATCTGGGGTTCTCAGGACCCAATGGCAGGGTGCTCTGTAGTGCTCTGCTGGCTCAGTTGGTTGTCTCCAGTTCCCAAGGTGTGGCACAGCTAATCCTCTTTGCATTTTAATGAAATCATTCTTCTGATTCCTTTGTTGAGGAAATATTTTCCTTGTGCTTGCATCTGGGACCTTGGAGTAGAAGGTGCCTTCTTTCCTTGACTATTGCTCTACCATATCAGCTGTACAGTCAGTCTGCTCTGAGTTTGGGCTTTGTTTTCCCTCTGCAGATTTCCATCTCTGAACGCAGCCTTATGGTTCTGTGCTCTACAGGAGCCTGCTCCACCTTTGAAAGCTTCTATGGAGGTATAGATCAATGATCATTTTGCTGAAATTATTACATATGGCCAGTTTTGTCATGTTCTTCTGTTGGCTGTTACATTTAGGTGCTGATCTGGAATGTTAAATGTTTCGGCCACAAGTATGGCTGCAGGGCCAACAGTGGTATCGCATAGAGAAACGCAGAGAAAATGAGACTGTCATCAGCAGATAGAGAGCTTGCAAAAGGCTATGCCCCTTCACAACCTCTCAGTAAACTGCTTTTAAATGCACAGCTCTATGGAAAATGACGGAAAATCAGTGGAAAATTACAAACAGTTATCCATTGCTCTACAAATATGCTTTACATACTTGAACTGCATTAAATATGTGGTCCCAAGACACTATTCTCTTGCTGTTGCTTAAAGTAATTCTGGTAATTCATTGTCAGCTTCTACTACAGGATAAATCTTTGCTTGAGGACATTCTCAATTCTTCTTGGAAATCAGGGAGGAATCCTGGCATCAGTGGGATTTTGCAATTTATTTCAGTGGAACAAACATTTTGGCCCATGTTTTTCCTTTCTCTGTTATAGTTGAAGAGGTTTTCATGAAAAGAACAAAGAGCCCTAGAAGAAATGGCAGATCTCCGTGGATGCTCTGCAACCTTATTCTCTTGTGCCCCTGGAGAATCACTCTCTATGGGTAAAGGCAGACACTTGCAAGGATTGCTCTTTTTTTGTGAACAAACTGGCTCACCATCCCTGAAATCAAGGAAATGGATTAGTCAAAATAATTCATGTTTGTATGCAATGAATATGTTTAAATCCACTATGGCATTCAGCTCCAACTGTGTATTGGGATCAGGCCAAAAATACACCTTTACCATGGTGGCTCCAGGAGACAATTAATCAGGGCTGGATTTCTGCACAGGTAAAGTAGGTCACTGGCTATGTTAGAGGGAAATTGAAGACAACAAATAACATATTTCATATGAAGTAATTGTTATTCACAGACAATAATTACTTTCTATTAAAGTTGGTAAGAGTTACAAGTCAGATTTTCTTGGTATCTTGTGGAGTTGAGAGGTTCACAGGGAAATGGATTATTCTGTTTTTTTTAAGAAAATAAGACAGCATTTTGCACTTTGGTACAATGACAAGTTATTAGGCTTTAGTATGGACCTGTTCTTTCCAAATCTAGGAGGTTTGAACCTATAGACCCGGTCAGTCCCTATTTTTAATCTGTTACAGTCTTGTAAGATAAACTCTCTGATACAAAATACTATTTGTATGTGCCATTTGTGTCTGTCTATACCCAACGTGGTTTGGCTCTGTGACTGACATTGCATTCAAAGCTCAAACTAAACAATGATGTGGTAATGAAATACAAAAGGACAACCTCTACTGATCTTTGGAGTGGGAGCATCACCATCTCAGCCATTTAGTTCTGTTTAACCATATATTCATTTCTGATATACTGGAAGGGACTGGACAGCCATGTCCCTCCAGCTGTCTCTTCAACCCGTCACCCCACCACATCCTAGCTCAGAGCTGCACATAAGCAGAAATGTGGCTTAATCCCTTGGCACAGGCAGGTCGGGCACTCCCACTGTGTTAAGTACTAATGCACTTAGCGTTAGTGCTTAGTGTCAGGAAATCCCCCAATTCCCAGAGCCATGGATAGCATGTTTAGATGTGCGAATATATTTATACATTACTGGAAAATAGGCATTTTTAAAGCAAGCATTTCAAATTGCACTTCACGTACTTTATATTCATTTTTAGAATGATAAACACAGAAGAATAGCTCTTTGATTTTGCACTGTAATGGCTCTGTGGGGCTAGGTAACCCTGGGATGAAAGAAGGCAAAATCATCTGTCATTAGGGAAAGCATAAGAGAAGGCCTCATAAATAAAACAGAATAGCTGCGACGCTCATCTGATAAAACTGACAGGGTGGACTGGTATTTTTAGCTGAGAAATTCAAATACTAGTTATTTTATGGTGTGAAATCCCTTTGTGTAAACTGTGTAGCATTCATGCAGGGTACAGAATGGAGAAAACACTGTTTGTACCTGAAAGGTGAGAAGAATTCTGGATGCTCAGGTGATAGCTGACTCAGAAGCAAGTGGGAAAGTGCTAGACAGGTTACTATTGCTACCACTTCTGGTCTTTGAACTACTGTGTTTCAACATTTCTGCTTCTGCAATAGCTGTGCTGCTGCCTCACAACTGGCCAGCCTCTACCCTGGGAGGTTCAGGCTTTCCCAGCCCTCTGGGCAAGTGAACTGCTCTTTATTCTCTCTTCTTCTGCATTAGTGCTCCTGCAGTCAGCTGCTCTGGCCATTCCCACCTCTCCCAGTTCAGGAGTCAGAGGTCTTTATAGGCTCGTTTCTCTGATTTAGGTATTTGAAGAAGGAACCACAAACTTAACGTTATCCTGAGCATTTTGGAAGGTAAATATGATGATGCTTCTTATGGATTGTTATCAGTGTGGTTTGGTGGCAAGGATAACGGTCTAGGAGTCAGGACTGGTAATGACCTCATATCTCCTACTGCCTGTTGCATTACTTAGGTCAATTCACTTCATTTCTCCACTGCTTTCAGTTGCCGACAGAGGTAATTCTAGACACCTGCTTTTGTATTAAAAGCTCTGATACGTATGGATGCAAATTATGAAACAAAGAGTGCTACTTTGTCAATGCAATCAGGAACTTCACACTTCTGAAGCACCTCATATCCAGAGAGCCAGTGCTGAAAAAGGAAATGAAGAATGTTTTTATCTGTTATTGAAATAGCATAAATATTACTACCATCCTCAAAATTATAAAGAATAATTGGAAATGCTTCCTAGCACTGAGCAGGAATTGGGCAAATGCACAGATGCCTCTGGAAATCAAATCCAGGCAGAAGGGAAAATACTCCCTTGTTGTACAGAAAGGAACTGATGTTCATATGTTTGGGAATTTACACAGATCCTCATTCAGTAAGGCACAGCAGCAGGAGCCACCTGCAGATACGGCTGGGGGCACACAAGAGAACGGGTATATCCTCTACATACCAGCTGTCCCTTGCAAGAACCAGTCTCCTCTTCACCCTCCTCTGAATGCCACAAGCTAGCTTTTTAGTTTAATGATCTTAAAAAAAAAAAAAAAAGGTTTATTTAAAAGAGAAAAACTTCCTGCAAATAATTAACTGCCAAAAATGACCACTTGGGAGTTTTATATTGATTTATTCCTCTCTCCACCGAATGCTTCTGTTCTGTATCTTCCACTTACTACATTATCACTTGTCTATTTTGCATATTGGGGTTATGAATTTGCCTTTTCAGCTGTCTTAGGCTATTTGCGTATCTCGATTGTTGATAAAAATATGACAAATTGTTCTTGGCAATGGGAGGGGAAGGGTTTTAATGATAAATGGGCTTTGCACGGCAAGCGTATATTCCACACTTCCTATGCATGCCATCTCCTGAAAAGCTCATTGCAGGCTGACAGAATATTTTTCTCGATTTAGCCTTAAATAAAAATTTAATAGCCATATTAAATAGCAGAGGCTTCTTTTCCTTTTCTTTTCTTTTTTTTTTTTTTTTTTTTGGCAGTTTTACTCACGACTTTTCTTTCTTTAAGAGCTTTCTTTGACAACAGGACAGTGCCCCAGATTTCCCAAATCTTAGAAAGCCTGGAAAAGGTTAATTGGAAAAGTCAGGGTTGCAGTTGGATAGTTAGTGCAGCTGTATTCTCTCTGCTGCTTGTTAACATTTTCTCAGTGCCTCAAGGCCCCACAACTCAGTGTCACCACTGTCGCCAGCGCCCTGGCTGTGAGTCCACTCCGCAGCCTTGCTGGCTCCTCATTTCTATACGCTTCACTTTGCTGAGCCACTCCGAGCTGGCGTCATCCATCTAGTCACAGCTCTCTAAGTTTGCCATGTGCACTGACCCCGTGCTGACCCTGAACCATGATACAAACTATGGGATTGTAATTAATCTCTAATTACCCACAATACCTCACTGGGTATTCAGCCTGCTGTTCAGTTGTATTCCTAACCAATTCAGTCATCAGTGGAGCATTCAAATTCGGTGCAGCTCAGTGTTTAGAAACCAAGGGCTTCACTAATGTTGAGTGGCTGGGCTACTTAGAGGGCTGCGTCCACCTTGCTTTGCTCAGGCAGAGCTCTCCATTCAAGCAGAGCAGAGCCAGGCTCCAGCTCTAGCTCAACCGATTGACAGTGCAATGCTTATGTTCATGTTTCACCATTCAAAAGACAACTGAGCAGGCTGCGTGTGACACCAGTCGTTTATCTCTATTAGTTCTTTCTTTTGCAGCTAGCTTATTTCTCCTACCAGGGGACAGGAGGGACTGTCATTGAGCCTTGGCAGATCTTGCTAGAATGCATCACTCCTCTTTTAATTTAAGTTGTATTCCTGCTTCTGTCCAAGTGATGGGATCTAGGAAGGGCAATTCCCTGGAAAGGTGCCCTGAGGATGCTGAGCTGAGACAGGGAATTAGTGCTGGGATTGTGAAGTGGTGCTGCTCTCGAGCTCCCAGTTAAATCCAACCCTTAAGAAGAGAGATTTGGTTTGAGCATGACTATAGGGGCTGCTATGGACTGTAAGTTCAGTTTCACTCTGGTTATCCCACTGGGACAGGATCTTCCACTCCTTTCATGTACAGCAAATGCAAAGCCATCATACTGCAGCCCTCAAATGCTAGATGGAGCACTCAAGAATCAAAGCACCGTGTGAGAAAAGAGAAGAAACCTTCCCTCCCTGATTCCCATTACCTCAGCTGGCAAACTCTTTCCCCAGGTGTAGCTCTCCTACTATCTCCTCATGTCTCAACTGGTTTTCCTTTCTCTCCCTTTCCATACTTGCACTTTTCCAGCTTTCCCCTGTCCTGAAGTGCCTCGCTGGCCAGCCCCTCACATCCTCTCGCCCACCCTCCCATTTTCCCTCCACCCCAAAATCTCTTCAAAGTTTCAGAGAGCCTTCCTTGGAGGTGGGAGGGAATATTTTGATAGGACACGGTTTGAATAGAACACGCATATTTATCAAAACATGGAGAAGTCCCAGTTCCAACAACATGCTTGCCAAACCAGACCAAGATCCAGTGCAAATTGGTGTGGCTTCCTAGTGGCCCGCCAGCAGTAGGTGTCAGCGCTGACATCCTGGGCGGAGCTGGGACTTTCAGGACTGGTCTTGCTCCCTCTTGTGCAACTGGTCTCTCGGTTTCTGGTCTCCTCACTGGGTGACAGACCTTTCCCTTGGCTCACAGGGATTTGCTGGGCTGCCCTGGGCACCACCAAAGAGGGCAGCCAGCTGCTGCATCTCACTGTGAAAACTAGAAACAAAAATTGTCATAGAAAAAAATTTCAAATTGCTTTTTACTGGAAAATTCCTAATTTTAAATGGAAAACTAGTAAATGTATCAATCTCCATTTTAAACTACTTAGGCTCATTCTTTCCAGTATTTGCACTGGGAAGCTAACTGAAAATCATACTGCCTCGAGAAGCCTCCTGATTTCCAGTCTAAAGTTATTAATATTTTACCTGCTTTGTACCTGATAAATGCAATATATGTACATTCCAACACAAAATTTTAAGTGTTCACTATAGGAAAACATAACTGGGTTAAAAATCTTGTAATTTTTATTTATTTATGGCCTGATACCAGCTCAGCCTGATACCTGACATTGGATCATTAGTAGCTGTGTTTCTCTATGTGACAGCTCTTCCGTGCCCAGTATCTAGCAGCCACCTCAGGTCTCTGATGTAACAGTTGCTGTGGTGACTGTTTTGCTCTTAAGTTGTCAAGACATATGAAATGATCACATTAAAACCTGCCTAACTTGTTTGAATATTATATATGGTAAACCTATTCTTTACCAGCGATAACTTGCACTCCTTACACTTGCTAGCTCTCACATGGGAGAAATGTGTGTACCAGAGAAATCTTTGTACCAGACGTGCTCCATGTGTGCCACTTGACTTGGTTTTGACTTGGGGGGCTTATTTCTTACGTGTTTAACAGAGCATTTGAGGGAAGGAGAAAGGGCTTTTTAGCAATCCCACAAAGCCTTCAGCTTGGTTGTGTGACACACACTCCTGGGGCGAGATGCTGTCACCCAGTCAGTCAGCCATTAGGCATGTAATTATGGCAACCAGTCATGAGACAGTTTCTAATTAACACTTATTTTCCCAGTGAACTAATATTCCCAATGTCTGAAACAAAATGGGTAATTAAGACATTGCCTCCATCTACCTGGTGCATCCATCAGTTGTCTGTTGCCCTGCACCCAGCACCCAGCTCTAAGAAATACCCTAGCGTACCTGTTGGCATAGTTTGTCCATATACTGTCTCCTGTTTTACTTATAGATCTTTCCTTCCCACACCAGGTGCTGGCAGCATTCCCATCTGCAGGACATGGCAAATACTAATGAAAACATCTTGACATTTTTCACTGAGCATCTTTTAGACTAAAGAGAGAATTCTTTATTCGTAACTTTCTGTGAGATCTTAGTATTTTTTTTCAGAGGCTGTTGGTCAGTAAAGTTGTTGGATTAATGAAAAAAATTGTCTGCTTATGTTTATTTTGGTAATTCATGAAATGAAATTACTGCACCTGCAGTTGAGGTCCAAGGAACAACCACATCCCAACAATAATTGTTTTTTTAGTGACCTTCAAATACGTTAATGTCAATTTTGGAAAATAGATGAGATTTACCTATGACCAACGTGGATGTATGTTATATGTAAACCCTGGCTGCATGTAGGGAACATGTCTCTATTTCCAAGCCAAACCTTAAAAGAATGTGGGTAACACTATTAAATAATCCACCCATTTGTAATGTACAAATAAATGTTTCTTTCTTTCATTATTTAAAATGACAACTGACTCAGTTTATGATACTGATGTGCTAGAGATTCCAAAAGAAAGAATTAAGAAAAAAACCAACACCCAGTGTTTTTCAGCACCTGGTAATGCAGGCAGCTGATAAAAACTCAGGGACCTGTGATTCATATTTGGCCTGCTTTTGACCCCTGAACTTTGTAAAGTGATGAAATTTGAACAGTAGTATTTGCGTATTTAAACAGTAGGTTTTGAAAAACCACGAGACGCACTTAGCACCACCTTTTTAAAAAAATCAGCTTTCTCTTTTCTATCTCTTGCTCATGCATTTCTTTTTTTATTCGGGCAGATTTCTATTATCACACATTGAGGGGTTATTGGGCGGCACTGAGAGTCATATTCTATTCTTGAATCATTTACCAGATGTATGACCTTGGGCAGTAAGTGAAAAGTTGCTTCACCTATGTTAGAAATGGGCATAGAAGTGAGGTAGGTCCCAGCATAGAGGCTGTGTGATGAGGTAATTGCCTGTAGGCATAAGCAGGGGTTTGTGGATCTGTGGTGTTATTCTGGTGTTATTGAATAGATGGGAATTATTCCATTGATACACAATAGACCTTGTTGTAAATCTGCTTATTTTGTAAGTAAGTTCCTCATGAACAGATACAGTGGTAGGTGGTAGATTATTGCTAAGAAGCAATATTATGAATTCTTTTGCTCTGTTTAAAAACAAAGCCTTTCTTCAGTTAAAGCTTCTCAGACACTTTCTTTTTTTTTCCTCTAAGTGACAAGCAGAGGTAGCTCCAGGTCTTATTTTTTTGAGTAGCTTGTATCTCAATTTTCTCAAATTAATTACTCAGGACCAATATCTACTACTCATGATTACTTTCTAAAAGCTTCAATAACAGTTAGATAAACTACTTTAGAAAAGAAAGCAACAAACAGAATCCATCTCATTTCTGAAAAAATTACTTTTTTTTTCCCCCTGTTGAGCCAGCTAGTTGTTATTTATGGCCAAGAGCTGACCAAAAGGTCAGCTCTTTGTCCAGAAGTACCCATTCCTTCTCTCAATGAATCCTTTTCTTCACCATATTAAGTAATTCTCAAACCTGGAAAGTAGAGTTCAAAATCTGTTCTCTAGATTTTAAGAAAACATGCTCTTGTTTTGGCAGCCATTCTCAAATGCTCATGTACATGTTTAGCTTTTCTAAAGTTAGTTGTCCTGTTGGACTTGGGCTTCTTGGTCTTCAGTGGTGTTTTGGCAGGCAGGAGGAAGTGGAAGGTAATTTTTATGACTGTACACTGTACTGCAACCATCACTGATTTTTCAGTTGAGGGTTTGAAAAATGATCAGTCTTAGAAAGGTTTGCCTTTCCTGAAGTTGCAAGCAGGGATGAGAGCTGGGAACACGTGGACATGCCGGTCTGTTTATTTTGATTACTGTGGTTGTAACTGCTGTGGTGAACCTCAGACCTTCTAGGTTTTCCTCATATGCCTTGAGTTTGGAAAAGGACCTTGACCGCCTAGCAGAAAACAAATGGCAAATTCCTACTGATTAAGAAAAAACTGTTCTCCATGTTGTAATGAAAGATATATCACATTTCATGCAGCTGGTGGGGAAAAGGTTAAGACAAATCTGGAGGGAAAAGGGAAATACTCCAGCTGGCTGCAGACAGCAGGTATACAAAGCCTTGTCTCTCAGAAGAGAGGTGCTCTATTTAGGGGCTACAGATTTATAGCAAGAGCCTGAACAGCGGGGTTCAGTGCAGCTCAAACCAAAGGAACCTACAAAGGTTTATCACAGGGTGACTGTTAGATGCACAGAGAGCAGGACTTGTCTATTAAAGATAAAACTGAATGCAGGAAAGGGTGGTTGGAGTAAACCTTTTCACTGACCTTTATTGTTTGACAAGGCTGTGAGGAACAAGATATTCTCCTTTGGACATTTTCACTGGAGTTTGGGGCTAAATATCATCTATCTCAACAGATAAACTGGGGTAAAACTCAATATCCTAAAGGAGGGACAAGCAGAAGTTTACCTTGTGGCCAGAAGCATCAGTGAAAAGCCTACTGTGACCTAATAAGTCAGCTCTAGTGATGCAATAGACTGACTCACAAATATAGTTCAAAACAAAGGGGAAAAGATCCTCTTTTTTGTTTTGTTTGTTTTTACAAGGTATTTCTGTTGCAAGCATGGAAATTTTGGGTTGCTCCCCATGATAATTTGAGTGATATTTTATACAGCCATTGAAAGGCTCTTCTGCCGTATTTTCCTTTTTTTTCCTTTATTGATTTTTCTCTTTAAGACTTTAATTCACTCTTCTTCAGTTGCTACCGTTAAGAGAGAAATTCTGTAGATCATATAGAGATAACATTCCAGCCTACACTGGGTCACTCACACCTCACATAAGAATACAAGCTTCCTGCAGATAGCTAGTCCTTTCCTGCTTTTCAGGCCTTTTTGCTCCATCTTTTCATTTTTTTTTCTCCCTTAGTATTTGGGTCTTAATCTTTCTTTAGACTTATCCTTCACGCTGTGCTCATCTGAAATGTACCAATAATTGCTGCTACCTATATGTGGTTTGATCATTCTGTGCATTCTTTGTTGAAACTATCAGTGAAACAAGACATCTAAAATATGATTCTGTAGAGTTAAAGTAATATTTTGGGTGTCTGAAATCTCTTATAAATTGTTCTGTAGACAGTCAGTTTTTTAAAAGAAAAAATGACAGCAACAAGCCAACCCTAATGACATATTTCAGTGTAATGCTGTAATTTTAGCCCCTGCCATGAACTATTGCTGTTGTACAGTAAAGTATTTTGCTAGTAAACGGTGAAGTGATTTCCAGTAAGGCCCTTTCCCTTTATTCCATCCTTCCATCGGCAAAATTCCCATCTCGCCAATTCCAACGTATTAAAAAGAAAATACTCATCTGAAGCACATTAGACACCATGTGAGTGCCCTACAGATAGTAAATAGTAAAGATGAGCTGTCGTAGTTTCACCTTGTTTATCTTCAGATGTTTTTGAAAACACAGAATATTAAGGTGCTTCTTGCCTTGAAGTGGATGAAGTGTACCAAGTGCATGATCTCTTTATTGGTGTGTGTTTTTACCTTGTTCCTGGATGTGTGCACAGTAATGTGCAATCACATTTAACGGCCTCTGCACTAATAAGCCTTTTCCCAGGAGGCCAAATATCTTTTTAATAAGCCTTTTTTCTCTTCCTTTTTCTCTCCTTTTTCTCTTCCTTTTTCTCTTCCTTTTTCTCTTCCTTTTTCTCTGGTACGCTGTTTCCCGCTTGCTGGAACTCTCCTGCTTAAGTGTTCTTTCAGTTCTCTGTTGTTCATTGCAATTAATTTTCTAGCAATTTTATTCTTAACTGGTGGGTGCATTTCTGTGACTCTTCGTGGCTGACCAACTTCAAGATCTGTTGCCATCAGTCAACTGCCATGTAAGAATTTGTTACAGGATGGGTCAACAGGGAAAAGATGGTCAGAGGCTACAGTAATGGTTGGGTCAGTGCCTGGGAAGCAGGACCTCAAACCTCTGCACCATTGCAGACTGAGGGCACTGGCAGGGAGGACAAGGACTGCCACACCAATTTCCAGGTCTTGTGGGGCCTTCGTTTCTGAACTTGGGAGGCATGAATCAGAATTAAGCTCTGGAGCACTAAGCCACAGAGCCTCCATGGCTGGCAAGTGTAGGGCCGGAAACTCAGATGAATAGAGCCCTAAATGTTTTTTTGTTTGATGCTCATGCTTAACAGAAAATGATGAATCCATTAGCAAGTCCTTCTGCTGCCAAAAGAAACAGACTTGCACTTGTAGATTGCTTTCATTCTGTGCTATCAAGCCACTGCATGCTCAGCTTTTGCAAAGCCGACAGTCATCTATCACTTAAAAATGGTTTTTTAGAGGTACAGTCGTCTTTGTCTTAAGTGTGTGTATGTGTCTGCTTGAAAGTGTCTCATTAAAATACACTGACCTCATCAAGCACCTCAAACAAAATCCATAGTGGAAAATGTCTTATTTTCTGTTTGCTTTGAATTATTTCAAAGTTTGACACTGGTTTCACATGGCAATGGGGTTTTTGGAGTGATTTTTGTCTGTGATGATGTGTCAGAGAGACTAGACAGCTCTTACTATACACGACGTGAAAAATGTGTCAGTGGAGAGTGGACCGGGGTGGTTCTGAATTCGTAAAGGGGCAAGAACATTTCTGAGCCTGATCATGCTTACTCAGGCAAAACTCCCTGCAGTCTTAAGTATCCCACTGAAAGCAGTGGGACTCCTGAATACGTAAAGGATCCAGGATCAGATGAGTAATGTCTCTAGAAACAAAAAAGTCCTAAACTAAAGTTTTTTTTCTTCATGAGATACTTTATCCAGCATAGTAAAAACATGTGTATTTATAGCCTAGATTACGCTTTGTTTTGTGGGATGAAAAAACACATTTTAGAGTTGGCCCCTTTCCTGAACAGATGTTACTGGCCTGGGTGAATAACTTATTCAAGCATACGATTTAACAGAATTGGATGAGAATTTTTGCCAAACTCAATTCTGACTAAAACTGAAATCTTTCACCACTTTTCTTCCCTCTCTTGTACAGGCTCTGCTGTTCAGTTCATCCCAGTCTCTGTCTTCCGGCTGTGGCTGTTCAGGGGTTACATCGACCCCTTTGGTTTCAGACTTGCATTATTCCCATGCAAGAAAATCTGTAAGCGATTTTTTTTTTTTCCCATTTAAGTATGATTCTCCCTTGAAAAAAGGCCTGTTAGGGTAACATCAGGGGCTTCAATGTTTGTCTCTCACTGATTTCTCACATCAAATGTGTTCATTTTGCTGGTGCAAAGATGTTTCTTTCTAATTGCCACTGCTTCTATCTCCAGCTGGCTTCTTTCCTTCTTGCACATTGTCACCAGTATTTAAGGTTTTGCAGGTCAAATTAGACTCACAGTAACATCTGTGCTACCCATTGCTTTCAGAGAGACTACCCAGGTGTGGCTGAATGCAGTTGGATAAACAGTCCTTTTCTCTCTGTGCAAGAGGGGACAGACTGGATCTCCTCTTGGCTTTGATGGATCTGTGGTCTAACAGGTCTAAAAAGCAAATAAATGAATTTGTTGTCTAAGCCTGCACTGAATTAGGGGCAAGGAACAGATTTTTTAATTGAAAAGGTGACAGTTTTTACAGAGGTATCACAGAGTTTGAGCAATAGTACCAAATAGCTTGGTGAGGAACAGGACCCTGGCTGTGATGCTTTTTCACTCACCTGAGGTATTATAACTACCTCCCAACACCACTCCAATGCGCTAACCCAGGGCTGCAGTGTATCATTAATTCTGAAGCTGTTACTGCGGTAAATCCTGTAGAGAGGGAAGGATTTTTTTTCCCTTCAGGGGTTGTCCTCAATGTTGGGGTCTGTGTCAAAGTGCAGGAAGGCAGATTCTTCTCATGCCTGCCACCACACCTGCTCACTGCTGAAGTCAGCAGCACCGCGTGTAGGTGAAAGAGCCTAGAGCGTAAATGCATCAAGCACTACCTAGAAAACACCGCTGTGTGATGGCGTAGCAATGTCATTGTTAGTGGTGCCTTTCCAACAGCTGAGATCATCCACCTGAACTATGAAAACCCTCCAAGAAATTGGTAAGGGGGCATGGTAGTGTTAGGTTTACGGTTGGACTCAATGATCTTAAAGGTCTTTTCCAACCTATACGATTCTGTGATTCTGTGATTCTATGGCGTCCTTGGCCAAGCCTGGTGCTGTAGAATGCTCCTTTGCTCTTCTGGAAGATTGTGCGGTATCCTCTCGTGTGTCTGGTTTCCCATAAAGACAAATAGATAGGGGGTAGGTTAATGGGTATTCACACAGTTCCATACTAAATCTTTGAGCGCATAGATGCAGGTCAGAGTATATAAGTGATGCAGTCATTGATATGCTGCTAGTAGTTGGAGCCTTAAAAAAGTAAAATCGAGAAAAATACAAATAAACAACTAGATTACACACATAACGTAAAATATATTAGAAATCAGCATAGTTTACGTATCCCAGATTAGGAATGCAGCTGGCTTTATAAACTGTTTTACATATCATTCCTGACAAACTTGGCCTCTATAATCCTGAGTTCAGTAAATACCAGTTTTGAGTATTGCTAACTCACTGCCCAGTGGTTATGCCTCCCTTTGATAGACTTTTAAATACTATCATTGCTCTTAAATATGGATGAGAAATACTTGAACAGTTCTAGGATTTGCTTATCTGTGCTGTAGCCACAAGTTTCAATGAGTATTTTGCATGGTTGAGTCCCTTTTTTCTGGCTTCTGTATGTTTGCATGCAGTGCAATTGCATCGGCTTCTTGAGGTTAGTGAGGCAGCAAGTGCGGCTTCTCTGTTCATAAAAGCACATTAGTACAAGTATTTGAAAATACCAGCACTGATCTTTTTTTTCCCTTTCTTGCTCTGTTGATATATTAGGAAACATACTCTATAAATCTCATGTTTTAATTTCTCTTTGGAGCACAGTTTAATGCTTAAAGAAGCATTTGCCTGCCTACATTGCTATTAATGCATCCCATTCTTAAAAGACAACATGAAAAGTAAAACCTTCTTGAAATTTATGGAATTTGAAGCAGTTATATTCTTAAGATATTAACTCAATGTATTAAAGGTATACAAGCAGATTCTCAGACGCATTCACATACTCAGTTTGGCAAGAGGATCATCTGTATGAGTAGTTCTTTGTTTTTCTTTCTGTGATTTGTACAG
Organism: Ciconia boyciana; assembly: GCF_034638445.1. Classification (NCBI taxonomy): domain Eukaryota; kingdom Metazoa; phylum Chordata; class Aves; order Ciconiiformes; family Ciconiidae; genus Ciconia; species Ciconia boyciana. The sequence goes on along the minus strand of NC_132940.1, from coordinate 57,773,175 downwards.
GTTGTTACAGCACTCAGACTGATACTAGCAATAATTGAAAATTCTTCACAAATACTTTAAATCTCAGGGGCTGGATTCTACTTTACTCACTCTCGTCTTATGCCAGGAGACCTGCATTTGGTTCAGTACAGTAATCCAGCTTTAAACTGGGAGAGTGCAGGGGAGCAGGGGAACGGAGTCACATTCCCATATGTTCTGTTCTGATATTTAAAAAAATGACATCAGCTGTCAGATTTTATGTTGAAAGTCTTGTCTCCTTTGACCATCTGTGGCACTGATCCTGCTCAGTAGACCTTGGGAGTCCTAGTTCAGTCACTGGGACAATATAGTATGTGAGTCATCACTGCATTCACGCTGTCATTAAATGTGCCTGTGTGCTGCCATTTTTACTGTGACCATCAGAAGTACGTACAGAGAGATGCAAGTTTGCACGGACTGTTTTGTAAGCATGCCCTGGATGAAACAACGGAGTTTAGAGAGTTTATTCGGTCCAGTCTCCCCAGCTCCCCCTTAGTCAAATACCTATTGACACATTATTTTCCTTGGGGGAGGGAAACAGATTTAGCCTTTGGAAATAAGCTGTACAAAGCAACGTAGCTCTCCACCAACAGAGGTCATCCATTTGTTTGTTGCTTGCCATGTTCTGGGTGCTCTACTGGGGGCTGGGGTCTGCTCCCATTGACCCTGCAGGGCTTTGACTCCCTTTGCATTGGGTTTTGAGTGGGATTCCTCCCATTGACCCCCAGCACCTGAAAGCTGGCTACAGAATCTAAACTAGTCAACGAGGTTGTTTTTTATTGATGAAGAGAAACAGATACTTCCCTAGGGAAGTGCATCCCATCCTAAGACACTACCTGTGATGAACTGCCCTTTCTGAGGCTTTCTCTGTACAGCCACAGATTATAAAGGGAGCAGAGTAGCTTAGACCAAATGGCTGATAAGAGAGAAAGATGACTCCATGCATAGGCGGTCACAGTGGCAGCAAAGAGCCTCTAACTCAGGATGGCAGAATTTTATATCCATACTAAACAGCTTTCAGTAGCTAGGTAGGCAATGACAAAACTCTGGCTGTCTTTGATGGAAGCAGCTGTAGGTCCTGGGAACTGTTGCACCTGATGGGGAGATGAGGGGTGAGAGAAAAAAAAAATGCACCCACACTTTAAAATCATCTGTAATTCAGTAGATTGCCAGGAACCCTCTATTTTGCTTCTGAGTAACTGGTCTGTGAAGCTGAACTGATGATAATGCAGTTTTACGTGAACACGAAACATGCAAAAACGCAGTTTAAATATGTTGCAAGAGCTCTGACCCCTTAAAATATGGCGCTTTCTGTACAATGAAAGGATTTTGGTACATAACAGCACTTAAAGTGAGGCAAAAGATTATTAAAACACTGCTTCCTGTGATATTAAAGTCTTCACCCCAATGTACTGTGGAGCAAATACAATGGGATGCAATTACTGAGGTGGGCTCCATCACTGTGCTAAGAGAGAAGCTGTTTGGAAGAGGCGGTCTTACAATTGACACAATGTCCATGTTCTGATGGCTTTGCATTTCTACTGCAATGGCTTCACATTTCTACATGAAGCTTCCAAGTCTTTCACGAGGTGGGAGGGTTTTACATCCTGATATGGTGGTTGAGGAACAGAAAGACCAAGCAGAAGTTGTGAAACAGCAAGGCCACAATTAGGGCCAACCTCAGCTCATTCTGTATCTGTGCTCGCTTCATTAGACCTCACTGATAAATTGGGGGCAAAGCCTTTAGTTTTCCCTCTGGTCAATAAAAACATACTCTCCCAGTAGCGTAACTGCTCAAAGGAAATGTTGTGAAGCACAGTCTCCAGCCATCCAGGAAACAGTATCTTGAGGCAGCCTGGCCCTAGCTCCTCCTGGTATCTCTAATACTCAGAAGTCAGAAATCTTACTTGTCTCTCACTCATTTTTTCTGATTTTTTTCTACATTTTGGACATACCTGGATGATAAAGCCAGGTTATTTTCTTTTTTTTTTTTTTTGTTCTTAATTACTTTCCCTGTCACACACGGCTGCAAAGTTTGAGCTGCCACATCATTAGAAAAAGTTTCTTTCTAAAATAACCACTTCCACAAGAATTTTAAGAGATAAAGTAGCTCTGAGAATTATTTCCAAGGGCTTTGCACTTGAGCAGGTGGCTAGACTTTTGGTCAAAATAAAGTTAAACATTTCCTGTTAGCATTTTAGCTCAATAATAGCAGATCTGGACTATCTTTAGAAAAGTGTTTTCTCAGAAGAGCCACTCCTTGAGTAAAGTAAGTTTGCATTCACAGAATATTTTGGAAGATATTTCTTCATACTCTGTGGCAAACTATCAACTTCTGCTGTCTGTTGATTCAAAAATTAGAGGTGTGCAGTAGTTGCTCTGGCAACAGAGTCTCGTTTTACCCCTTTGCTCATTTCCAACCTGTTACTAAATTACTAAGCACTGGAGTGATGCATCAAAGAGCACCTAGAGATGCTGTTAATGTAATGAAACCGAGCCTTCATCTACTTAAAACATGTTGTGTCAGCTTGGAAATAAGACAAGTGATTTCTTTACCCCCAGAAGTTGGCACCACATCAACTACTTAAAGTTTTAAAGTTATGAAAACAAGGGCTACACACAAAAAATTTCCGTGTATGGAATTTACGGACAAGTTGTACCTGGCAACACCGAATTTGTTTGATAGCAAATTATAAAATTTCCTTTTTACTTTAGTGGTCACAACATCTGTCAGGTGATTTGAGCATTTTTAAGTACTTCAGTTGGTATTTTCTGTGTGTATGTCATATAATAAATGCGTAGACTTATAGCTAATGTTGCAAACCTTTACCAATAGGATTACTCCTTCAAATGGAAAGAAACTGAGGACATGAATCTGTGTTATTGAAGGCAATACTGTGCACTTTTAAAATTTTCTCATATCAGTCTTTTTGGGCACTTTCTAAAATTAACAAAGATGAGGCTTTTATTGGTCAAACAGAGGATTCACCTCTGAGTTGCACAAGAAAATTGGTTTAAGTATTTTTAAATACAGCAACAACTATAGCACTACAGTAAACATCTAAAGGGAGACCCTTTGGGGCTCAGTATCAGGGGAGTGAGGAAGTTTGGATTTATCAGTCTTGCTTGGGTGCGGCATCATTGTGCATGGTGGCAGATCAGCCATGGCAAGGCCTGGTGCCCAGAGTCTCCCAGGAGTGCTGCCAGCTCCAAGGATGACAGAAATTATTGAAAGAAAGGTAATCCCAAGAAGCATCTACTTTGAAGCCTCACACCCTATCAGACAAATGCTCATTATACAGTGTGGTTTTAGCTAGTATTTCAGGCTCAAGAACTTTCACTCTGCTTTGAAAGAAGGGGTAAAATTAAGGAAGAAACATATTCTTCTAGAAAAAGATGCTGTTTCCAGTGTCACACCATGAGACCAGTTTGGCTCCCTGTTTTACAGGTGTGATGATGCGGGCTGAACCCTTGTGTCCTCGTCTGCCTAGGATAAAGTGGGGAAGGATAAAAATGATAAGGTTCAGTGCCGCTGTTGCCCTACCCTGACACAGAGTGTCATCTCTGGTGTCACAGTTATGCCAGGCACTATGTTTCTAAGGCATCATCAGTGCATTTACTGTGCCAGCACTGCAAGACCTTTTACTCCTTTTACTTGGTGCAAAGGGGCAAAGTGAGATGAGGGTCTCATCTGGATACCTCTCTGTATTGTACTCCTGGTTTATAAATACTTCTGCCATATGTAGCATAAGTTCCTGAATTTATTACTTGCATGAAGTCATGTTTGGCTATGATTTGAGAGGTTATATATGTAAGAATTGCCTTTTGATAATGTTTTTCCACAGCATCTGTAGAATATTATCAAGTGGTAGGAGACCAACTAGTAAGACCTTCCATAATGTCAGCAAAATTTCAGCTCCTTAATACATGGGTCTTATACTGTTTCCTAGCTTGAAAACCCAGTACTAAGCCTTTAAAATGACACTATAAGCTACAGACCTTTGTTTAAAAGTAAGGTGCCAGATAATGCCTGTAAATGTGTTTGTTTTTAGCCTCACATTGCAACCTTTTTGTATGTAATTCTGGTATATTTGCACCGGCTTCTTTTGACTGTCATTTTTAATGTTTAATGTTTTTACCAGGTGGGCTATAGAGCTGTGTTATCACTACAGTAAAAAAGTCCACATGTACCATGTTACAAAGTGCAGAACATACCAGATATAATTTCCATACTGGGTTTAGAGATCAGACTTTAGCATAACTTTGCTCCAGATGCAAGACGTGGACAACAGAGACATGTTTTGTTACAGATTTTACTGAAGCAGATTTAAAATAACATGACTGAAGTTCTAAATTGATATGACAGTTTATCCTTTTCTGGATAAAAAAACTGGCTGCAATGTTATGCCTGGTTTTAAAACCAATACACATGATCTGAACCAGATTTTTTTCATCTTGGTTTTGAAAATTTCCTTTCAGAACATTTCAGATAAATGTAAACATGCACTTAGACCTGATAACTTGTGTCCAGGCCAAATTTCAGCTGGAGTATTTGTTATTTTCTGCCTCCTTTCAAGGTTTCGGTGGCACTTTCCTTTACTTGTATTCTCCTTAAATTTCCACACTGGTGCAGTGTAGCCGCATGTAGTTAGACTACTAAAGAAGTGCCTCAGCCCAGGGGAAGCTGAGGGTGGTGAGAGGCTTTCCCAGTACTTAGAGTTCTGCTCTCCCGTCTGGGAACAATGCTGCCAACAGGCCAATACTGCAGCAGCCAGCATGGCTCCTTCCTCTGGTATTTGACACTGGGCAAGAAAAGCCAACTTGATGTGTGGCTGCGTGAAAAATGGAATAAAGGAACTGGTCAAGAGGGTAGGAGCAATGCATGGTTTTGCTGGAGAGACCAATTTATTCCTTCTGATACCTGAGGATGTTTCTTCTGAACTTAGCACTCAAAGAGGAATAGAAGCTGAATAGAAGTCCTTGGCAATACTTTGCAGTCTACGTGTTAGAAAAGAATCCAAGGAAGATCAAAATCTAACAGGGAGGTATAGAAATCATTGCTGATGAATGAAAGCTCATAGCTGTTATATGTCCATAAATATCACATATTATAGGATGCTCTTTAGCTTGTATGCTGCACTATGTAAACTTTCCTGTATGCTTTCTGGCAGAATTTTGCTCCCGTGCAAACATTTTACAAACTGTGGCATGAAGCAGCTTGTTTTGCCTACAGCATCAAAGTCTTGGTGTCTCACAGCTTACAGTGACTCATGCTGTTCTTTGCAGTTTGGTTGCCTCCCCATAAGACATCATAGTATGGCCTATAGCTGGTTAATAAGTTTGCTGAGTGCATTGATGTCCTTTTGGTTGAAAGGATCATATGAACAAACAGTAAGATGAGCAGCCGTGGATAAATAGATCAGGGTAATGCTAATTGCACTGAAGTGGAGGAGATCAGCAGAGTAAAGAAAAAAGGAAAAAAAAGTCAGTGACAAATTTTGTTGTCTTGCCCTTATTCTAACTCTTCTTGTACAAACAAGCTTTGCAAAGGAAGTGAGGACAAATGAATCCAGTACCGCTTTGATTATTTTTAGATTGGCATTGATATGCTGTGACTCTTTTCTTCCCACATAACATTAGAGGTAGAGGTCAACACTCTACCATTTTTTTAATTGAAAGACCATCAGCTTAATTTGGAAACAGAATTTTCCAATGAACAACATACCTTGGAGAGCATAAAAGCAAGTATTAACAATACAGTTGACCTCAGCAGTTCCTGAACGTTTTATCAAAACCTATCTGTTTCTAGGAATGGTGTCACAAAGTGTATGTAAAAACACTGGGACCTCAGAGCGCTCTGCTTTGCCTGGAAGTACTAAGCAAAGAAAATAACATACCTGCTCTGAGACACACACACTCACCCTTCTGATCAGCAAAAAGTGTCTTACTGGAAATGTGAAATATTTACAAACGCCACATGTATCACAATATGCAGTCACAACCTCATAGATAAATTTAAACCCAAAGGATGCAGTTATGAGATACTCCAAGTGTCCTGTTATATCTTCAGATACCAGCGTAGCCATCTGAGATAACTAGAGAAAAGTTATAAAGTGTCTTCATACATATTTCAGGTATTTTATGACTACCAGTGACTTTGCACATGAAAGTATCGTGGACCAAAACTTTACAGAGATGGAAACATTCTTATGAATCTTTTGCTCTAAAATCAGAAGTTCTTAATGCTTTAGTTGAAGAACTCTGCAGAAATTATCAGGATAAGGCATGCGCTTCTCTGTTAAAAATTGCTGAGTCTGCCTATTAGGGGCCTGCCCCACATGGACTTTAACAGTGTAACACTCCAAGAGTAAATGTACCATATACCTCAGCTGTGGCTCTGTATCTCCCAGAAACTGAGAGGCAGCAAATGTCAGGGCAGCCATATGAAAGCCATTGAATAGCACTCATTTAGGCAGCTGCAGGAAACTACTAATTATGGGCTAAGTACTAAATCAGGAGTGGGTGCCCAGTTGAAAGGTCTAGAAGGAGACTCCAAGGAGTGGCTGATTTTTTTTCCCAGTGGAATTTGAATTCTTGCCCATGCAGCAGCACTCCTTTTGAGATATCTTGAAAGTCTTCTTGCAGGAGGTCCTATGGAAAATTCTGTAAGTTGGAGGAGACAGAGAAGCCAGGGAATGGCCACAGTTTCTGACTGTAGTCCCGCTATAAAGAGCAAGAAGGAAAAAGATGCAGTTTTAGGGACAGTTCAATTTGTTCTGTTCTTAGTACTGTGTAGGTTCTATTTATGTAATTACTAGATACTAGTGTATTGCTGAGCTTTTCATTGAGAATGGGTATCTTGACCCATTCAATAAATTCAATTGCTCAAATGAAGGAAAGTAAAGAAGTAAAATGGTGGCCTTGACTCAACCTAAAATCTGGATGTTTTTTCAATTTCACCAGAAGCTGGATCCTCATCCTTAGATCTAACTTTGTGTTATGGATTCTTGGTGGCAGCCCAACTCCTTATTGTCTTACGTACAACAAAAGTATTGAACCAGTGTCGTGGAAATCCTGTGACAACAAGAGTCCTCAAACATTTTCAGAATTTAGGGAAAAAACTTAACACACAAAGCTTAACCATGAACCCCAAATTTGAGTGCAGACCTCCTGTGTGTCTCATAAAATCTCATATTAAGTCTAATTCAAATCTAAACAAAATCTTTACTCATCCTGTCTTCAGTGAAATCCTTTGCTGATTCCCTCTCCAGCTATAACAGAAGATGAATCGAGCAATCCTCACCCTGCGGGCACTGAGCAACCCCACCCTCTGACATCAGCGACTCTGCAGCAAGAGAAGGGACTGAGATCCAAGGATCTGAAATAATGTTATTCCTAGCTTTCTTGTTCTTCCTCTTCTACTAATGACAATATAGAGGTATGTTTATCCTTAGTAAATGAAAAGCAAACATTAAAGTGTCATTTAGACATTTTTTTGTAAAGTGTACAGAGTACGTTAAAGTATATCAAACATTTTAAAAGAACATTACCTTGTCAAGTGCTGCATATGAAAAGGTCAGCACCGGTCTTCTGTCTTTTTTTCTGCATATGAATCATAGACAACAAATAAGACTTAACATTTGCGTTACTATTTTAATCTGCACCATTATTTATAAGGGTTCTCAAAATACTTGTAACCCTCAGAAAATATTCTAGCGTAGGCTGGTATTATTACCCGCTCATGTTACAAATGAGACACAAAGATGGCACAGCTGAAATTTTCCGAAGTAACTACTGGCTGGGGCAGAGAAAGGGCACCTCGGTTTCTGAATATCCAGCCTGGGTGATACAGGGCTTTATTATCAGACATGCTCTCACAGACTAGTGAGAGGTACAAATGTTCTGCATCTCTGAAAAATAAACAGGCCATTCAGATGGCTCAGTTTTTGTCTAGCAAGTAAGCAAAAGCTCCAGAAAAGAGAAATTCTGCATTGAAGGACAGCTGCATGACTGTATTGAAGGACAGCTGATGTGATAAAACCAGTGGGATACCTTTAATTTTCACTCTCAGGCTTTCACTTACAAACGAGTGCCCAGTTAGTTAATCAGGCTGCTGGAGCAATTCTGTGCAACTTCTTCCCTTTAAATAACTTTGGCAAAGTCAGACTCATATATATGCTGTGCTCTCTACCTCAGAGTCGCTCAGGAACATTCTTCAAAAGGCATTTTTGTGTCTTTATAATTGAATTGATTCTTAAGTTGTGCCACGGGTGTACACCTTATCAAAGAAGAGCTAGCACTCCATTTGTTCATAATGCCCTCTAGGAGGAGGTTTAACATGCAATGTTTGTTGTTTCTAGCAGGTCTCTCTGCAGAGAGAGAGGTCGCTACTCAGGGAGGCACTTTCCTCCTTGGAAACAAGAAAAGAAATCACTGGGAAGGAGGGGAAAATGCATCTGGGTAACAGCAGGGGATCTTGTCAATCTTCAAGCCACTAGCAAATGATCATGGAAGTCTTTTGTTAGAGAAGCCTATAATGGTACTATTGCTTGTCTATTGTAGCCACTAACAGCAAATAGCCTGCAAGGGCAGGGGAGATGTAGGATTAGACAAATTGTGAAGAGGGGCTCTGGATGCTTGAAAAGTGCATTCCTGCTCATCAAGGTCAGAGAGGTCAAAATAGTGTCATCATTCATCCTCAATGGAAGTATTTCTATAAACAAATTGACCTTTAAAAACATCCATGGCATATATGGAATAATGCTAATGATGTACTATTAGATTTCTTCCACAAGTGGAATCAGAAAAGCAATTGTATTTCACTTATGTTGAGTTGGAGACTATGTCGTACAGTACTTTTTCTACTGCTAGAAACTGCAGCCATCCTGAAAAAAAATTTCTTTAGAAAGCTTAATTAGTATCATAATTTTTGGTGCATTTTAAGAATAAGCCCAGTTAGGAAATTTTTTTCAGAGGGCTCATCCTTATCCACATGTATATTTCTGGGGACAGCATTGGGTTGAAGCTATATGCATCCATCGCAGGTAGGCAAAAAGGGTGGACTGAATCTTTCCTAATGGAAGGAGGACCGAGTACCAGCGTTCTCTGTCTAGCCTAGCAATTTCACTTGTCCTTCTCAGTTGTGCTTTTGAGCAGGGGTCCTTGTCCAGTCCATCCTCTGACTTCAATACTTAGTGGGCCTATTGCTCAAGTAACTTAATCAGAGTTTGCTCGTTGATAAGGAAATTGCTCTTCCATAATGCATTTGAAGTGCATGAAGAGAGCTTCGAGAAGACAATGATAGACGTAGATGTTATACTGAATGGCAGCTGCTAAATATATGTGCGCTGCTAAATGTCTGTGAAGTAACTTCATATGGTAAGACAAGTTAAACATTTATTTCAAGCTTTAATTAAAAGTTACCTCACTAAAATTTTCAGAAGCATCAAAGTTACCAACTATTTTGAATTATTCTTCCTCTATGTGCAGTCAGGGACATGTTTTCTCTACCATCTTGTAGCATGCGAATTATTAGTTCACAAACTCACAGTACATAACAAATGACCACAGATGAGAAAACTGCCCTTGAGAGTGGCTGTCTACTCTGCAAAGTAATATTGTTTCCAAACGCCTGAATAAAAGCACATTACCAGCAGGAGTCAACAAAGGTAGTTTTATGATTTTTATTTTTAAAGAAAGACTTTAAAAGTGTCCCTGATACTTTTTTAGAATCTTTTTCAACTGGATTTTTCTTGAACAATACTTACAACATCCTGATCTTTGGGGTCAAATCATTCTCTCAGTTGCATGCTGTGCAGTTCTGAAAATTTGGAACGAGTTTAAAAGTTTGAAGGACTGACTTTAACCACCAAGCTTAAACATAGAGACATTCAGGCATTCCCTGGGTCCTCCAAAGCATAGCTCTTTTTGCAGGTTTCCATCATTTTTTGGAGATATATTATGGTCTCTACAAAATGGGGAAAAAATAATGAAAACCAAGTCAAAATAACCTACCAAGCACACATGACAACATGATACTAGAAGACAGGCCTTATAATTTCAAACTACTTAAGATCTTCATGCAATTAAGGCACTGGGCTGAGTCTTAGAAGATCTGGTGTTAGTTTTCTGGTTTTACACCTAGTGCATATAAGCTTGGGAAAGTCACTGGAAAGTTCTGTGATCCTACTGTAAAATGGAGACAATAGCACCTCTTCTCTCTTGCTCCTTCTTCTGCACGCTTAGAGTGAAGACCTTTCAGGCCAAGGTCTCTCTCTTCTGTGGGAACGGACAAGAGGACTCCAATATAATTTGGTACTTTGAAACAAAATGAGGATGATCCAAATCTATCCGTTCTTAATCCTTTCACAGACAATTAAGCAAACAATGTAAAATACAGCCCAAAGGGAGTATTACATGAACTTGGGCACTTACAGGAAGATTTCTAGACGAGAAATCAATTAGTTAGTTACCAGTTGCTTTTTGTGGGGTACCTAAAATAAAGTTAAACAAAAAGCTTTATTTTACTGTTTTAGGGTAGAGTCCAAGTATGCTGAAAAACACTTTGGACTTGATTTTTATTTGCTTATTTTTGGCAGCAGAATATCTTATGTCCATGTCAACAAATCCTAGGCCTTGTCCTAAAAAAATAGCATAACATATTTTGGTCAAAAAGTTTATGTTATGGTTGAGCTGTAAGCACTCTAATGGCTGTGAGGGGAATGAGAGTCATGAGAAATTCACGGAAAAGTTGCTGATATTCTGTGTGCCTCAAGATCAGAGATAGCTTTGGGGTTGAAACTAAAGATACCAAAATACATCTCCTGGAATTAGCAAAGCAGTTTGAGTTAGGTAAGAATGCAGTGGTCCTTGCTATGGAGGATCTCAAAAGTCATTGCATATTTGCTTCCTTTACAGTAGAAAGTGGAGCAGGGCAAGGAGGAAATGCAGTGTTGAGTCTGATGCTCTTTAGCATTGGTTAGCAGTTATTGAGAAAGGAGTTTCTTTAGGGTAGAGTATCCTCCAGATCTCCTCCTATAAGGTTCATATGCCTCCCATTGTGCCAATGGTTTAAAGAGAGAAACTCTTGAAAGAGAGTATGCTTTCTAAAAGTAATTAAAAAATAAAGCTAACAATGATGGACAACAATTCAGAAAGCACAAATGCAGAGCACCTGAAAGTTAAGTCTTTCCATTGACTTTTGTAAGTTTTTGAGAGTTCAAAGCTGCATTTAGCTGGCAGGGGATCACCTTTGAAGGTGCCTGGAAGAAGTGAGTGAAGAGAGATTTGAAGAAGAGAGGGAACATTAAACTGAAGAGGTGATTTCAGGAGCTTCATATCAGGAAATGAAGCGTACACTGGTGTCACTTCTGGTTAAAACCTACCAGCAAAATAGGAAACTTTTAAACAACTTGGCCGCTCTTTTCAATTAGGCCTTATGTATGTAAGGGGTTAGCACCTCAATACAAGTACATGCACGTAAGTCGAGGACTTGATTTAGATGTCAGCTGCTGGAATTTCTCATCTCTGAATGTGGGCCTCCTCTTGAAAGAGTCTAAATTTTAATTGATAAAACAGGGCATCCAGGATTAAAACTTCTAACATTAAACTCTCCCTTTGAAGCAGGTATCCAAATTCCAATTCACCAACCATTTAGAGAAATTAGAAGCAAGACTCTCATTCTTACAGTTTGTAGCATCCCAGGTGCAGTGGGAAAACTTGCACATCCAAACCTACTCAACCTGCAGCTCCTGTTGCAAGGCCTTGAGAGATGCAGTGGAGTGGAGGGCTATGGGATGGAAGCAAAGCACCAGGGCTCCAAGCCCAGCTCTGTCCCTAACCTACTTTGTGATACTGGTCGCAACGTTTGAAGGAGATAAAACAAGAGCAGTAGTGAAAGGTGCTGTTCAGAGAAGACGGCTTGTAGCGAGGTGCTGTCAGGGCACAAGCTAAGAGCTCCGTTTGCTGCCTGTGCCACTCCACCAAAGCGCTGCAGACCAGGTGCAACACTGCAAACCTGCCCCAAGGCCAGCTCTAAAGGTGACCTAAACATGACCCTGCAGGTAAAGAGACTCATCCACCCAACTTCACCTATGGGTTCAGATGAAACAGTTTCTTTTCAGTCCTTTAGTGTTATTAATTGTTATTATTTCTTTAGATTTTATGCAACAATAGAAGGGAGGCTTCAGTTCCTGGCTGCAGCAACTCCTCCCACAAATCAAAAGAATATGACTTTCATTTTGAAAAGACTGAATAAATATGCCCTGAATACAGAGGGGCATGGATTCCAAACACCCTGGAGTCCTGGAAGAAACAATTGGTCTTTCTTTCATTTGATTCATCCCCAAAGGTTCAATATACGTATCTCACGGAGTCTGGGTGGTTTTTAGAGCCAGGGCTTTGTTTCAGATGAAGGTGTTGAAAGATGCCATAGGAACAATGGAGACAGAAAGTGTAACCAAGGGACTGGGATTTCAGCTTTCAGGAAGAGATGGTGATTTGGGAGATCTAATTCTGAGTTATCTTTAAATGACCTGATTTTCCCTGCATTGGATCCTCTGCACTTTCTGAAAGTCAGATCCTGTGAAGGGGTCTTTTGAGTTGGTTACCAGAAAACAGTAACCTGCTGCCAGTTGTGCGGGTACGAGGAGACTCTCCTTGGCAGGGAGACCCATGGGCTGAGCGCTACGGCCAAATCCTTGTCCGCCATGCTGACACACAGCCTCTTTTAACTTCCCTCAAGAAAAAGGGAAAACAACACTTCTTGTTCTCCTTATCCCCTTCAGCTACTGAAGGAGTCCCTGCATATGGATGCCTGCACATTTCAGCTCTCCTGGAAAAGCACCGGGGCCTTGGCCAGGCTTCCAGTTTCCCAGCCGGGGCAGAGTGCCTTGCTGAAGGGGACAGGGCAGAGCTTTTGCTGTCACTGAAGACAGCTAATTTGGGAAGTCTGACCTGGTGCTGTAGCCAAGTCTGAGTTCTCACAGCATCGTATTTAAGGGCAGGGAGCTCCCCACCCAGTTGTGCAACCTGAACAGCCCCTTTCGCCCCCTCTCGCCTTTGTCAGAGAATCCCCCTGGTACCTGACACACTTCAGGGTTTCAGACCTGCAGAAGAACGGCTCGGCTCGTCACTCTCACTGTCAGCTTGCTAATGCAGTACTTCCCATAAGGCAGACAGCAGTTCCTGACAATTGTTTTGCCTTGTATTTTATTTTGGTTAAATTAAATAGGTGTAAGATGAGAAACTGTGGGGGAGGGTTGTGTGCCTGCATGGGGTGGAGGGATTTTAACCATCTAGAAAGACTTAATGGCCAGTTCTGTAACATACTTGGTCAATGTTGGGAATTTGCTACAAAAGAAATGTTCCTTTCCTTGCTACAGTCCTGGAAATAAGAGAGGAAAGTTATTAACCTCTGTGGTGTCTCTAATTGCCTTTGGACTCTGTGTCGATCGGATCGAGTATTCCCCCAAAACCTTGTTTGAATAATTAAGTTTGTTCATTTGGTGGAGATCTTGCTTTTGCTTTGCACTGGAGGTTTTTCAGTCTTGGTAGGTAACTTAGAGTTAATGAGGAGAATTCTTCGGTAGCCAACGTTCTTTGGTAGCCAAAATACCGACTATGCAGTTATATCTGTGTTAGGATTTTTTAACATGGGCCAGTCTTAGAGCAGCAGAACAAAAGTCAATTCCTCTTCTCCAGCTTTTAGACTTCTACAGTTAGAAACAAGAATATGACTGAGCCTTCATGCCCCTTTTGAAGTACAAATCCCCCAGAGTCTGGGAATGAACAGGTTAATATTTTGTCCCTGAGCTACCACAGGTGTTTGCCCTCATTCAGGGATTACAAGAGAGCCCAGGCATGGCAGGGCTCAGCTGGAGCGAATTACTCCATCAGGAGGGCCTATAAAAGGAAGGAGAGACCAAGTGGTGGGTCAGGCACCCTGGGCTAAGGGGGCTGCTTACTACAAGGAGCTTATTTATTTATGTAATTCCCTTTTTAGCCCAGTTATGTGAAATCTTTTTAATTTTCCACAGTACCCTCTTCCCCTCCTTTCCCCCTACCACCTCACCTGAAAGGGCTTTTTTTCCCAGCATCCTTCGCTGGCTCCCCTGACCTGTCACACTTCTCAGACTCATTTTATCTCATCATTTCTGTTCTGTTTTACATGTTTTGGTATGTCCCGTTATTTCCATATCGGATGCTTTTTAAGCTAACAGGCCTAGCAGACTTGCGAAGACTATTAGATACAAATTATTTTTTTTCCTCTGTGGCCCTTTGCATGCAAAATGCAAGTCCATTCCATTTCAAGGAAAGACAGTTAAAAATTGACCTACATTTCTGTTGGGCTATGTCTCATGTTACACAGTGCTCAAATTTATGGAAAGATAGGGCTTTGCAGGATGTCGCAAATTAGTTTGAGAAGGAAAAGTGTAAAAAATATGCAGTCAAAAATGTAACAGGCACTTGCTCACCACTGAACGTAGTATGTCTTGTTCCTTATCTTAGGTGAGATTACAATTAGGGGTAGGTAACACTTTAAGAGATCTATTGTTCTTTTAGTTTTCTTCTTTTTTTACGAGATAATTATAACTATTATACACTGTTACATTTTGATTCATAGAAAAGACAAATAAATTACATCAGTAAGAACCTTATGTTCATAATATTAAGATATGTTTCTGCTTAGGAAATTAACTGACTATTTTACAGTAATATCATAAATTATAAGATTTGATGGTTTAAAGAGTGGGTCTAACTACCAGGAATCTTAGTGTAGATAATGACTCTGGATATTTCTAGGTCTACAGTCACTGTTGTGTCTTGGCAATATATTCTCAGCATACCCATTTATTCTTCCCATTAACAGGCAGGAATTCAGGCATATATCTTCCAATTTATCTAGTTTCCTCTTAGTGTAATTGATGAAGTAACCACCCTGACTTTTTGGGCCAAAGAGATTCACTGATCTGCTTGAGATGAAAGTGGAAATCTGTAGCAGATCTCCTGAATCTTAGTTTCCTTACTTGTCTCCTTCAGATGTGTATTGCCTGTCTGCCCTAGTCTGCTGAGAAATGGGTCTAACAGTGCTCTTCTGTAAAGGGGTTGCAAGGCTTAGTCAGTGTTTGCAAAGTATTTAAGTCTTGGATAGAAAGAAAATGCAGTTTCTAAATGCTGAGCAACATTGCTACTGACAAATGACTGAGGCATTGTGTTGTCTTTGTACTTCTGGAATAATTAATGAAAGATCCAGAAGTTAAAGTTTGTGGATGGGTTTTTTTGGCTTGCAAAGGACAGGAGAGAACCCCAGCATGGTGGCATACACACGTACTTATTCCTTTTCTTTGTGTTTGGCTTAGGAATGTGTACAAGAGACAACCCTGTGCAAATTTCATAGGCATTTATTGGTTTAAGGACTTTAGTTGATTGTTGTCCAAGTTATTTTTTCTTCAGATTTCTTTATTCTATTTCCTTTAACAACCCCTTCATAAAAGAAGGAGATGTGGCATTTTGTTCTGGCTCTGATTTGATTACAAAAAACACTACTAACAGAATAGCAGGCAGTGTGCACTAAATCCCTTTTTAAGTACTGTATTAAAGCTTTCTCTCCTTTCTGGGCACCTTTACACTTACTTTTTCAGCAAGATTTCATTTTCCGTACAGTTATATTTAAATAGCAACAAAGGCCTGACCTCCTTGATGTTCAAGTTCAACATTTGCCTTGAACCTAATAGGACTAGAACTACCTCTTTCATCTTTGGGAGTTTCCAGGTAGTTTAATCAGCCCAAGGAGCCTTCATTCCTTGCTGAAACCTCTTGAGGGATTTTGTAATGGAAATAACTAGTAAGCAGCACAGCAGTGGATTCCCATGAACTCATATGCACAGGCTAGCAAAGCTTAAGCTATTGATACTGGGGAATGGAAGAGCTTAAGGGAAGGGATTTTTTGCTCAGTAGCATGAAGTAATACCTGCAGAATATTCAGCTCAGCAGTTCAGCATCCTTTACTGCAGATGAGGCTAGAGACAGAGACAGTGAGGCTGGACTCGGCACCCCTGTGCTTATTGTAACTCATGTATACTGTTAAACAGCCAATTTGACTCTGCTGGCACTTAGAGTTGTTGTTAGAGCTCCTAGATCCATCTTTTACAGCGGCTGCTCAGCAGTGCTGTTTGGTCTTACCTCCTGCATTGAGTCATTGCTTCTGGAGGCTTTGCTTTCGGAGCAATTGCAAGAGCCGTTTTCTAGAGGAAAAAGGCTTATCAGTCGAGTCACAGAGAGCTCTGTTAGATCGGTCGTTACTTCTTAATATGAAAATAACAGGTAAAAGGAAAATAGCAGCAGAGATGTTAAAATGTGGGATGGAGATTTAAATGTAGGGGAAGAGACTGTAGAAGTAAATTCTAATTAGGTTTATAGAAATATAGGTCAGCACTCATTTAGATTTTTGAAATGTTTGATAAAACAAGAAAAGACATGTACCAGAGTTCAATACAAAAATCCATCTTTTTATAGGTTATGAAAAATGCTAATGTTCTGGTCCAGTTACTGAATTCCTTCTCCCTCACATACACTGATATGTATGTGCTTCACCTCCTGCTCATGGGGCCTGCTATACATCACTCTCTGCCAGACTTAAGAGGTCACTATAGGCATCTACACAGTGAAGAGATTTTTTTTATATTAGTTAACTTTTTAATCTTACAGGAAAAGATATAAAGATATGTGGCTTGAAAATGGAAACCAAAGAAATTCAGAATAGAAACAAGTTGTATATTTTAAGAAGGATCATTAACCTGTGATACCTGGAGATGTAGTGGCTGCTCTGCCATGGCAACTTCTTAAATCAAGTCTTGATATCTTTTTCGAATGTTATAGCACAAAAGACAGTAGTTAAAATGTGAGATTATTGGCTTCTAAGATAAAGGTGATCAGGCTGTCAGGGACAATACTCTGCCCCACTTCTGGCTAAGAGAATTTACTTTTTTGTTTCTAGTTACGAAATTATATAGTTTACCTTCATCAGTCCCAGGGCTCAGTTCTCTATGGAAACCTCTGAATCCATATGCTCTGATCCATATTTAGCGCAAATATGTGATAGAAACAGTGTGGACAGGGGCTATAAAAATATTTAATCAGAAGGAAGGAGATGAGTGTTGCTACTTGATGACTTTCAAGCAGCAAGACCAGGGAGAGGAATCCAATCCTGATCACAAGAGACTGGACTTCTCTAGATAATGTATCTAGCTGCATAGGGAGCACGTTGACTGTGGAGAAACACATATTGCACAGCATATAAAGCTCAGGTCCAAGCTGACCTACCAATCAAATTCTAACAAGTAGGCGCTTTGAAAAAGATCTTTTGATGCAATACATTCACTTTGTGCCATAGGTTGGCATTGCCTTACCTCACGCTCCATAAAATATTTTGCAGAGAGTCAAGTAACACCAATGGGAAGTGGTAATTTATGGACAAACACTTGTTTTAAGGACTACATTTGTGTAGTCTTCGTTTGCTGTCAAGTCTTGACTGTGGTTGTCAGTGTCCCCAGTTCAGCAGTGTTTTGGGTAGGGAGATTCTGCCAGAAGGCTGGCAGCCTAAAGCTCATGAATTTGATGCACAAGGAAAGTTTCAGTCTCTTTTGCCTCTGTTAACAAGTGGGTTCCACAGCGCTGAAACAGTTAATCATCAGGATGTTTTCACCAAACCTGACAGCATGGCTGGAAACTTTTTAGCTTGTTCTATTCTTCCTTGTCCTTATGCCCAGTCCTTTCCATCCCTCCTCTTACATCCTGAAAAAGAAATCAATCAAAATGTAGATTAAAATTCCAAGTAAAAGTCAGTATTTCTTAAGGAAAGATAGTAGCTGCTAGACAAAAGTACACCACTCACACTCTGACAAAGAAGCATACTGTACTCTGCATGTTCACTTGTTTCTCCTCAGTGCTGTTTATAGTGGGTTATTTCCTTTTTATTTTCAATGTATTCCAGTTGGAAATTCCTCACTCTGAGCATTTGCTATCATGAGAGTCATATAAGTCTGGAAAAAGAAAAAAAGATGATGTGCCAGAATGAGTAACTTAA
This sequence comes from Ciconia boyciana, assembly GCF_034638445.1. Classification (NCBI taxonomy): domain Eukaryota; kingdom Metazoa; phylum Chordata; class Aves; order Ciconiiformes; family Ciconiidae; genus Ciconia; species Ciconia boyciana. The sequence continues at coordinate 57,755,072 of NC_132940.1, read as the reverse complement.
TCCCACCCAATGACAAAATAAGGTGCTTGTCTCTGTATCTGTGAGTTTTATGAATATGTTTATCATTTGTCAATGCTGACATATTTTTTTTTTCTTTTTTGGTAAAAGTTGGGGGTTTGGAAGTGGGGCGATCTAAGGCTGGTGCAACCTTAGCTTTCCTAAAAAACATTGATCCCATGAAGAAATATACAAATGTGTTCAAATGTATTTTAGTTGTCAATGGGATTTTAAAATGTTGCTTAATTAGAACTGAAGTTCTCTAACCACAATGTTGATTCAAAGGGCAGTACATGGGAGTATGGTCTTAGACTGGCTGGCTGAACACTTTTAAGAGCTCGCTTGGACAATTCTTTCTGGGAAAGGGAGAAGATGCCAGTTTTCTTTTGAGGCTGTCAAGAAGAATTCTGGTTTTCAGGGTTGCTTTTGGGCAACCATCGTCAGGGTCTGGAGTAGGATGGCTGATGCACTCCTTCCATACAGACTTCTGACACTTGTCAAAAAGTAATGGTTTTCTGTTACTGCTGACACAGGCCAGATTCAAACCAATGACGAAGAGGTGGAAGGCTCTGTATCCTATTAGCAATCTTCCTCTGTACATTTCTTCTGTTGTTAATTTTTAGTATCCTTGAAAACTCACACTGCAGAACTTCACTGGCACCAGTCGATCATAAAATAAGACATAAGAAGTTTAAGTGCATTTATTTTGAGGGCTAGGCAGATTCTTTCAGTCTGATATTTCATCTCCATTCTCAGATAGGCTGCATAATTTTTTTGCCTGTTTATGGAAATGAATGATGTATCATAGCCTTCAAGTTTTATTTTCTTCTCAAAGTTTTTTAGACATACTAAAGGACACAATCCAAGAAGCTAGAATGTAATTACAGATTTTGCATCTCCTATGTGACCTGTCAGAAGTCTGCTATCTCTTATAAAGCCATTCCAGCATATACTTAATGTCAGTTTGATAGAAGAAACACTTTTATAGGTTCTCTTTGATTGACACATTTAAAATGACATCAGTTCCTAGTTTTAAAACCTATTGTTATTAAGTCTCTGTTGCTATTTATGTTAGAAATATGTGCATGTATGTCAAAACAATACATCAACTTTGCTGATTGGCTGCACCTAGATTGTGTTGCCAAGGTAACGGAACAATTGCTTTTAATCTTTTCTAAATTGTCTTATTTGTTTGTTTCACATTCCAAGTTTCATATTTAATTTTCCAAAAGCAGAAGTGGATTATTATTTTTAAAATATTTTTTAGACCATTGGTGCATTCTGCATATTTTCTGAAATGTGCATGGACATATACTTTCTGTCAAGATTAAAAAGAGTAAATAATTAAATTGATTATTTGAAACAAATATCTAGTACTGTGTTACTGGGTACACAAACAGCTTTTCAGTGGTTTTATTGGTTACTTCTGAAGCAGTACATAGTGGATTCATCTCCTTCACAATTTGGTTATCTTCTTAGATGGTAAGATCTCCATGTAGGACCTATGTCTTTTTTTGTAATGTCAGCTTCATTGTTGGCACTATCAAAATACGAGTAATTACCTTGTTGTGGTACTTTCATATTTTGACTTGGAAAGGTACCTCTCCACCTAACTGGAAGATTTTTCATTATTTGCGTGAGAGATTCTAAATCCCCGATATAGACTGGCCAATATTTTTACCAGAAGCACTTCCTGCTCATGTCTAGAGGTGAACTTTGATTCTTCAGTATGTAACTCAAATAGGAATTACTGAAATTTGTGATTTCCTCTCCTGTTTGGTTATGAAGCAAACCCCAATCAACTTCTCATACCTAGTGGCATCAGGATAAATCTGTGAGATCCTCAATAAAGCTTCATCTGTTCAAACGCATCCCAGCTGATGTCATCCCAAATGGTGATGAGTATAGTAAACTCTTGAGTTTTAGCTGGGATTATGTGGGTTAGACACAGTCTTGATTTATGACATGTCAGTAAGCATCACCTCAGTGTTTCTTGGTCAGTGTATTTCAGTTGTATATATGCATACATATAGGTAGGCTCTCATCTTTTGGGTAAGATCATGTCTGTAATTATATACATTTACAATGGAATTTAGGAACAAAATGTATCTGAAAGATAATGATGGTTTTCCATCAGCCTCCAAAATAACACCTGGAAAGGCACGCCCCTGACAATCAGTTCAGGCTTAAGTGGGCCTGGGCAAGAGGTGATTTCCCCACACATGCTTTTCCAAAGTAATTATCATGCTATGAGAGCTTTAAGTGAAACACAGACCAATGTATAAGTTTGGAGCAAGCTTTTCAGATAATTTTTTTTTTTCCTAAAAAATGGGGAACTCGCATTGAATCCTTCCCCTAGAAACTTGCCTCATGTGTTATTAAATCATAAGTTACATGTATGAAGATTAGTGTCCCAAGCTTTGCTGATGGTTTGTCAAAGAAATTACAGTATCCATCACAGGATAGGAGTGGCTGTGTACCCAGGCATAATTTCAGCAAAATGGTAGATTAGGTATGTTGGTTACATCAAAGAGGTTATAAGAGCAGTGTATGTCTTCTCGTTAAGGATGTATCATCATGCTTATTAGGATATATTCCAATAATCTTCAGGTTCTTTTTAGTAGATGGCAAAAGAAGATCAGAGAGATCTTACACCTGTGCAAGGTTTCATTGTCCTTTGCCATATTATACTGAAATCTGTAACTGTAACCTCAATAACTTGATAAATACTGCACACAGATGCTAAAAGAGCATACATTACAAGAAATTTTATTACTAAAGTAAAGAAAACATATTGTTGATATGACTACAATGGAGAGATTTATGTTGGGAAAGATCAACAAATGCAAATACAGACTCGCCAGGTTCTACCTGAAGAATGAGAACAAACATTATATTTCAGCAAAAAGGAAGAAATGTACTTAGAACTCTCTTGGCCAGTTCTTCAGGAATCAGTTTTCACAAGGATCATGGTTTGTGTTCCCAGCCCACTCTTTGATGTTATCTAACCATTGTATCAACTGTTTTCCTGTTATATTATTTTGAAATGCGTTCCAAGGGCTTGTATAAATGTAAATAGTTAGGCATTTTCTGAGTTCAAGTTACACCTAAAATACATAAAACAATAGTCTTGATTTTAATGAATAAACTGCGCTGTATTAGCACTTGCAAAGAATTAGATTTAAAAAGTACTATGTGAAAATAATGAAATTCTGTAATAATTGATTTTACAAATAGTATCACCTACCTGAAAACTATGGCAATATTGGAAATTATGGCTGTGGGATGAAGCATTATTTCATGTTAATAAGGCGGTGTGCTCAATGAGCAGCTGTAACTAGAAGGAAATGCCATGTAGGTTCATTAAAAGTGTAGTGAAACTTCATAACAAAAGCTATATCCAAAGACAGTGATGGTCATAGAAATACTTTGAGTTGAATCTAGGCTTGAATGGAGGAAACATAACGCATTCTCAGGGGAATTTTTGGCAGAGCAAGAACTCATGGGCCATGTCCTGTTAAGGAAGGAGCAAAAGAGGTATCAGTGTAAAGAACATGCCAAGATCTTCTAGAGTAACCTGAAGGTTATTTCACAGCCTGAAAGAAAGTTTTGGATACTTTGGCACTCATGCTATTTTATGCCAAGGGGCAGGTGCTATATCCACCTAAGACTGTGAAGTATTTGTGTGCATTTAATCCTGGCCATACAACAAAAAGTGGCTCAGGTAGAATATAACTCTATTCCCACATCAGTGAATGTAACGAGCATGGAAAATGATACAACCTAGCCCTTTCATGTTATAATATTAATCTGAACTGGCACAACATGAGTCCACTTTTACAACAAAGATTGGACAGAGAATGGGAAAGGAACACATGTCAACTATTCTCACAACAAATCTAAATAATCTAATCTCATGTGTGGTCCTTCTCAGAAGCTTGTCCAAGTCTGGTTACAAAATTACAGTATATTTTTTTATTGTAACAAGAAGAGACCCAGAATGCTCTCTATCTAAGAAAAGGCTCAAGTTTGCAACAGTTTCAGTTGCTATTAAGGACTTTAGTCAGAAGAGCACTTAACATTTTTGGATGTCAGAAACTCTTTAATTGAAAAAAGTCGCAGCTATGTTCTATACTTGAGTGGTGTAATTTTTTTCTCATCCTTTAAATGTACCGAGCACCAATCTTTAGCATACTGTGGGTTGGAAGAACCACTTCTGAACACTTTTTCTGAGTACATGTTCTGTACTTTAAAAAGCAGCCGATTCCACCCCCTTGCTGTCTGGCTTTTTACACTGAATACAATATTCATGAGAGAGACCAGATCAACAGCCTCAGAGAACAACGCCCTCTCTGCACAAAGCAGCTGCTCAATGGTTTTAGCTGCTCACCCTCCCCAGGCTTGTGCTTCAGACCTGTTCTGAGGACACCACTTTAGGGAGCGCGGGAGCAACAGAACCGTCACGTCCCTCTGATTCCCCACGTCTCTTCTGACACTATCAGATTGTGACAACTGTGAGGGTGACTTTAGAGATACGCTCTCCCTGTTGGGAACTGGCCCGTGAATCCCTTCGATGCAGGTCACAGAGGCCACTCGATGTCTGCCATATGGTGCTGCCTCTTTGGCATGGTTGCATTGCATTCAAACTGGTATCTATAACTGCTTTTAGCTGCTTTAAACTTGCTGAGTCACCCTTGTGACTTGCTGACTTCATGCCTCACTGAGGAGGTGCTTTGTGACTTGCTGACTCCCCACGTCTGGACCTGCTGTGTCAGCTCTGCGTGCCTCGAGGCTTGCTGTGAGGTGACACCACGACTTGCTGAACTGATGCTTCATGACGTGCGAAGTTGCAGCTTGCTCAGGTGCAGAGTCATGACTTTGCAACTTGCTGAGTTGTGGCTTTGTGACACATGCACCACCTTACCCCTTGCAGCGTGTCTGGCTGCTTGCAGTGGACTGTGTTCTAGACTATAGGAGAGCACTGTCTCTCCTCAGCATGATTTTAAGACTTTGTCAAGAAGCCTGGGAGGTATTTTCAGATTGATGCCAAAGTGCAGAGGGCAGAAAGTACAAAGCCAAGGGCCTGTCTGCTACCAAGTGCAATAGACTGTCTTTTTTTAACCTGGTATTTTTTGTTTATCACTTGTCCTTCCTCTAGGCTGTTGCTGTCTTGCTGAGTTTTGTTTCTACTGGTCCTTGTATAGTTTGTTTCTGAGAGTTTTCCAACGGGCTGCTAAAATCCAATATTGCACTGAAAACTGACCTTGTAAAGTCTCATCTGCCTATGGTATCACAGCCATGGTGGGCTGGAGCAGGGCTGGGTTCTTCCCACAGCTGGGACTCATCTTGCCATGTTTTCTTATGCCACATAGCAGCTACTTCCTCACCTCTCTCATATGCTATTGCTGAAGAAATAAGGCTGTTACTCACCTTCAGAAAACATGCCCATCTTTTGCATAAGGTGCAATGCCCTCAGCAGGCAGCAGAAAGCTGTTGGAGCTACTGGAAATCTGGTGCAAAAACATGAGCTACTGTAGGACACATTCTGTGGCCTGTTCACAGAGGGATAAATGCCTTTGGTTTTTTGTACAGATGAACCCAGTGTCACTATGAAGCATAATGTCTCACCTTTCCTACCGTACACAGTCCTCCACCCACTCCCCAAAACAATGACCCTCAAAAAATTAGCTGCTCTGAGCAGTCCAGCCTGACCACACTAAACCAAAATTCACTTTCTGTACTCTAGCAACACAAAGGTTAAAGGATTGCCTAGGGTTAGTATGCTGAAAGGGAAGGTAAAGTAGCAAAGCACCAGGATGGCTTTTGTGGTTTATAATATGTCAATTTGTACAGTAAATAGGATCTGTGTTTAATGCTCCCCTGCAGCGATGACTATTAATAATAAAAGGCCTTGAAAGGAACTGAACTTTCATGATAAAGTATTTCTGACAGCTAGCTCCTCAGCACAACAACTGTTGTCCCCAGAGACTCATTCAACATTCTTTTGAATCATGGAGAAAGAAGACCAGCTTGGAAGATGTTTTTCTGGAGTGCAGAGGGGCACTTTGATCCTAGCTCAGATAACAGCTGCTCTACCTGAGCGGATTTTCGGGTAGATGTATCCTTCAGCCCAGGTAAGCCTCAGGGGAGGTGTCTGGTTGACCTCAAAGCTCAGGCAAGGCACCTGATACCTGAGGGAGGGTCTTTGAATGGGCAAGAGGACCTGGCATCGCATTTTATCATTCTGTCAGTCTCGCATTTCTGGCAAAAGACAGCGTACACAGGAAGGGAACTCCTGAAGGGATTCAAGTCGCACCTTGAATTTTTTTTTCCCATTGTAAAATAAAAAGAAGGCAGAAAGCCAAAATACTTTGATTAGATTTTGTCTGTACTATTGTGTTTTCTCACTGCCCTCGGAGAGTACAAAGCAATTCATTTGAAATCTATGACCCTGATTTCCCAAAGCTGGAGCAAAAAGCAAATACCTTGATAAACTTCTCAGAGGAAAATGAAACAGTTCATATAGTGCCTATAAGACCTACAGTGATGGGCATTATGGATATCGCTACAGTAAACAGACAATGCTAGTTACTGCAAAATGTGCCAAATTCTTTGGTACTTATGCAGACAAAAATCCAACTGAAATTAATTGTAATTTTGTCTGGGTATGATCTGATAAAGATTACTGTCTTTTCTTTTTATTCTACCAACAGGATCTATGCTGGTTCATGTAAATGAATGTGCAAAATATCTGGGCTTTCTTGACTGCAGAAGAAGTGACAAGACACTGATTTTTCAAAACTGATTTCACTTTAATAATTCTTTCTTTTTTTCCCATGCCTGTCTTTGTGACACTGAGGTAAATCCAGAGTAACCCAGATAGAGTTTGCACTAATTAACTTTTTCATTTTTTACTGCAAGGCTATTTGGAAACAGCCTCCTTAAAAGCTGTTCCTTCATTTATAAAGATTCTGTTCATTCTTTTTCTCGCCAAGGACAATTTATCATTCTTGCTCAAAGAACCTGAAGTGGCGAAGGCCTCAAGATATCCCTTGATCTGGAATCTCACATTATGCCCTTGATACCAAGACTTTTTAAAGTAATACTTCTTTCAGTGATAAAGACACTTGCTGAAGCCAATATCTTGTAAGACAGGAGATTATCTCCTTGTATTGACTGTCTTCTAAACAGCTCCAGAAGATTTTCAAAAGAAATGAGAAAACTGATGATCATAGGCTTTTTGAGCTTAATTAAAAGGGTAAAAACAGTAGTGCCATTGTGGGAAAACAAGTGGAACAAGTGCTTAAAAAAAAGCTGAAACTTTGGCTCAGTCACAGTCAATACAGACAGGGGGTAGTCAAAGTTGCACACAAAATTACCACTGGGTTTTCAGTCTGAGAGCAGGTTGCTTGCTTTGTGGCATCCAAAGCAGAGACCTTCTACAGCCCCTTTCTGCTGGGGTATGGCAGCTCTCCATGCTATTATGAGCAAGGGCTGAGAGGAATTATTTTAACTGTCGAGTTCATGAGATAAAGATAGTGGAGCATGGAGCATGGATGGGAGCTCTGCACAGGGGTGGCTTTTGGTGTTTCTGAACAAAAACCTACTTGTGAACAGAACAGATGTGCACAAAGTCCAGCCCTGCAGCCAATTTTCAGTGGCTTTAACAGGAGCTTTTCTTGCATAAAGACTAGGGACAAGCCAGCTGCAGTGCACACACGCGAAGGCGTCCTTTGGCTTCCCACGGGACTGAGATGTGGCAGAGAGGCAGCAAGGTAAAACAGCCCTGCTTTGTAAAGTTTTACCTGCTGAAAGAGGCTTTGGAGGAGATGTTTGAGGATGAAGGATTTCTGTGGTGCTTTTGTACATAGTTTACACAGCCAACCTTTCAATCTGCTAACAGAGTACAGAGCCTAGAAACGTTCACAGTTACTCCAAAGTTAAGGGTTTTGTCCTGTTGAGTCATTACACGATCTGAGTATAAACCAAAGAGTTTTCAGCTCTGAATAATTTAGGTGAAAGAGTTAGCCCTAGGCCAGGTGCTCTACTTAGGGAGATGGTGAAATAAATTATTCAGAAGAGGAGACAGGTAAAACAGATGGGAAAGGCCGCCAAAACAAGACACCCAGAAGGCAGCTGTTTTATAGGTCCCCTGCAAAGCACCTCACTTACTAGGAGGGCTGTGGTAGAGTCAAGCAGTGGTGTTGAAAATGAACTTTGCCTTGTTAATTTGTGTGGTGGTCACAGGGAACACAGGTACTGATGTCTAGAAGCAATCACCACTGTGTTTAAGCCTGTGCAACCCATGCTTTAATGTTAGAGAGCGCATTTGCAAAGGATTTAGGACAGAGGTTCCTAAATTATTTTATTTTGAAAATGAACCTCAGTGGGGAGGGGGAAAATACACTTCCTCAAAATATTGACTCAATTTAAACAATGGCATTTTTCAAACAACTTATGCTATGACATCACCCAGTTGCATTTTGCCTTTCCACATATATCCAGATTTTTAATTTTGGTTTAACTTGTGCAATTTGGAGTACATTTTTCGAGGCAATTTGGGATTCTTACTATTTCTGTTTATGGTCATATGTGTCAATTTTTATAGAACTCATCATTTCAACTATGATAAATAAAGCCCTTTGATATTAAAAGTACTCAAATAGTCCAGGAACTTATGCCAAAGCAATGAAAAGTTCTAAATTATCTTGCCATTTTTACTGACAAGTGAATATTTTACTGGCTTTTACTGTCAGTCAATGTTTGATTCTTTCGCTAATGACAATCACTAACTTTACTGATGGTTGGCAATGTAAGAGAAGTGTCATGAATGTATACGAAAGCTGACACAATTTTTTTTAATGAGGCTAAATAAACAAATCACTGCAGTTCTGATTTTCTAAATTACATTCCCATAATAGAGCACCTACCTCATACAAATAATTGCTCTGGTTATGAGGGAATAAATTGCCTGTGCAAATGGCAAATTAGATGTGTAATTGTCCATGTTTGCATATGCAGTTACACATTTTTGTGAACAGTAGTTTGGTAGTTTTCTTTGTAACAATGAAGAGGAGAGAAAGAAGGAGAAAGGAGAGACCTGAGGAAGAGAAAGAGGGAAACAGATGAAAGATTTGGCTAAAGGAAAGCACTGTGAGGAAAGAATACTGGTGTGTCAAACACTGGGGGATCCTCCTTCTTTAATTTCATCAGCCTAGATGCTGGCACCCTATTAGAAAATGGCACCAAAGTTGCCACATCCCCACTGTCTTCCTGGAGACTCTGATTCACTGCAGGACCTTGAAAATCTCATTTCATCTCTATTTTCTCTATCTCCTCTTTGTCGTGTTACCCAGTGTGACTGAGCACTCTGGGGCAGAAGCTCTACCTTTGCGTTTTATGTCTATGACACTTAGCATAATAAATCCTCAGTCTTACTGGGAGTCGGGTGTAAGTGTAGCACAGATAATACTGTTACAGACATAATTCTTGCAGAAAGCACACTTGTACATAGAGCTGGTATAACAACACCTTCCGTATGATCTTTAGATTGTATTTCCATGCAGAAAAGTTTCAGGGAAAAAGCACATTCATGTTGTTGTTGCAATATAGGTTATCATAATAATGATTTCTCAGTTAAGGAATTATCTGAATCTACTAGAGACCTTTTAAATGTAAAGAAGACTTTTTTCAGGTATAGATTGTCTTTTTGTTGAAGTCATGTGTTTGTGATATTGTGATAAATTGTGTGAAAATGAATTAGCAGCAAGACACAGGATTGTGGCTTCACTAAAATTCCAGGCAGAACTGTTACAAAAATGAAACCCATTATTTGATCTCAAATATCTGTAAAGTTAGCACAGAAGCGCTCAAACTTGCCCATATAAACAGTTAATCTTTTTCCTTTTCAACTTTGCTCCAATGTAAAAGTTCTTTTCAAATGACACTTCATGTAATTATTTCCCAAAGTACGTGCAAAATGACCTTCTTTGGCATCCTAAGGAAGTGTCTTTTGTTGTTTTATAGGAGTTTTAAGAAATACATTGCTAGATATTCTTGCCGTCTACAGGCTCTTCTCTGAGCTGACATTCTGCTTGCACTTATCTGAGATATTATGTAAGACCAAGAATCTCACTTATTTTCTAGTTAGACGAGTGTGTATGTGAGCTAAGGATGACACTCAGTCAATAAATCTTTTCACTTCCTTTGTACTTCCTTTGATCTCCAAGGAGGATTTTGCCATCCTCTTCAAAGAAAACAATATCCGCTGATGTCCATCTTTTCTCATTCCCTCTTGATATCTTTCCTTCTTTGTGACCATCATTGTGGCTTCTTGACTTCTTTCATTTGGTAGCTAACTCAGATATACTTGAAGTATTTACCTTCTTTCATGTCTCTTGTTTTCTTGCCCCTGTTCTCATCTCACCACCATTTTAATTAGACTTCTTTTCTGGCTCTTTCTCCTAAAAATGCAGACATTTTTGGTCTCATCTCTCCTCAGAGAGCTGTCCCTTAGTTTTACCTATCTCCAGCACTGCAACATATCTTTCCTTCCCTTCACAGTCCTCGACTGCGTCCTCTGCCATCATTAGCACAGTTCCTCTCTTCTAGTGTCATCTTGGATCCCCTTTGTTCGCTTCTTTGCTGATCTACCTCATCCTCAAACAACATCTTCCTGGACAAAACTCTGTCTCTCATATCTTGAGGGGTTTTTGTTTGGTTGGTTTTTATGATTGTTGTTCATACTGATCTCTTAATTTCATACTCTTTTCCTAAGTGATATCTTTTACTAACAATGCTTATCTCTAATCTGCATGCCTGTCTATTCCCTATGCCACTTTTTCTTCTGAATAAATGTTTGTTACACAGCAAGGATATCCTGTAAATACTACTTAGAAACTCTTTTCAAATCATGTAATCACCTTGCAATTCTGCCTGTTTAGTCTAGTTGGTGTTTATTTTGAATTCCCATCCTAAAAGAAAAAAACATATATATCTATCTGCATTAACAATGTCAGTTAAATTACCCAGTAGCTCAAGAAGGGATTGTGGTTTCACCTCATTAAAAGGTTTTTCTATTTTCTTATCAGGCTTTATAATCAGTAAATGAGAAAGATCACAAGTGTCATCTCCCCAGTCCCGGGGCAGTATGAGGCAAAACAAGAAAGCTATTCTCTTAGCAATTGCTTGCTATGTCAGTGCAGATAAAGGAGTTTTCATTTAGTTTGTTGAAAAACAGCATCATCTGCATAGGAAAAAATAATGCAACTAACAATTCTGAATTGGCACAGACTATGGGACAAATAGGATGTACCAGTGAACAATCACCTAGTTATCAACGAGATAGAAAAACTCTACCTTTTTTTCCCTGCTTTTTTGAATGTCTGTTTCAAGATATTAAAATATTTATTAAAATAAATATTAAAAAATATTTAAGAAGTGATGTTAAGACAAACTAATTTGGCTGGGCTATGTGAACAATTCAATAGCTTTGCAGGCAGACATGGCTTTAATAATATCCATCAACGCATGATACTTATTTAATGGTTGCAATCAACATTGACTGGGTCATTTAAACAGAGAAGAGGTGTCATTTATCCATTTATTTTGAAAGTTTTAAATACCTATCAGTAGATCAGTTTTTAATATTTGGCCTATTAATTTAGTAGTATTGAGTAAAATTCTTTGCTGTTGAGGTCAATAGAGTCAGGATTTCACTCACCAACTCCCACAAAATCATCTGTTGTATGGATGCTGAACATCTGGATCGAGCTAGTGGAAGTTTTTCACAGATGATTTGTTATCACTGTGGTACTGTACACACACCTGAGAAAATAATTTGGTTCTTATTTGGTTCACTTCATTGTAAATAGTACTTTGATTAAACAGAACCCTCCCCCCTTTTTTTCTAAACTAAAATTATTCTAAAGATTCTATTAAAATTAATAAAAGGTTCTATTAAAATTAATAAAACTCAGAAAATAGTAATATTCCTGATGTGATTGAAAAGGATGGTGTATATTGCTTTCCACTCAGTGCGTCATCAAATAGGAGAAAACAGTTATGTTCAGCTGAGCTGAATTGTAAATAATAATGGAATGGAGGAAAGTGTACTTTAAAATGTGAGAAATCTGACCAGTATCTTGGGAATTTCTCTGGAAAAACAGATAAGGAATACCGTTCAGGAATTACCTCACTGCATTACAGGGTGTAGATATCACCTGCTTTCATGGATATAAATTTACCTTTTTAGATGGCTTCACGTAGGTAAATTTGAACCTGTAGTCAAACTATCTTTAGTGTCTGTTACAATTTTTACAGTAATATTTGTGGTGAAAAAGTGGCTTGTACATAACCTAGGGCCTAGATCTATTAATCTAAGATGTTTTCAAGAGCTTGAAACTTTTGGCCTTCAGCTGTGAAAGAGAAAGTCTTTGTTATCTGATGCATGGCTTGATATCTTTTTTCAAATGTCTAGAAATTAAGAGGAGCTGGCTTTTTACAAGTCACTAAAGTAGAATTTTTTTTACTCTGCTCCCATTAAAGTGAGTGAGATTCATACAGCTCAGATCAGGTTTAGGCTGACAAGACTCGGGTATTTCAATGGTAAACTATACACTGAATCTTTAATAATGAAGATCATCAACAGTACTACCGACAATTTAATGATTTAGATTCAGGTTTTTATCCAAATGTACATGCTTATTATATGTGCTCACTGCACAGCAGTGAGCTTCGTCTTAAAAGAATATATCATAAACACATTATATACACAAGGCGTAATTACTGAAAGTCTGAACTTACATGTTGAAATTTGAACCAAATCCTGTTTCATGGGTAGGTTAGTATTCTTTTAAACCTACTTTCTTTTTGGTTTTTTTTTCAGAAATGGAAGTACACAAAAGGTTGGATTTGTTAATGACTTTCCCTGACCTGTTATGAAATATTTCAAATTTGGTAAGTGGGTATGGGAATTAAAATAAATCGCTTTTATAATTTTTTTACCCACTTGGATGGACATATTTCTTCTGGTGGATCCCTCTGGCCAAGTTCTTTGATCATGGCCTGTGTCTTTCTTAAAGCCTCTTTGGGTGGATGAAAAGCTTTGTACTATGCAAGCACCAGCTGTTATTATCAGTTATCGAATGTTCCTATCAGTTATTCACTAATATGTTCTAATATAATTGGCGTGAAACGTGGTTTCTACTGTGACTAGGAAAAATTTCAATCTCTTTGCTGTCAGTAGTGGGCAAGACTTGCAAACTACACTCCGGTGGGCAGGTGAAATGCCCCAAGTTTTGAAAGCATTTCTCTGCACTAAATTATTTAAGATAAAATCCTGTCCCACATAACTCAATAGATAAAATTCCTTTAACTTCTATGGTCAGGATTTTGGACTGAAACATACGTTTATGGACTTAACTAAGAAGTGAGATCTTTTAAAACATGGCCTCTGTTTTAAGTAGGTCTGTAACAAAGTCAAGTGGGAGGGGAACCAGACACGTTACTGAATGAATTTCAGGAGTGAAATGCTGGATTTCCAGAGGACCAATCCGAATCACTGTGGTGGACAATACTGTGGTGGATAATACTGTGGTGGACGGCATGTTTTGTACAAACACGGCAATCCAGGGCTTATAATTGCATTTTTCTGCTACCCTGTCTTGCGGCTCTTGACTAGAAATAATGTGTGGGACATCTATTAGTCTCTGTGCCATAATGTTGAGGCGAGATTTTTGTAGGCAGGTAGGCAGGCATAGCAGGCAGTTCAAATACAAGGTGCGTGTGTGTCCACATCATGTTCATGGTACACATGCTTACATTATACACCTCTTCTTTTTTAGTGATGACTCTCCTCTCCCTTTTGCACCTTCATGTTCAAGGTTGCAACAATGTCAAACTAATTCTTGAAAGCTTTCAAACTCAAGATTAGTGCATTCAAGCCAAATAAAAACTGAGACAGTGACTGAAATGATGAAGAGAGATGTTTACAACCTGGAGCAGCAGGGTTGTGGAAGGGTTGTGTAATAGTGTATAACTCCTATGTGGTCTGCCAAGAAGTGCCAGTCTGTGCAATCTGTTATGGCAAAAAGCCAGCAAAGAGGCCATAAATACTGGCATCAAGTGAAGACACAGTATTACTGCCTTGGTAGAGCTTTACAGTTTTTAGCTCATGACACAGCAAAGAGGGGAAGGAAGAAATCATGGTTTCTTAGTGCCTATTTCCATGCAAAGCCTGGCAAACCAAATTCTAACTGGCTTGTTGCAAAATAAAATGTTTGCATTTCACCAAGCCATAAGGAAGGAGCAGTTACATTGACATGAGGATCAATTTTGTCTGGGGAATCTATGGAAGAATAAAGATAGGGAAATGATGAAGGAAAGAAAAGATTACAGATTACAAAGATTACAGAAAAGATTAAAGGTTACAGAGATGAAGGAAATAAAAGATTACATGTTCTCTTAAGACATGGCCACCTCCCTCCCCCAGTGCCCCCCAGTTTCGAAGGGGGCATAGGCAGGGTGCAGGAAATCCACTGATCAACAGCCCATACATACATTATGTGTGCAAAGAGACTGCTTGGACTGTTGCCTCATGAGATTTGTAATGGGCCTGGTAATTAGCTGGTTTCAAGATGTCTTCCTATACTCAAGAGCCTTCCTTACTGATAATGTCAGAAGGGACTTTAAAAATGTGTCCTTGCTATCATGCGAGGGTTTAAAGACCAGAAGGCTCACGATTTTCAAACCATGCGATATAGGTTGATATCACTCATAAAGCAAGATACAAGTGAATGGAGGGAGAAAACACATATGATAAGTGAAATATTTTCAGAGTGTTTTGCTTTGATGGAAAAATACAGTGACACCTCAAATCTACTGAAATAAAGGGCAGCAAATATTTTAGCTTTCATATATATAAATGTATTTGTGGAAGCTATTATTAACATGCACCTTACTATAATGATTCATACAGATGTTAAGCAGGATTATGAGACAAATAAAGGCATAGCCATTCTCTTAAATCATGCTATACTGATCAAACAGTTCTGTGCAATACCCTAGCTATTTACTTACAACAAGATAAAACATGATTAGTGCACATTACCAGTGTAGTAAAATGAAAGTAATCTCAAAGTACACATTACCCAAGCAAAGAGTACTGAACTGAAATAGAGCCAAGTAATAAATTTACACTCATCAAAGAAGTTATTAAAAAAATTATTATGAATTTCATCAAATAACTAATGTATGCCTGTATTTGCTGATTCAACAATCCTCTAAACACTGCTTAATTTTAAGCATGTAATTTAATAGTTTTCAATCTGGGGTCTATAGACACCTGGAAGTCCATGGTCTCCTCCTAAAAGGACCAACAGAGGTAAGGAAGAAAAGTAAGCCTTTTAAATTCAGTATTCTGCTGGTAAACTTACAAAAGCGGCATATCAAAAAAGGGTAAAGAGTGTTAATATAAGTAATCCACCTCCTTGTCCATCCAAAAGCTTAAGCATGTGAGATTATGGAATTAAAGCACTGTATGCAAACTGTACATTCATTCAACTTGTCATTATTACACATACTAATTTTACTGTTACAATAGTTATTATAATCATTTAAATGTTGGCTGTATAAATCTCTTTATTGCGTATGTTATACAGAACAAAAGCAGAAAACACCATGGAATACAAATAGATTCAACAGTAAGTTGGAGATGATGGAAAATACACTACAGACATTCTTCCCAAGTGATATCATGACACAGAAGTTAGTGCAAATTCATGTATCTATTGTAAACCTTGAAAATGTTACAGGGTGGCAGCTACTTTCACTAATACAATTCACTGTGCTCTGTGTCCTTACCAATTGTGTCCAACAAGCCATTTGGTTAATATGAAAAGTGATGAACAAACCTAGCAATTTATGTTGAACTCTTTCCTAGAGCAACAACATATGTGACAGCATTAATGTGACAGGTGCCCATAGCTTGCAAAAAGATATGAAGAGCATTTTTGCTATAGCACCATTGTGTATTCATACCTGGGTAGAGAGGTAGGGCAGGATTAGGAAATAAGGATATGAAACACAAGAAAGATGATCTAATTGATTGGGTATTAACCAGTAGCTGGAAGACCAGAGTTAAAACTAAATGTGGGTAAAATTTCCTGCTGAAATTCTTCCCTGTTCTGCTACATAATTGCCCTGTGGCCTCCAGAGCCTCACACAGACCTAGAAAATCTGAAGGTATTCAGGCTCCTAATTTCCCATTGAAAGCAATGGAGATATAAGCACCTAAATACCTTGGTGATAAAGTCTTTTATCTTTGTGTTTGCTTCAACTTCCCTTGTGTAAAATTGGGATAAATAGTGCCTCTCTGAGAATGTGACCATTTAGAAGGTGTGAGGTTTTGAGATATTATGGTAAACAGGCCACAGAAGTACCTAAAGCAGATGCTTTTCACCAGGTACAGCCTTCAAGCCAGCAGAAAGCTTTGGCTGTTACAGTATTTGGATTTCTCTGCAGTAGTTTGGATTTTTATTCTGCTTCTGTGAGCACTCTGTGGAGACTGTCTTTGGTGTCAGTTGTCACTACAGATTTTGCTTAGTTTGTTTTGTCATGGAAAACCCTAGTACCTTAGCCTGAATCTGTTTGGAGTTCAAGATAGTGGGGTGGGGAGGGAAGGCTTAATAATCATCCAAAATATGAACCAGATGAAGAGTTATTTTCAACAGGAGTTTATTATAATTTTAATTTTTCTTTTAAGAGCTCTGTTTCTTGGAGCACTTTTCCCAGCTGCATGGCCAGAAAAGTAAATGCTCACATCTGTTTTCTTCGTCCACATTTTTTGACACAGAGACTGATTTTTTTTTTTTTCCCCAAAAGGAAAAAACTAACTGTGCAAAATAGATTCAGATCTCTATCAGGTACTTTTATAAGACTAATAGTAAGTCACTGTCTCACAGCTGGGCACATTAGGTTTCCATCCTGATTGTGGTTAAATGCTACTGGAATAGAAAATATTTATCAGTATGATCATTACATGCAGAGCTGAAATATTAATGCAGAACTGGGTCTGTAGTCCTGATTAATAATTTTGCCAAAGGGAGAGGACAGCTAGTCCGGAGAATCAGTAGAAAAACTCTGCCAAATATAGCCATAGGAAAAGTGCAAAACGATGGAACTTTAAAGTAAAGGGCTTGGCAGCTTTTAGAACAGTTGAGAACTTCTCTCTCTGCAGTATTTATAGTGCCTACCTCACCAAAGTCTGTAAGGGTCATCGTTAGTGTTATCTACCTAACTTAAAGAGAATTATTGGAGTATTTGCTATGGAGATGTACAGGACCTTGGCTCCCTGTACAGCTGATGGAGAGGTTTCATCATGGTGCCTGGCAGACATCCTGGCTTGATCTCAATTAACTTTAAATACCGATTGAGATGCTGATGTTGAGAGTGCACTTATCCTATGTTGACTGGTCAGTTCTTCTGATGCAGCAAGTATAAATCCTCTCCCCTGACTGCATGGGGAGCAAGGGTCCAGCAGACAGCACACTCACTCTTGCTCTTTACTTTCGGTGTCAATGCTCACACAACAAATACACTCCCAGGCGCCACCCCTGTGTGTGTGGTTATCTTCCCCAACACCCAAAAGGTAGGAAGGACTATTGTTCCCATGTTGCATGCCGAATGAAGGTGGGCTGAGTCACTTATTTAAGTTCACAGTTGATGTCTTTGAAAGAGCAGGAATTGTACCCCAAAGCAAGTCGCCCGTATTGTACGCAACTGGCTGGTCTTTACCATGTTCTTCCTCGCAGTGAATAAGGCTGGTATCTTCAGCAGCCCCCTGGCACGACAGGAGGTGATCGTGTTGTGGACAGTAGCACAGTGTTGGTACTTCCAGGGTGACACTGGTGATTATCCACAAAGTCTGCCTTGGTCCCCTGCCCAAAACCATGCCATTGGGCAATCATGAAGCTCAGAGTCATCTTGACTGATTTCTATTTTGTATATATGTTACTGGGGTTTCGTCATACCGCCTGAAGCAAACTCCTGTCAACTAAATTACATATGATCACATAGATGCAGATTATGAACTGTCTACATACTCATTATAGAGGTGTAAATATTGAGGTTGGTCTAGAAAAGCTCAGATCTGGACCGCTCAGCTTGACTGTATCTTCAGTTCATTTAGAAGGATGTCTAACAATTAATCCCTATGGAGTCAATGAAATGTCTGCTTCCAGAACAGTGGATTTTTGCTTCAATGATAAATTAGGTTTTCAGCACAGGGAAACAGGTAAAGGTAGAAGAAAGAACTGACAAAGGAATTTCAAATTATCTGAGGGACATGGAGACAGAGACATGCTGTTCTGTAAAAATAGCGAGGGACTGTGTTATGGTACTGTTCTAAAAATCACATGGCAACACCTGAATTCAGAACCTCCTTTTATTCTAAGACTTGGAAGTTCAGGCCAACCACTTGTTAGGACTAGTGAGTGACGGCATGGCAAAGTAAGCTCTACCCACACATATAGTCCATTGCTCCTGTGGGCACAATACTGCGAGGCAGTGAAAACTTCTGAGAAGTACTCAGCAGCCTCAATCCTGTTAAAACCCCTGGGAAGGGAGGATACTCAACATGTTGGTAACGTGGACATTAAAGTCCATTTAAAGTGTGTACCTAACAGGCTTAGAGGTTGGATTTTTAAACTCTCAGAACTCAGTCAAATAAAACCAGTTTCCTCCACAGCAAGACTAAGTGCTACTTCCTCAGTTAAGATTATTTCCACACTAAGATGGAACAGATCCGTTCCATGTTGGCTGCAGAGTTCTTGTAACAACTAAGGTCAAAATGTGTTTTTATAGTTTGGAAACGGTACTTTTGTCATTCACTCAATAGTGTCTGAAATCTTCATGTTTGAATTTTCACAACAATAATAAAAGTATTGCTTTTGAATGAGAACTCAGCATAGCAATTATCAGCCCAGACAAAATGAATGTTTCAAAAAATTATCACCATCCAAACCTAAGGTTTTATAATGCAAGATGCTTTATAATCTGATTGAGAAGACATTCTCACATTCTAATAAAGTAACTGGAGACAGAGTGAAATTAATAGTCAGCAGCAATAACAATACTCCTTGTAATTAAATATTTCACATTTCAAGGATGCCTGTTCACAAAACACTTAAATAGCTCACCAATTTGGCCAATTTCCCTTGGTTGTGAGGAAAGGAACGCATTCAGCCGAGTGGACATCCTCATTGTACATCTACTTCAGGGAGACAGTTTATCTCCAAGCTTTTGCAATTAGACTGTCTCATGTCTATAAAGTGCAAAGAAATCAGTCATATATGGTACACATTTTGGTTAAATAAAATCACTTGGAGGCTCAGGTTCTCCTTAGGTCAAAGGGCGAAACACTCCACAGAAGAGGTCAACTGCATGTGGAGACTAGGGTTATGGGAGAAGCTTCCTAACTGATTAGCAGGCAAATTGCTCTGAGGGTTGTCAATCATGTTTTGCTTCCTTCGATATAAATGCATGTTTATTTTCAGTTTCTGTAGGCCTTGCTAGTACTAGGCAGCAGGGCCAATGTACAGCCGTGCAGAGCTCTCAGCTGCCACGGGGTCGGGTAGAAATTGTGAGAACTCAGCACTTCTCATGATTAGTCTCTAGACTGTGACAGGATGATGGCCATCCTGAAAAATTAGCTAGAAAATAAGATGGCACCTGAATTTCCAGGAAAATGCTTCTGTAAGTGTCTTAGTATTTAATAAAGTGTGTCTGATGTACTCAGCTGCACACACAGACACACACACATAAATATGCTCTTTCTAGGTTTGAGTCTACCCTTACCAAAAAAACCCCAACTTAACTGATGTCAGTGGCATTACTCCTGGTTTGTAGAAGTGTTGAATGAGGTTCTCTATACAGGTTCATAAAATGCTTTTTAGTACATATATCATATAAAAAACATGTAATTATCTATATTGATATGTGTCTCTTTCCCTTTTATGATAAAGCAATACAAAACAAACTTCTAACTCCTTACATCCTTTATTGTTTTATTTTATAAATCTAAAGAAAAAATGGCTCACAGCAGTCTTTACAAACAAGCTGCATCTGTTTAATATTAAAGTGCAAAAAATAATAATAAAACCATTACTTCTGGAATATCCAAATAACCTGAGGAAAAATAGCATCCATCTGGCCCTGGTATAACTGTTTTTTACATCAGCTGGATGTTTCTGGGATTACAAGATTCAACACTTATCTTTAAGTAGAGCGAGTTTCTAAAGATGTAGCATCCAGAAACTTGTGAGTAATCTGTCTGCTTAGAAGTACAATATTGTGTTACCAGATCTGCTGAGCAAATGCACAATAAAGTTAATCCTTTGGTTCTGGAAAAGCTGTATGTATTGCAATGGCAGATGTGCTGAAACAGAAGTGTTTACGTTTGTTAGGACTTGTGAAGCAGCAACTCTGCCAGCTCACAAGTA
Organism: Ciconia boyciana; assembly: GCF_034638445.1. Taxonomy (NCBI): domain Eukaryota; kingdom Metazoa; phylum Chordata; class Aves; order Ciconiiformes; family Ciconiidae; genus Ciconia; species Ciconia boyciana. Next base: position 57,734,577 of record NC_132940.1, on the reverse strand, counting down.
TTTGAATTTCCTGCAAACATTTACCTAAGGGCTATAGTGGGGAAGGAAAAGAGCTCAGAAGGAATCTCTGAACCCTTTTGGCACGCTGGCAAACCTCTTCTGGTGAATCGGTTGGCACGTGCCTGCATTTTCTCATTGACCGTATTCTCTGTGAATGTAGTCATTATGGCACTAAAGTGCTTTTGGTATGTGGGGTACAGTATTACCAAGACCAATACCCTGTTATATTTAATATATTTTCCACTTCTTCCTTCTTACTATGCCATATGGAAAGCAAGAAAAATGTTAGATTAAGGATTTTGTATTGTGGAGGTGTGACATGACTCTGGTTTGGCCGGAGCTTTGAGGTGGAGCTGCCTTCTAGACCTTCTCTTATAGTGCGCTCCCCAGAGAAGACTGCGAGGCTTTAAACTCAGAAAGCCCGGTTGTGTAGAGCACAAACGAGAAGCATAACCTTTTGAAGAGAGGAAACACAAAGTACCTAGCTTAGAACTGAAATAGAAATGAGTCATATACAGCTCTGTCCCTGCCTACAAAATCCTTGCTTCCATGCCTGGTTACAGTTGACTCGGGGACTTTGAGTTGCAGTTAATTCTGTCCAGGCCCCAGAAAATCCTTCTTTCTGTCCCCTCTAAGGTCCTGTTGACTGCTGTCTGCCCTTTCCCACCATCTCTGTGGGAGCTGCTGACTCCCAGCTCTGTGATATATCTACCTTTCCCAAATGAAGGCACAGTTTCCCCCTTAGCAAGGGGGAGTTTTTGACTGGTCACTTTTCAGGGTCTAATTATGTTAGTTGGGTTATATCAAAAATGGTGGTGCAGGAGGTCGCAGTAGCACTTAAAAGTGTTTGTGCTGGGGACTTCAAAACACGGTGTTAGAGACTGTCCCTTCCCTCGGAAGCTTTTAGTTGAAATCTGAAAGGCAATCAAAACACAAATGGAAATGGACTCCCAAAGAGTGAAGAGGTTTGCCCTCACCAGCAAAGTAGCCACAGGAGAAGGACAAGAGACCTGGGAATAGACCATGGCTCCACTGGTTCCCTTTCTATTTTACATTTGCTACAAACACAGTAGGACATGTTCAGTTTGCTCTATGGGTGACCTGAACTCACCTCCGTGGTCTTCTCACTAAAAATATCCTAGTTCTTTACCCAATATATTGACAGTTCTCTTCTTCCAGAGAAAAAAACATGGTGAGAAGTGTCAGCAAAGGAGAGGGAGTCCCAGAGGGCCAATTTCACTAACAGTATACAAAATAAAGACCAGAAGCCCCTGAACTGGATTCACTGTTGGAGAGGGAATCACAGTAGGTGGAACAAAAGAATGGTGTTTCTGACATAACAGTGGGTTTTTTTCTGTTGTTACTGTTGAGCATCAGCATAGGCCTATGTCAAGAGCCAGAATACCAGTGAACTAACTCCTGTATAAATACAGATTAAGAGGCCAGTCATCTCCCTGGACCATTTACAAAGTATGTATGCAACAAGATAGGAGGAGGTACAAAGAAACAGTTGAACCCTATTGATCATCATAATAAAAAATAATCATAGAACTACAACTTAGCACTTGCAGTCCAGTTTTTTCATAGGTATCATGACAGAAGAGTTTACATCAACATTTCGAAGAAGGATAATGAGATTACTTGATGTCACCAGAGAGCTGATCCCAGGAGATGATGGCTGGAAGAGAACATAAACAGAACTGAAAATTAAGCAAGTAGGTGGGGGTAGGGGCTCACTCCATGGGTGGATTGCAAGGAGGAGCTCATGTCTAGGGGCTGAACAAGATGCAGCAGGTGGGTGAAACCAGTTTGTGAGTATCTTTGAAAGTAAAGGCAAAACCTTCTGTTGGCTGATAAAAAAGGGAAATGCAGTTGAGGGATGTCTAAGAAGGGTGATGTGGTCAGGAAATTGGCTAAGAAGATGTTTCTTGCAGCAGCATTCTGGATGGATGGATGGATGGCAATAGGTTAAAACTGCAGTCATCAAAACCAGAAAAAAAGAACATTTCAGCATTTAGCATACAATATCATGAGTACAGGAGCTTTAACTTTGTAGAATGGGACAGAACGGGTAAAGTTTAAACAGAGCTGAAGCATGAGAACCTAATGAGAGGCCCAGGTCAGAAATTACATCCAACTCATAAGCATGGGTGACAAGTAGGAAGAAGATTGTGTCAGGGTGGTTCAGCCTAGTTTAGAAAAACTGGTTGTTAATACCATAAGCAATTCCCAAAATAGGCTTTAGTGCTCTTATTTACCATGCCTAGTACTTACCATGCTAGGCGATAGCTAGTTGTCCATTGCAAAGACTGAAGATAAATGGAGGTAGTTTGGAATAGAATCATGACTGCGATATGTCTGTGAAGGTGTACATTTTCAGGTCAGGTGGAAAGAGACACAAGAAAAGAATCATAACAGAACTTTGTGGGACTACTAGAGGGGCAAAAGGCAGATGAAGAAAATCCTTCATAGATAGTCACAGAAATTGAGGAGGATAAGCCATCAGGTTGATCATGAGCAAGTAGTAGATATCTGGCAAATCAGAAAAGAAAACGATTAGGTGTTGGTTCTAAAATTTGACCAACAAGAACCTATAAGAGATTTTGCAAGAGCAACTTCGGTTGAAAGTACAAAAGTCAGATTCCAAAGGGCCTGGAATAAAAATAAAACAGAAGACTAATATAAACTCCAGGCAGTCATTTAGATTTTGTGTTTGCTATTTGCATAGGAGTGGAAGGGATCTCCGAGATTACCAAGTCCATTCCTCTGCTGTTGTAAGCAACTGTATCTCATAGTCTATATATTTATTAAGCTTCACATGAAAAATTTATTTTTTTCTTCCTAGTTTTAGTGGAAAGGTGTTTCAGAACTTCAGTCTTCTGATAATCAGAAACTTTAATTTATGGGTTGAATTTATTCATTGCTCATTAGTAATCATTTGTCCTTGTGTCATCATTGTCCATTTGCTTAAGTATCTTTTCTCTCGCTTTAGTGCCTAACCTGAATGTATTTATAGAGAGCAATTATATCCGCTCTCAGCATGAATGAGCTTAGAGATGAAAGGGAGAAGGAAGCAAACATGTTGCTTCAGCCTGGACCAGCTGGAATCTCTTTGTTCAGACTCATGTAAAATGTTTTGCAGCAGCTGAATCTGGAAGCAGCATTTGTGCAGCTCATAGCAATATGATACAGATCTAGCCACCTCACAGCCAGATGAGATGGAAACGGACATACCAAGCCACAGTTGCTATCTGAATATCCATGGGTACTGTGGAACTGAGAACACTAAAACTGGAGAATAACAATCTACACTTGATTGTGATAAACACCCATGGTAAGCCATTGTAAACATTTCCCACCATTATCACTTGTATTCTTCTAGTGTTGGGAGTTAGGTATCGGCATTAGCTTATCACTAGCTGTGTGGCTTATTTTGCAGAGGGGACTCTACATGGTGTTGTCCACATGGTGTAGACTCTGGAGTCAGCAATTCCTTCTGTTCTTTCCTGGAGTTGTTGTAAGGCTGTCTCCCAGAGCTCTTAACACTCAACATAATCAAAGAGCAGGAGCTGCCCATCACATCTCTCAGACTTTGTGTACAAATTTCCAACTGCAAAATAGATTCAATAATTCAGTCATAACACTCTCCACCATAGCATGTGTTCAGATAAGTGGTTTGAAAGAGGGATCCTTAAGGGAAAGATAATTGCAATAAACTATTCTTTTGCTTGGTGACATCTCATTGCCAGAAGCAGCAAGCATAGCTGAACAGCTATACGAAGTATTGCATACTTTAAATGTGTGATTGTACCTCATTCCTTTGGATATAAATCTTAATTGCCTGAGATTAGTTTGTTGTGAATCAGTTTTTTTAAACACATTTTAATTTTTATAAAGAAAGGGCTTTTAGATCTATAAATGTTTATTCCTCTCATATATGTGTTTGCACTTGCCATCATTCATGCCACAAAGTATCGTTTTTTTCCAGTCAAAATATTCTTGGGATTCCGTGGACTGCAAAAGCAATGGAAAATTAAGGGCCTTTAATTCTGAAGAACATGCATCATGTAAATAAAAATATAGAAATAGAATAAGATACTGGTCAGTGTACCTGCAATAGATTAGTTACTCAGTGGAATAATGCACCTCATCAGCCCTTTTCTTCTGGAAAATGGCGGATTAGTTTGGCTTAAAGCTAAATTCAGCCCTCTCCTTGTAACTGACCTTTGCACATCCTCATGTAAGGGCAGAATTTGTACAATCTTGAGCTCTTCTCACAGTTCAGTACAAACCATGCTGTCTTTCCTGAGGGAGATAGAGATACAAGAGTACTGCAGGTCAGGGTTGTGGGGCGTTGACAGAGCTACATAAGGAAGCTTGTACAATACCTGATTTAAGTGTGAGATTCTTACAGCGTTTTCAGAAAGGAAGAAAACAGTGTGGTTGTCCACGGTGTTTCTCAAAGGAGCTATGCATTAAGATTCTGGAGACAGGTTTGAGTTCATCTGGTCCTTTGCCCCTCGCTTGCCTGATCACGGGAGGGAAGGCTACATGGCAATCGAGAAAGGGACTGCATGTTGCAGTAACTAATCAAAAATCAATTTTGGCAGCCTACTCAGTGAAAAGGAATGAAAAAGCGGAGGTGGCAGGAGGGTTTTTTTAAGGCTTTCAGGAAGGGTGGTGGTTTTCTCCTGTAATTCAAAGAAACAGCAGCAAAACAAAAAGAGAACTAAAACAACAAGGACAAATACAGTGTGTGGGAAAAGCCTGTTGGATACTTGTCTTTGCACAACAACTCTCTTCATCAAGAAAACAGCTTAAATACAATGAGTTGTGCAATAGTACTCCAGTTTGCTGCCAGCGCCCTCATCTGTCTTCTCAAAATATTTGTCACTGGTCCAGGTGTAAACTTTAAAAAAAATGTAATAATTAGCAGACTGAAATCAGAAAAATGTCTCCCATATGGTTGTGCTGATCGGATGATGCTATCTGCTCTGTGCCTGCTGCTCGCACACAAACCCACAGGAGAAGGTGACCTCTTCTGCATGGACATATCCAGGGCAGGTGTGGTGGCCAGGCACAAAAGGATGTACTCATGGGTTTCGGAAGCATGCACTATTTTAAACTGCCTACACCTCCCACAGGGAAAAAGAACTGGACCATATAGAAGCATTTTCCTGAGTCAGATTTGACCCACAGACCAGCAGCTGGACCAAACAGCTAAATAAATATGTCTGCAGGTAATTTTGAAATTCTGAGACATTTTGAAATGAAAAACTAAAATGTTTGTTTTCAGGCTATTCCAGGGTGTTTAGGGAGGGACCAAAGCAGACATAAAATTGCAACTTTGTGGTATCACAACTTAGAATCTTTTTAGCAAGAAAGATTTTGTGGTTTGGTTTTTTTTTTAAACAAAAAAATTGAAAAATGCTTCCTCAAACTGTAGGAACCAATACCAACTTTACTTCCTACTAAGACCTTTGTTTTCAACAAACAAAACCCTTCTGCTATGAGAAGACTCACCAGGCTGATTCTTTTGTTGTAAAAAGTAGGAAATGGCCAATATATACAAGAAAAGACCCAATCTCTCAAGAAGAGCTCCAAATCCAGGAGGGAAGAAGGTAAAACCTCCATGAGGTGCCTAGGCACTTCTCTAATGTTACTGACTGTACGTAGAACATCCCCAACTCTATAGTGATGATCAGCAGCGTCAAACTCTCCAACTGATGTGAAGCTTCATCTCCTTGAGACCTACCATCGTTTGGATGGTGCTAGCTAGGTGCTGGCATCTAGAAGTCATGGTCCAGATCAGGGGCCACTGTGCTAGACACTGTATGAAGCTATCATGAAAAGAAGATCACTGTCACATTTCAGCAATGCCACATTGCTGTGGGATTTTTTGGTTTTTAATTGGAAAAAAAATCCCTGCAGTTATCCAATGCTCTAGGCGTATGTACAAAGCACGTTTAAAAGTACAATAGGCATTCAAATGGGAACATTATTAATTAAAAGCCTCCACGTACTGTACAAATGAAACGTTCTTCTCTCTACCTTCTCAAGTCATTCATTCAGAAAAATCCTGGGAAAATAGTTAGGCTTTGCAATGTGCCCCATAGGTCAATGTATTCAGGCTCCAACAGACCAAGTGGGAGGAGTGAGTTCCAGAACGGGGAAATCTTCATTGCGAACTCCCTCTCAAAAGGAATGCATTCAGAAATGTGCACAGCACGCTCACAGAAAAATGGATCTAGCCCTTTGCCCAGCTCAAATTTTAAATGACTTCTTTAATAAATGTATATCCAACCAAGGAAGAGATGCTGACCTATGCTCCTGTCTGAAGCACAGCAGTGGGAAAGACTTTGAAGCCCTGTAGGATTTTCAGACCCACAGCTTGCCTGCTTTTTTTTTTTTTCTACTGTATATATCCTCATGGTATAGATTTATACCACAACAACACCTTTTCTCTATGCTCAGCTACCCCAGGTCCCCTTTATTTAATAGCAGTAGCATCCTTGAGGCTCAAACTGTCCCTGGGCAGCTCACTGCCAGTATATTACAAAATGTATCCACGAGATCTGGTCTCACAACTATTTACTTTTCCTATAGTCCCATATCAAAAGTCCCCTTTTAGTACAGGGATGGGTCAAAGTCTAGCTGCAGAACCCAGAGCCAAACTGCCCTCGTGCTTTAAAGTTTGGTGTTATATTTCAGATCCATCCCCTAAATCAGACTGGCTTTCAGTGTTCAGATCAGAACAATCCCTATCTTATTTGCTTGCTGGCTGAAAAACAGTAGGAAGATTGTTAATACCCTGCTCAGGCCCTAATTAAAAATCCAAACTCAAATTTAATATTTCAAACATTATTTAAAATATTTAAGATAGTCAGTCTATTGCTGTTGCTCATTACTCTGTTGAAACCTAATATTAGTAACAGCATGTACAGAGGACCTGGAGCATGAATTAATAATGAGGTGCTTGTGCTGGAAAACATGCGAGAGCCTGGTTCCCCGAGTTGGCAGACGTCCGACACAGACTAGTTTGCTCTTCTCTACACAGTGATCAAATCATCTGCTCAACAAAACCATTGGGAAGGAAAGTATTTCTGATTAGTTTACTTCCTCTGATGATGATTTTCCAAAACCAGCGAAGACGACAGGACATCAGAAATGAAGAGGGCCACATCGGGGGAGAAAAATCTTTAAACCAATGGCATTGTGCTACTGATCAGATGCTAGTATTGCTGGTATCTGAGTATGATCCTCAAACGGGCGAGGACCCCCCATGCCCTCAGCCTACCCTCACTTTGTACATGAAGTCTCTTCTTGAGGCTTTTGAGGTGAGGTTTTAATCAACTCTTTCCCCCTTTCTCATTGTCCTAACAGAAAACAAATCTGAACGACAATATAGAGAAAGAGCACATGGCCTGTTAATGCTCTTGGCCTGGAGCTAAGGTATTGGAGGTGTTTGCAGGTTTTCCGTAGATGTGAGCAAGGACTTAGCAAGTCACTGAGCTCTTCAGGTGATGCCAGAATCAGGAAAGATGTGCAAGTTAGAAAATATCTGCATCATTTGTAGTATGCAATACATATATATTTATGTGTATGTGCCTATAAAAATATACTGTCGCCATGTAAGCTATATTTTTCATATGTATAATAATACCACAGCTAGATCAATGATGTACTATAGAGATTAGGTGTTTTTGTTTATATATACTTGCACACTCCCTTCTTACGCATGCTTTACAGGAAGCTGGCTTTCACCTGTCCTCATGGTGCCCCACGCTGGCCTCCTCTGCCCATGCACGCTTTTCTCCTGAGGGTGAGCCCAGCCACCTTTCTGCTTCCTCTGTGCATCGAGAAATGCCTTCAAGATTTGCAGAAAACAAATAATAGTTACTAAAGCTGTTTGTGCCCTGAAACTTTAGCTGTGCCCTAGTCTTACACACCCTTTCCCTTTAAGATGAGCATAGTGTTTCCCACAGTGCAGCATTCAGTTCTGTAGCTACTGCCTCGTTCTCGCACTGTAAATTAAAAGGTGTGAAGGAGAAGGAAATTTTCCAGAGTAAATGAGAGAAATTATTACATAATTTTGTGTAATTTTTGATGCAGGAAACAATTTTCTCAGTGCACCTGTTGGGGGGAGAAACAAGGCTGCTTCAACCATCAATCTGTGGGACCTCAGAGCTCAGCCTGAAAGCAAAGGTGAAACGGAATACGAAAATTGCAGTGCAGCAGAAGAGGAGTCAGCTATCTGAGGGCCTCTGCTGAAATCCCATCTTTCGGGTAGGGTTTCTTGTGCATTTTCGTGTTTTGGTCACCTGACGGTAGCTCTCTGGCCTAATTGGTTTCCTAGTTAACAGACTAGGTAATGATGTAACCAGAGTGTGTGGGAACCAGACCTGTGTGACAGATACAAATTTTCCCAGCCATACTAATTCTGCCTGCTTACCTGGTTCTGCTGCTGGTTATCTGGAAACTTGAACTACTTAAAGGATATAATAAGCCTAGCAAAGGTTGAGACACAGCTTAGTCATTTAACATAAAATTATCCCCTGCCGCAAAATATATTAACTTGTGAAGTCCAATTATTTTTGTTACTAAACAACACTATATTTTAATAGATATGGCTGTGTCTACAGCTTTTATTTACTTTTTCTGTGGTTGGCTGAAGTGAGAATTAGTTGTTTGTAGCCTAAAGGAGCAGATCAGCTCTGTTCAATTACAAGCGTGTCTCCATAACCACTTTCTGCTCTTCATTCTTTGCTCTCCCCAAGCACTCTCACACAATGTTCCTCGTTTGTGCTGGTGATTTTTGTAGCTGAATGTTATTGCTATTGCTTGTATGACAATACAAGGGTTTCAGAAAGGCTCCAGCTAACATCAGGCTCCAGCTAAAATCTGTTGAACTGGGCACTATATAAATGTATAATGAGAAACAGTCCTCTAAATGCAAAGTGGTTGCATCCCAAGTACCTCAGACAGAGGTGGTTTGGTGGAAAGGAAAGCTTTGCAGCCTTAGAGCTGAGCCCCTAAGACAGCAATTTTTAAAATAATCAGCCTGAGAAACAGCCTTATGTAAAATAAAATAATTGGGAAAGGGAGGTGAGAGGGAAAGGGAATACCTGGCATGGAGGAGGAGTGACGAGCTTCCTTCTCCATGTGGTGGACAAAGAATGAAGGTCTCAAGATTTCTCTCTGCTGTAACATAAAATCCCAGTAACTACCTGTAGCTTATACTGGGGAAAGCTGATTTTGGGAGCGGCTTGAGCTGGGGATGTGCCTGGCACTTGGCACTTCTGTGGTGCTCAGGCAGTTTCTGTTTGCCCTTGCAGAAGGGACCATGTCTCTGTACAGCAGTTAAATGTTTTCTAATGAGTCGGGACACCTGGGCTGTCGCTGGATGGGCTACAGAGCCTGGAGCAAACCACCATGAGCCTGGTGGTTATTGTTATGCAGCAAAACACAGCCAGTACAGCCTGTGTCCTATAGTCTTTAACAGAGAGGAAGAAAGTTTCGTGTTTGTTTGCATGCATCTAGCTGTTCTTTCACTTTGCACCCACAGACATGTTTGATAAACGGAAGAAACAGAGAGCAGAAGCAAGAAGCTGAACTCCTAAGGTGATGTGAAACAGTTTTATGTTTTCCTTCAAAATAGGACTCTTAAATGTGATGACAGAAATCATGAAAGTAGCAGGGCTTTGCATACAGTAGATGTGGTTAATCCAGTCAGTAAACATGATGTTAAAAAAGGACACCCCGCAGTGTTTCAGTATCTTTCTATTTGAAGTTTATATGATGCCTAACGCATATGCAATGGATCTGGGGCCTGACATCTATTTAAACTCTTTGGGAGCAATATCAAACATTAATGGGGATTAGTGTTAGAACTGGTGTAAACATAGCAAACAATCTGCTGTAAGTGTATGCTCACATTTCCATATGTTATGTAGGTAAGCAGAGCCACTGAAGAGGAAAGAAACTCTGAGAGGTAGTTCTCAGCTAACTACTTCTAGGATTGGCAGAGACAGACACTAGTAGGGCACAACTATCTAATGATATCAGTATCTACAAACTCATAAAATGCTCTGTCTAGAGCCGCAATTTAGTTTTGAAAAGGTAAGAGAGATTTAAAGAGATGCAATTCCATTGTGCAAAACCACTAAAAACCAGATAAAAATGATTTAGTACTTCCAGGTGCACTGTAATTCTTGGCAGAAAAAGCTAATTCCAGGTGTGTAACATCAAAAAAAATCCAACAAAAATCCAACCCTGTTGTCAAACCTGGATAAAACCATCAAGTTAGGAAAAAATAGAAGCTAAACGTGGAACAAAGTCCAAAGTACAACTGCAGAAAGAGAGCCTTTCCATTGAAGAAATTATTGCATATAAGTGAATCTCCCTATTACTTAAGTAAACATAGCTTGATTCTGGGCAATATTTCAAAAGAGATAAAGCTTTGGCATGCATGAGCACATAGAAAGATGACATATTCTCAGTGGGAGGTATGAGGTGGGGTTTCCAGTCATGCCAAAATTTATCTCACACATACATACTTAGGGCCAGATCCAAAGCTGCTGAAGCAAAGAGCAAATCTTTCCACTGTCTTCAACTGGCTTTATAGTCAACGTTCACTCACGCTAGAAGAAAGGGAAAAAATACATTTGTTTCCCTATTTGCAGCCAAATCGTTTACACATTTTTCCTTCTCCTTTTAAGCCTGGGGAACTCTTGTCATTGACTTCCTCAGGGGCAGGTCCTTAATCAACAGATCAAAATATAAGCTGTACCACAAAATGGAAAATACTATTATACCAGCTAAAGTTATTTGCTTCAGCAACACATGTGGTATGGGATATTATTATTCCATAATAGAATACACATTGATTCATTTGACACTTTTTTTTTTTTAAAAGAGCTTTTATTTATATGACATGTTTATGGACAAATATGCATTGAATGCTTTTTAAGTCCTATTATGGTTTGTTTTTATTTCCACATGTTCAGATGAAATGACCATTACTGGGACTAGAAACCTACAGCACTAATGGAAGCTCTTATAGTTGGTGCCAGTTTTATATCCTGCAGGGGTAGTTGCCACTATATTAATATCCTGCAGGTCAAGTTAATTATTTTTTTTTTAAGACAACATATTTTGCAGGCTCTATGCAATTCGATATAGTGTCACACTTAGTACATGCCAGTTTTGCGTCTGAATTAAGAGCCAGGGAATTGTACCAGATGAGACCTCCAAGTAAGTAGGTTTGCAGAAATCCATGGCCACACAGAAGGAAAACGGACATGGCAACCTTGTCTCCCAAAGGTACATGTGAAAACTCTTTAGGAATCAGAGTACTAGCTACAAAAGAGAGAGATTTGTTGGGAAAGTCTGGTTTTCCCTAACGGCTGGGCCTTCTGCTGCCATGATCAGCGGCTGGGTGTGTGGCAGTGCATTTGGTTCAATTTGCTCCTGTGAACCAATGTTTTTTCCCTTGCTGTAACCTCAATGTAACAAAAAGGGGTTTGAGAAACCCAATCCTTTCTCAGTCACACAATTACTCCCTGACTTTCAGTACCGCTGTCATCCACGGGAGCCTAGACAGTGTCGTGCCTGTGATAACACATGGGCATTTCAGTGATATGAGAATAACACAGGTGAATACGAAAACCTTTTTGCCCTTGCCTTGAGACTGCTGGGCTGGGTGGCCGTTTCTCATTGCAGAGGAGCAACAAGGTGTGACTCTGTGCACAGGGCAAAGCAATTAACAGCCCAGCTGTGAATGCACAGGGCTTTCTATAGCCTCTCTCTCTTTTTCCCACACATAACTACATGCGTGTAGGGGAGGGGAAGGGACTTTTCATTTCCTTTCCCTGCTCGCTGCTGTGATTGCACTAAGTTGGTACAGAGATCCTTATCTCAAAGCAGAGAGGAAAGTGAAATCTCCAGTGTTGTCACTGAGTGCTCTGTAATATGTAGGGAGTTCAGCAGGCACTGATTTTACTTTCATGGCATCTCTGTGAATTAGAGGTGTTCATTCTGTCCAGACCTCAGCATTAGGGCAGACAGGGACCCAGTGGAGTAAAGGTGTGTCAAACCTAGCATGAAGTGATACTGCTTTGATTTGTGACATTGTGATAAATCTATTTTTGCACTGAAAAACACTGAGGAGATGTTTTAATTTTTACCCATCATTTCAGACTCTCCAGACTATTAAGGCTGCATAAATATTAAAGGCTTGTTATTTACATTAGAATAATTATCTTTATAGGTATCGATGCTTGTTAAATGATCCATAATAAATAATTCATTCAACCAATTCTGCCCTTTCCTCTGTTTGTTATTCACCTGCAAACAGACTTTGATTTCCACAAATTTGTTCATTATTCAAATCATTCCAGGCTCTCTTCATAAACATATTTTACTGGTCTCCTTTGCTCAAAACCTATTGTCTCCTGCCATATTTTTATCAATTTGCTTCTGTTGTTGCTTGCAGAGTGTAATTGAACATTTAATAACAGACCTGAAACTCCCCCTGACTTTAATCAAGATCTACAGGATAGCTGTGGGGATTCACGCTAATGCTTCTGACACTGCCATGCAGCCACTGACAAGGTATGCTCCGTGGTCGTTCATCTAGCAAGCTCTGCCTTTTATTCCCAGTTGTTGGAAACACAATAATTGATAGAGTTCTGCAGCACGTGGCTAGGTTGTAAAGTCTGGGAAATTAACTTTGGTGTTTACATACAAAGCAAGTATGGCAAGATTTAGGTTTCCCTACACCGCAATGCAGTGTGGTTCAATGAGAGAGCACCAGAGTGGGATTTCAGAGATTTGGTTCAGACCTCCAGCCAGCCATTTCCATGCAGGGTTGCTTCCCCCTATGCCTCAGTTTTCTCTTCTGTAAATTGATATCAGTGTTGCTTGAGGAAGATCTTGCTCTGCAGAGACCACAAGGAGTAAAAAAATGCTCCTGGCATCTAACTTTAGGCACATATATTAAGTTGCTTCCCCTGAGCTACCTGAAAAAAGAGTTGTGAGAAGTTTCTCCACTGATTTCTAGCCTTGAGGCTGCTGTTCTGAAACATCTCCAAGCTGATCCCTCACTCCCTGTTAGGGGAGTCTGGAGAGACTCACCACCTCATAGCTTGGGTAAAGTGCCTCAAGAAACACTGCTAGGCTTCTATAAAGAGAAAATTGTTCAGCAAATAAGGTGTAGTGTGTTTGTCTCCGATCCAAATACTTTGATCTTTAAGATAAGAATAGGGGAAGAGTTCTTTTTGTTTTCAATTCAGTTCATCACTATTCATCATTAGTTTATTTTGGAGGCACTTCTGAGAAGTTGCTACCTGCACAATGGGGAAAAAGAATTCGAAACAATATAGGAAAAATGAAGTCGGTAGTAAGGAACTAATTTGTTATCTGAGTCTACAAATAAATGATTGTAACAGATCACAATAATAAAATTGGTAAAATGCTTGAAGAAAAAAATTTTCCTATAGATTTTTAGGAAAACGAAAAGTATACACTTCAAGTTTGACTTCTTTTTATCATTTCAGAGAGAACTTTCAAGATAAAAGAGTCAAAATTAAGCCATTTTTGTTTAAGTTTAGTTTGAAACACAATTTTCAGTTCAGTTAGCAAAAAAGACTTTTAAAATTTCCCTGGTGATTGCTCTCTCCATTATAAACTGGTCTTAAAATCTTTTTTTTGCTTTCTTCCCACTAGAGGTAAAGGAAGAAAGATGAGTATATAAACATTGAAAGCTTACAAATGGAAAAAATTAAGAATGTAAAACTGGAATCAGAATCTTCTCCTCTCTTCTAGATTTTCAGCTAGAAAAATACGACAAATGGCCCTGAATGAAATTGTCTGCTTAATTTCTAATGTTTCTCCACTTAAAAATTTAAAATGTGACTGTTTTTCCCCTCATGTTCTCGGTTTTTCTTTTTTTTTTTTTTTTTTTGCTTTCCCACTAATCTTAGTAGTTTCCTTTTACTCTACAACACAGCTTTGGTAAAATATGAATTTCTAATTAAGTGACAGTGATTCAGCTATTTAACATACACAGTCACAGTTCATATGGACATAAGTATCCTTGATATCTACTAACCACAATGCTCACTTTTAGCAGTAAAAAATAAAGTTGACTTGTAGATCAGGAGATTTATTTTTACATTGTTCACAAGGAGGAATGAGGTAAACCTTAGCATTCCTGCAATGTTTTTGGACTGAATACATGGAGGTAAAGAACATTTACTTATACAAATCCCTCAGCGTTTCTCAGGACAAATCTGTGCCCAGGCTCATGCCAGCTAAAACGTTCAGGCATGCCTGGTGCAGCACCTTGGATTGGCGTGTTATGGAGGTAAAGAGTAGCTTGGACTTTTTTTCTGGAGATCAGAACTCAAACTCCACCCAAGCACTGAGGTGTCTTTGGAGAAGCAGCAGCACTTCCATGCATTTCAGGGCCTGGTGTTGCAGTTCTGATCCAAGTTTAGACCTGCCATAATCTGTCTGCCACACTCTGCAGAAAATCTATGATTTTCTTCATACCTGTCTCAAACTCAACTGATAGAGAGTTATGAAGAGAACCAGAGTCCACAGAATATAGCAACCTCTTAAACTAGTCTCCTGATGAGCAATGGAAGCATCAAAAGTGAGAAACTACAGTACTGCTCATTTTCACTAGTCCTCATTTATCTTTCTTCCTTCTTCTCTCCCTTACACCATGAGTCATCCAACATTTGATGCCTGGGGACACCATGTGTTATTTTGTCTCCCAGTCACTTTTGTCCCTTCCGTATGCAATGCATTCACACAAGGCCTGTGATCACAGTGGAGCCCTGGCCAAAATGGCTCAGCTTCCTTCCCAGGGTGTCAGAGAGCCAGGAAGAAAGGTTTGTTCAAGGTCTTGGCTCCCTCTCCTGGCTGGCTTTGCAGCAACTTAAAATGAGATTTTGGCCCTTCAAAAATTAGTGTTTGCTTACTGCCAATGCACCCTTGAAACAAGAGAGAAGAGCACTCTAGTGATGAGACTCTGGTTTAAAAAAAAAAAATTAGAAAATTGGAAGCTAATCTCACTAAAAATATAGTTATTTAAAGTAAGATCATCATGGTTTTGATATAGACTATTTGAAAATGTTTTCCTTCTGCCAAGACTTCTTGAATGCCACAAACATATGAGAAAGGGTCTTTTTTTTTTTACTTTGTTTGTTTTTCTGGATTACCTGTATTTTGCTTCTGACCTACAGGCTCTAGACTTCTACTTAGTAAACGTCCCAATAAAGGCTGTGTGTTATCCTTAAACAGTGGTAGCATTCCCGCTACCTGCTAATTGCTTTATTTGTCCTTACTGCTTCCGTCCCCTCATCAACAAAGGCTTTAGCATAAAGGGCAATGAGGTAGAACATGACAAGGAGAGTGGGAGCCAGAAGAGTGAATACTTCGGTAATTACGCAGTAGCCTGGAGTAGCTCTTCTCAAATCAATTATGTAGCCTGGATTGCCCAAAACTCTGAGGACAGAGCCCTTGTTTTAATTTGCCTATGGAGCTATGTGCTCCAATAATGGGCAAAATTCTTGCCTTGTTACCAGTTGCCTTTTATCAAAATCCACATAATTCCTTCCTTATTTATTTTTTTCTAATTACTTTATTAATAATACATGGTACTTAGCACAGCTACAAACCAATCATTGCAAATTGCTTTGCAAACATGAACAAATGAAGTTTCACCTTATCTTGTTGAAAAGGTAGTGACGTGTCCATTTTTCAATGGGGAAAACTGAGGCAGAGGATTGTAACGGAAAGTGATTAGAAAAAGCAACTGGAAAACCACCCATAAAATCCTGATAAACTGTAGTTGCAAAGTAAATTGCCAGATAAGCCAAGAATTTAACCCAGCAATCAGAACATTCAGCCCAACCTCTACACTTGCTGTGCACTCCTCAGCATTGTCCTTTTTGGGAGTTTATAATGGGCATAAGCCTAGACGGTATAAAAGCAAAGTATTTCCAGTGTCAAGAGGACTCCAGAAGTTTTGGAGACTGATTTTTGTTGTTGCTGAAGAGTTTACTAAATAGCATACTGCATGTAACATGGACCTTACAGGATTAAGGAGAACAAGTATCTTTATTTTCAACAGATTTCACAACTCCATAAACGTCTCTTATCTTCCCAAGCTTCTAGCGCTTGTTGTTACAGAAGTCAGTGTCAGAACTTCCTTGGCATCCGTGATTGCGACTTGGCCCACATGGTGGTCACTGCCCTGATGTGTTTCTTCTTTCTTCCTTCCCTGTGGGACACTGAGCAGAAGCTGTGTCCAAATATCTGGGAAAGTTTGGAATCAGGCAAAAACTTGCTTTTGATCCCTATTCTCTTCAGAAATGAACTACCAATATGTAATGAGCAACTAGAGTACCAGCTGTTTTAGTTAAGCAATGACTTCAGCAATGCTGTAGAGAAGGGGAGAAAATATTTTTGAAGATGTATTTAAGAGACATTTCAGGCCACTGCCTGAAAGGACAAGTATAGGAGGCAGAAGGGTGGCTAGTGAAGCTGTTCAGGTAACTGGTTGTTCAATAGCAGAGGTATGTATACAATAACAGAGGTGAGGGCCTGAAGTGAATTTTTGTGCAAAATTTTCGTGAACTAAAACCCTGAAAAAATATTTCATGTCACTGAAAAGCAGTTTCAAGCTTCCTAGACATTTCTAATTAACTGCAAGTAAATTTAGATGAAAACATTTTTAGACTCTTAGCTTAAAAAGAAAAAATCAAGGCAATACCCATTCATGAAAAGTTTGTGATCATAATGTGTATTTCTCAGTGAAAAAGGTTTATCTGGAAAAAACATGTCTGGCTCTAGCTGTAACCTTATCTGCATAACCTGTAATAGAATAACTATAGCTATAGAAAGACTTTTGTTCTTTTTGGCATAGCCGATCAATTAGATGCGTAGGATGGAGTTACAAAAGCTCTTACAGTTTGCAGGAGCTGCTTTGCTGTTCATGGCTTTATGAACAGCACAGTGCTATAGATGAAGTTACAATGAGTGAATGGTATTTTGAAAACTGAGTTGTTCTTTATGTCATATAGCTAAAGCCCTCAATTGCCACTGGTTTCCCATAGGATTTTGATGCCACAGAAATGCACATGAAGGGTCAATCCTTGCTTCAGTCTGCCTTGATGGGGGAAAATAAAGGCAATGGTGTTATACCTGTTTTGTACATAGGGAGCTGAGGCACAGAGGGGCAAGCTTATTTTTATTCTGGTGTGTTGTTTAGGGTTTTTTTATACCTGGCCAAATTTTCAATAGACTTTTTATATTCATTTCTAGTTTTGATGCTTTCACCACCACTATATCATCTTTTCATCAGCAACCTTCATTGGCCGTAAGTAACTTGCCCAAAATCTCTGAGGTCGTCAATGGGAGAGCTGGGAACTGAACCTTTCTTATCTGTAATGACAGTCGATGCACACTTCTAGATAGGGAATAGATATAAACCTTCATCCAAAATCCATGTCAGGTTCAAAAACACCTTTTAAAAGACAGCTGACCTACTGCAGGATTACAGTTTCAGGTGAAGCAAGCCAGAGCTAGAGCAGGTCCTTACTGAATAACCTGCTGTGTGCAAGGTGAAAGCAGCACAATTTCAAGGCTGCGTACCCTTAGAAAGTCCAATGATCCCATGGAGAGCAACTAATCGACTGGGAATGAACCAGTATGTCTCGCAAGATTTTTTTCTAGGCAGGTTGGGTGCCAGTAAAAGAGTCTAACAAGGCAAAAGTGAAAAGTTTAGTAATTTATTTATGCACAGAAGTCCAGTAGCTGGAGGGCAGGCTTGTCAGTGGAGTGTCACCTCCTCTACCCAGGCTCCCAGTCATCTCAAAAGGCAGCACCTTTTCTTTTTTAGAACTCATTAAATTTCACTAGGCAAATCCAAATGCATTATCATCCTGATATTAATTTGCCATGTTAGCCACTGCTGTAATGCTCAGATGGTCAAGGCAGCAGGGAATAATTGTCATTTGGGAGGAGACAGTATTACACGGTTAGATAGAAATCACCCCTTTAAGGATTTATAGGAAAACAATTGGTGCAGTACGGTGTCCAGCTACCTCCCCAACTAAAGGTAATGCATTTGTGAAGGCACTAACACATTAAGGTTTGAGCCAGGCTCCCCCTTATCTTAGAACAGCCACCGAATGGCATTCTTGCAGTATTAACTTTCTGTCACTTCCAGCTCAAGATGTAACCTAGAGTAAAAAGGCTTCCTATCTCCCCATCAGCTCCCTTAACTACTCCCTCTCAAGATGAATGTTAATTTTATGCCTTCATTTCGCAGTGCACAACAAAAAAAATGATGGACTTGTAGTAATATTCTTCCAATTAAACGAAAACATTTGTATTATCAAAGTTAAAGCTAAGAAAGCTAACTTACAGTTTCCACAAATTTCAGATATTAAGGAGCACACAGCCATACCACACAGGTTGCATGCAGGGTATTGCAGAGTTTTTTTCTCTCTCATGTATCACTACGTTTGCTAAGTTAATAAAGCAAAAATAAGGATTTGGCTCTTTTTTGTACCTGTGTGCTGCGTGCATACTGATATAACATCCTCCTGTCCTTAAAAAGCCCCCTCTCTCCAAAAAACAAGATTGATTTCTAAAACTTACAAACTGTTGTCGTCGCCCACAGCCCGGACTGACGGACAGGGGCCCGTGTCACGATGATCAGAGGCTCAGGCAGCAGCTGGCAGCCCGGGCAGCTCTGCGGGCGCTGGGGCCACAGCTGGACGGGGCAAACTCCCCTTTCTGCTTTCCCAAACCTGGAGGCGGAAAGCAGAGATCACCTCCGCTTCATGCTGCCGGACGAAAGGAGCCACATGCGCGACTGTGGCATATTATACTTGGTTTATGCCAAAGGTCACATTTTACACATCTAAAATTAAGAATAATAAATATGACTGAAGTATTGATGAGGAATAATATATAAATACATGTCTGTATGGCCAGTCTGACCTGTGGAGATGTGCATTTGGCTTTTTAACTGATGCATGTGACTTTTTCGCTTTGCCAGCACAAGCATCACTCCACCTCCGCGCTCTTTCATTGCTCCTCGCCACGGGAGGCGGCAGGTAGGGCTCGGCGGGGAGCGACTGCTGCAGCCGGGGCAGGTTTTCCCTCTTGCGTAGCTGGCTCGGGAGGACTCGAAACCCGAGGAGGAGGAAGGGGCCACGAGCAGCCCAAACATGCTGGGAAAAAGCATCTTTATCACTGGGAAAGCAGAGAATGCCAAAAGAGCTAAGCCTCCCTTCGTCCAAATCTTCTACCTTTGAGGGCTGGGTTGTTTTTTTTTAAGGGTAAAAAGGCGGGGGGGGGCAAAAATGCTGACCTTAATTAATGGAAGGCCCACTAGACCCGAAGGAAAAGGTTTGGCTCTCAAGGCCCGGGCCTCCCCCTGAGCCTCTCCTGGGTGTAATGAGAGAGCTCAGCTTCATTACTGGCAGCTGAGGGGAAGGGTCACTGGGGCTGGATTTGCAGGGCCCTCATTGAGGGATCACTCCATGCTGAGAGGAGCTGGCCATGCTCTTGGACACCTGGTCATTAACATTGCTAATTAGCGGCCATTAATCAGGGCCCTGGGTTTTTTGTTGTGTGTCACCGGCTCAGAGGAACCAAGTGAATAAGAAGATTGTTTCATTACCTCCACAAGAGGTGGAATGAAAGCAGTTCCCATCAGCTCAAGATGAGCTGAATTAAGGGAAAGGTTAGACAACAATTTAAGATGAGCTGCCGAGGGGGAGCTGGGGGACCTGAGCTGTCCTCTGAGAGGAAAACCAGTCACCTATAATTAATGAAATCTTCCACAACCTCACTCTAATCACCGTGTGAGCTTCTCACCAAAAAACCTATCTTTCGCATCGGAAGGACCCTAATTTATCTGTTTATGAAGACCTAATCTTGGCAAGCTTCAATTCCATGGGATTTTAGCAACATAGATACACATATATATGAATGCAAGTGTGTATATAAGTGTATGCTCACATAATGTGAGTGCGTCTATGCATTTGTTCAATATATTTGCCTGTGTCAGCAAGGATGCTGTTTGTACAGCCAGCCCACTGGGGGGGACACACGACACAAATCTGTATTAAAAAGTACCTAGATTGTATTTAAAAGATCTTTTTTTTCTGAATTGTATATAAAATATTTATCTATATATTTGTATTTTCTATGCTATGGCTGTGAAAGCATAGAAGAAATCCAGTGCTTTTCAGAGCAGAATAATTAAAAACAAGTTTTGTTTTGGTAGGTTAAAAATGACATGGGAAAAATTATAGTTATTGGCGTACATAGGAAAAAGTAAAGAATTTAATTAGCAACCAGATTGTTAAAATGCAGTGTTCTCCTCCCATGCTCTATTGTCTAACTTTTGTGGAACAGGTGCCTAATTTTCCTAATGGGATACATTTTAATTGACAAAGTAGTTTGATTGCTTTACACCAATTTTCAGTTTCTTGCTTACTTTTAATATAATAAACTCTTTATTTCTACAAACTCAGATGCCCTCAAGAAAGTAATTAGAAGCAGGTTTTATCTGCCTGTCTTTTTTTATAAACCGCTTTTTGATTTCTAAAACCAACTAACCAAAAGCTTGATTTGTTCTGCTGATGTGTGAGAGCCAGTAACTTTTAGTCATATGCACTGAGCATTTCAATCAAGTTGTTTGCATATCCATTCATTTCGGAAAGACTCTCAAAATGGATTACAAACATTTAATTGTAAGAGGAATAAAATAATTAAGGAAGGACAAGTGGAAGTTAAAAATATGCCTAAGGATTCACAACAGTTATTGGATCATTCTCATCATGGGGCATAAATTCCTTCTTGTAGTTTCAAAGGACTTTATTCATCTAAGGCACGTTGCCTTCTGTAACAACAGAAAGTAAACCGTGTTTCTTATGTATGTGATTCTCTTTGTAGAGCTGTAAGGTTGGTTAAAAATGTCCATAAAACTAATCTTTAGAGCATTTCAGCTGGTCTGGAATTCTATAATATGATTTCTGGGACTTCATGGGAAAGTTGAAGGCTCAAGGGGAAATTACACAATGAACAGCTGAGAAAAAGTTGCATTCTGGCACAGAATCATGCAAATGGGGCACATTCTTCAGTTTTCTCATGACGGATTGTCTCTGAAACTACTGAGCCAAGTTGCTGAAATGCTAATGAAGGAGAAGCATCAATGAGCAGTGTCATCCTGGGGGCTTCTGAAGGGGACAGAGTAGGAGACAGAGGGAGGGGGCGAGGGGGAAGGAAGGAAGGAAGAAAGAGAGAATGAAAAGAAACGGAACAGGAGGAGTTTCAAATATTGGGGCTGGCCCACGCTTAAAATTAAATGGAGGGGGGGGAAATAGAGCCGTGATGAACTCTGCTGAACAAGTCCCTCTTGGCTTATAAAAACTAATAAAACCACGTACAAGCCAAAGAGTTTGGTTTTGGGCTGGGGGGAAGTGAGTGTGGGCACTGCTAACACTGGGGGCCACCCTTCTGTTTGATACGTGGGGGAGATGAGTGTAAAGAGAACAGGATCCCATTGCAAAAATGTGGGGGAATGGTGCTTAATAACAGGTCTTTTACTTGGCTCTAAAAATTGTTACTATTTACAATTTTTTTAAAAGCATTTTCCTTATGGCACAGACTTTGTGCACTTCTATTTGTAAAGAACAACAGTTACTTTTCGCCCAATAGGTAGCTGAGCTTTATAACCAGATACCCCAAAGCTCAGCTATGAATGCGTCTTAAAATATTGCGCTTACAAGTATTAGATCTCATAATTAGATTGAAACACATTTATATTAAAAATACCCAGCAGGCACCGTTTCGCAGACTTTCAAAATTGTTCTGTTCTCACTCAGACCCCAGCATAATGGCCAAAGATCCCAGCAAGTTGGTACTATGCTATGTTGAACAGCTGGCTGGAGGTTGTTTCCAGTCAGCGTTCCTAGAGGCGCTGCTGGGTGCGAAGCACTTTAAAATATGGCCCTCAGCACTCCAGATGCAACATGTGTTACTCAAGCTTGCAGAAGGGCTGTGAAAAGCTGGCAGCCGCAGAGGAACAAAATCCAGTCATCTGCCCTTTGTCCTCATTGCTGGTGAGAATAGAAAATTAGTAGGTGTTGTAAGTGTGTCTGTAGACAGGGGAGGAAACCAACCTCTCCAAGTTTGGGTCAGCATGAGGCAGTGCTGTGCAGTGGATGCGTCACTGGACCAGCAGTCTAAAGCCCTTGGTATTGACCTCATTTATAACTTCTGGCAAGTCCCTTCACCCATTTTTTTGTTCCCGCTCCCACTTTTTGCCTCAATGTGTCTATTTAAATTTGTTGAAATGAAGATAACTACCTCTTCCTACGGCTTTTTATGTTGTCTACCAGGACAGCTTTACCTGGGGCTTTCTGATGCAGCTCTAGTACAAGCAGAGATAAAACCGGCATAGCACAATTGCACAAAATCTGAAATCTGAAATCTTTCAGAACAGCTTGGGAACAGCTGTGCTATATTGGGCCCACAGCAGTTAGGTGTGTTATTGTTGTATGTAATTGTGCTTTAATGGACTGCTTTAATGGTGGTTTTTTACTGCTTTCAAACCTCAGCAACACTTAGAGCCTTAGTTTTGCAAGCAGATTTTAAATGTGGTACCTGTATTTGCACATGCAAATCACTGGGTGGTGTTTGCCTGCCCACATACTGCTTTCTTTTAAGTTTGTGTTACGTCTTGTAGCATTATTATAGCATCTAAGAGCTCTAGGCACAGAGCAGGACTTGTGCAAGCACCAGTTTCCCTGATGCTACAGTAACAGCAGGAGACAGCAGAGAGACGCAGGCAGCCATGGGAACACCAGAGCTCTCCTGCCTGTGGTCCCACGGGCAGCAGGTTGAGGTTAGTGTCAGCACACCAGCGACCTAGTTATTGCCCACTCTTTTGGGTTGTTTGGTAGGAGAGTTTATGCAGATGGTATCCTCTCAAGTGAAAGGCATAGCCCAAAGGTATTTTTGAAATCATCGTGACTAGACCACAAGGATAAGACTTGACCTGGAGCTGGGCTGGCCATTTGATACTTAATGAGAGAATGATATAGGGAGAAGGGACCAGCTATGGAGAAGGCACTTAAAGCACAACTGGCATGTGAGGAAACCTCTTTGGGTAACTGGCCCTGACCCGCCAGGCTAGAAGTTAAAGGAGAGGAGAAGGGAGCAACTCCTCCGTCATATAGTCCACATAGGCACACAACCCAAATTGCTGCTAACCTGTGGGAAAGGGCTGAAGGCAACACAGAGGTGTACACATTGGAATATACAGCCTTTCTTATTCCCAAATGATATTGCAATGACTGTAATTAATGTGATTATGGATGCCATCCCTGCCTTCCAGGACTCGTGCCACCTTGGCTGAATCCAACCTCTCCACATGAAGCCCTGTCCTTCTATGCCACGGTGTCCCAAAATGAGACAGGGCATGCTCCCATGCCCAAGGACCTCTACGCCCTCCCCACCGCTGCAGATATCTCCTAGTAGTTAGTGCATCCCACCCTGCTCCCAGCCGGAGCACACTGCCTCTCACAGACCCTTGGTAGCAAGCTGGGGCTGTGCCAAACTAGACATTTACTCTTCTTTCATCGCTGGCCTTTCCGAAATATTTTCCACACCTCTGCAGGTGATGAGGGATTGCTCACCTTCTGAAAATCCTGCTTGTGCTACTGCTTCATTTCACTGATTTCCCCAGTTGGTACCGTAACTTCCTGATTTGCTGTGGAAGGATTGCTCTCTCAGCCCATCTGCACTGTTAAAAAAGCTGGTAAGTGCCGAGATGAAAATATGCGCTTTTTTCTGTAGGGTGGTTATATAGTTCTGTAACTACTGGAAAGTATGTGTGCATTGGGAGGGGGAAGAGAAAGAAAAGCTGTTTGGATTTTATTGTTTTGATTTAAATAAAAAAGACATTCCTCTATAAGAGCTGGAGGTTCTTTGGTACTTAAGAAGGTTTTACGATGTTCTACCCAAGCGGCACTGAAACAGTAAATGAATGAATTACAGAAAAGTAACCAGAATGCAGGATAGGTGATCACGGCACAAAGCAGGCCGGTATAAAAAAAAATGAAAAATCCATACGTAAATAAACATGGATGAACGAGAGGAGCCTGAAAGCGCAACTAAG